>NC_056746.1:1485912823-1485995323 GCF_019279795.1 Protopterus annectens
CTTGATGCTGGAGTCTTGAGAATTTGTCTTACTGGAACTCATTTCAGACTGATAAACTGACAGGAAAATTTCCAAAGTGATTTCTGACAGGAATATTGTTAAGATTTCCTTTCTTTTTTAGATATAGTTCAAGAACTATATAAAACAAACATATTTAGAAAGAAAATTACTTCAAAATTAATTTTTTAAGTAATTAATTCCTGTCAGTGTAATGAAATTGGTGGAGCTGAAGAAATCTGCTGCTATCCTGTGTTCATCCTTGGCCATGCCCCCATTTCAAAACCTTGATGTACTGAGTATGTGTGAAAACGCATACGCATGCGCAGTACATCAAAACGCAGACTCAGTATACCACAACCAGCGGAAGAACAACAATTCGCTGTTATACAAAGACATTAAGAAAAGTAAGTATTTTTTCTTAAATAATGTCATTGTATAATAGCAATAACCGACTCTGTGGTTGTGGTATATTGAAGATTTACCCATGGTTGCCTTTGTTTAATCACTTGGGCTTCACCCTTGTGATTAAACCACAACAACTGTGGGTAAATCTTCATTATACCATGACCCCCCCAAAACGTGCACGCTGATTGGCCAGCGTGCCCATTGTAAATCGAGTTATACTAATGGAAAAAGGTCCAGTCGCCCGGACTTTTTTCCATTAGTATAACTCGTTTTTTTAAAACACTGTCTCGCTATGTTAAATGGGTTTAACATGGAGACAGCTTTAAAATAAGCAACAGAGATGTCCGCTGCTTATTTTAAAGCTGTCTCGCCATGTTAAACCCATTTAACATAGCGAGACAGTAGCAACGGAGAAAGCAAGATCTCCGTTGCTTTTAGTGTCTCGCTATGTTAAATGAGTTTAACATAGCGAGACAGTAAAATAAGCAACGGACATCTCCGTTGCTTATTTTAAACTGTCTCGCTATGTTAAACTCATTTAACATAGCGACACTAAAAAGCAACGGAGATCTTGCTTTCTCCGCTGCTTTTGCACAGATCTGATGTACCGCGCAGGCGTGCAGTACATCAGAACTGCCGGATGCCAGACATCTGCGGAAGGGCAGTAAACAGGCATTATACTATGCCATTATTTAAGAAAAGTAATAGTTTTTTTTCTTAAATAATGTCATGGTATAATAGCAATAACCCACTTCTGGGTGTGGGTAATGCTAAATTTACCCACGGTTGGCTTTGTTTGGTCCCTCGGGCTTCGCCCTCGGGACCAAACCACACCAACCGTGGGTAGATTTAGCATTACCTACACCCAGGCGTGGGTTATTGCTATAATATATCACACCACATCATCGGTTATTGCTTAATTAATTTGCTTCCCCATACTTATTCCATTTAGTTATTCAGGTTTATCTTGATATTGAATCATATTGCTTAACCTGCAGAAGAAGTTTATTTCCAAGATAGGAGAGGAGAATGATGAATAATATCCATTTCCTTTAGTTTATCTTGTGATGAAGGCCAATGTCTCTAGTTCCAGTGTTAACAACATTGACTTACTGAGATATAGGAGGTCAAGGGACCACCAGATCTCTAATGGCATGACAAATGAGGCACAGATCTCATGTCAGAGAGTAGAGGGACAAGGCTTCCTGCCCATCCTGTTAATTAATGGTCTTAAGACCAGAGGTATTTTTGTTTAAGAACATCTGTGACTTTTTAAGTTTGTTTATAAGTCACTTGAGGTACATCCCAAAAGGAGTATTGTACTGTATAATGGGTCTGGTCAATGACAAATATAAGGACATTATTACATATTTAGATCTAGGACAAATACCTTTAGCTTTTAGTTACACTAAGTACCACAGTTGCCATGTAATAATCAAAAGAGAGGGCACTATCAACAAAAGTGCGCAGGACCCAAACTACCTTTTTTATATAGTAAGGGAGTGTTACCTATGCTGTATATTATGAGTAATTGCTGTTTTCCAAAAGAAACAACACTGCATGTTTACCATTCACTTTAAAACAATTATCCATATACAAGGTATTGACATGATAAATTCTTTCTGAAAGGTACAGATATCTGAGGGGGTTTTGCCAATTATACCCAGTTTGAAGTTGTCTGCAAATTTTGTTAAGCAAAAGTCCTTGTTATCAGCATGGAGATTAGAACAGTAGATGCCAAACAGAAGAGGACCCCTTATGGGTTCCTGAGTGGCAAAGGCCCCTGTCAAACAAGCTATGTGAGTTAGTTTTTCAACAAGTTGGCTGTATCTTTCTTACCATATAATGACCTATATTTAAGGAAGATAGTTTCTTTTACGATTCTAGCAGACAAAAAGGCATTCAAATAGAACCACAATAGTAAAAAAGAAATACTAAACTTGAAAAAAAGAGGTCAAAACATCTCAACCTTAAAATGTACTTTAATATAAAATTCAAAGCTTTCAAGTCACACAGACTCTTTCTCAATGCATAAAAAGTTAATTAGCATTTTAAGTAGCATCTATATTTATTTAATAAGCCAGCCTGTCAAAGAATGAAATGTTCATCACATGACATAGTAACTTAATTCATGTTAAGATTTAAAGTGCTGAATGCTAACTCAAAAATACTAAACAATCTAACAAAACTCAGTTAAAACATATAAAATAAAACTATAACACAGCCTGGGATATTTTATTTAATATAACTCTGCTTATTTTTCAAAACTGGTTTTATACTATTCATAATATTAAGCCCTTGTGGCAGTCAGCCCTAAAATATTTTATCCACTAATATTCTGCAAGTTCAGTCCTATTAATCAGGTTCCCTCTTCTTTTTTTCTACATATAACTTTTATAAAACTCTAATCGTAAATAAATGTTTACTATTCTGTTGTGCGATATGTTTATATAATGCATTTGTATAAAATTTTCTATGATCTGAGATACATGGGATACTATTATATATTTAAGTTTCTGATTTGTTTTTTCTATATAAAAACAGTTACATTTTAATGACATTCATAGTGCTACAAGTAGCAAAAACTGTAAATATAAATTTTTGATTCATAATGTGATGTAAAAATCACTTTCCGAATTAATATACCTACAAAAACACAATTTTAACAGGGAGGCATAGCTTTTTCACTAATTATAGATATTTTCCTTGGAAAATCCTAGGTCTTTATAACATACATATTGCTTCAGATTTATTTATATGTATAAAATGGGGTTTATCACCAACAAATTTCTTAATCGCACTATCATAATTTAAAACAGTCCAATTTCTTTCTATTATATCTCTAATTTGGGACGTCCATCTATTATACTTGATAACATAATCTATAGACCAATTCTTTTCATTCTTACTTACCCCTTCTAGATATCATATAATTTCCAAAAACATATGTTTTACCTAAACCTTCTTGTTCTAAAATAACAGAATGCATATTAGTTTCTACTAACTCTTGATTATAACCTCTAGAATAAAAATCATTAGCCATAATATTCATTTCACTTAAAAATCCATCTTCAGAGGTATTAAATCTTTTTGCTCTTAAAAACTGGCTTTTAACCACACTTTTATAGGTATGCTTAGGATGCATGCTGTTAGCATGAGCATATCTAGAGGTCTGAACATTTTTTCTATATAGTGATGTATTAAAGGTACCATCTACATATGTAATGTTTATTTATAAAAATTCCCATTAGGATTAGAATAATTTAACTCAAAATCAGGAAAATCAGTAGGCTTTTGTAGGTCATTTATTAATGTTTCAATGACCTCTATATCTCCAGTCCAAATAAGAATGATATCATCCATGAAACATTTATAAACATTTATAAAAAGTTGAGATCATTATTAAATTCTACTATCTGGTCATTAATGCTATAAATGTATAGTTCCTCCCATCTAGCAAGAACCAGATTAGCATAACTATTTGCAATGGGGGTGCCCATTGCAACTCCTGGTAACTGATGAAAAAATTCTTCTTTAAATAAATAAAAAAACCATTATTATTCAGAATGATATCTAACATAGAGCAAATCAACTCTACTTTGGAAGCTGGAAATTCCCAAAGAGTACAAAGAAATTCTCTATTAAACTGAAGTCATATCTCATTTGGAATGATTGTAAATAAGAGCTTTATGCTAATTTTAACCAAAATAACTCCATCCAATATTTGTCCTTGTAGCCAAATGTGTAAAGCATTAAGGAAATCACTAGTATCTTTAATATAACTTTTGCTGTATAATAATAAACTATGCAGCTGATTTTCTAAATATTTTGATAGGGCAGTGGTAACTCAATGGTTACCAGAAACTATTGATCTCATAGGAGTTGTATTCAAGTTTTTATGGCCTTTTAGTAAACTCTATATTTTGGGATAACTGGATTTGCCACATATAAATAATTATACAACTCTGGAGTGATGGAAAATTCCATTAAAGGATCATATAGGTAAGATTTCACTTAGTGTAAAATGCTATTCACAGTATTTCTATTAATTTTTCCCAAGCATACTAACATCTAGTAAGCCATACATCCAATTAATGTACTAATCAGTATCCATTATTACCACTTTACCCCCCTTATCTGCCTGTTTAATAATTATGCCTTCCTTAGTACATAAAACAAGCAGAGCTTTCCTTTCATATTCGTTAAGATTATAAAATCTACCTTTAACAGATTCAAAAAATATTTTATAAATGTCATTTTCACACATGTTGTAAAACGCTCTAACAGTAGGTGTGCTAGCAGGGATACATGTACTAGCATGCTTCAAATGTTTAGCAACTTCAAATACATAATTTTTAAATATAACTTTAATATCTAAATTGTGTGCAAATATTCTAAGTCCTGTTAAACAGTCATCAAGGTTACCATCAATAAAAGGGATAAATGTAAGTCCTTTATCCAAGAACTTTAACTGAGCACTGTTTAATGGAAAACTAGACAAATTAATAACAGTATGATCTACAACAGTCAATTCTTTACTAATTTGCTTTTTGTCAGAAACTTAATTATAGAGTAGCATCCCATCTATCTGAGACTCCTTGAAAAATTGATACAGATGCATTATATAAACATATTGCACAACAAAACAGTGAACATTTGTTTAAGTTTAGAGTTTTACAAAGGTTATATGTAGAAAAAATAGGGGAGAAACTGACAAACAGGACTGAACTTGCAGAATATAAGTGGAAAATTATTTTAGAACTGACTCACCAACAAGGCTTAACATTATGAAAAGTATAAAACCAGTTTTGGCAGATAAGCAGAGTTATATTAAATAAAAGATCCAGGGCTGTGTTATAGTTTTATTTTGTGTGTTGTAACTAAGTGCTGTGTTAAACTGTTTAATATTTTTGAATTAGCTTTCAGCACTCGTAAAATTAATGTCAGGTGATGAACATCTCATGTTTTGATAGGCTGGCTTATTAAATAAATATAGATGCTATTTAAACTGTTAATTAACTTTCTACATTGAGAAAGAATCTGTGTGACTTAAAAGGTTTGCGTTTTATAGTACATTTTAAGATTGATACATTTGGACCTGTGATTCTTTACAATTCTGGCATGAAGTAAGGTACCAAATGCTTTGAATCAAGAAAAGCTGTATGAATGGTATGGCCACTGTCAACAGCTTGCATGCAGGGATCTCAAACCCAAGGCCTTCAGACATTCAAGTAGCCGTCAAACCAAAATAGTTATAGATAAGGGAAGCAGCTACTTTTCTAATTACACTGCCTGTATTTATTTTTGTCTTGGTGATTGTGGCTCTTACCCTGAGGCTGCTAATCCTCATACAGTACCAGTGATTATTGGGTTTGAGACCCCTGCTTGCATGACCCTCTCAAAGAAGTTAACAATATTTAATGGATATAATCTCTCCATAATGAAGCCAAATTGCCATGGGTCAAGCCTAAAGGGATTTTAGATATCATAATTAATGAGACTGGTTCTGATAGGATGGTGCAGTGGTGCAGTGGTAGCATTGTTGCCTCACAGCAAGAGGTTCTCCAGTTCGACACTCAGTTGGAGTGCCTTATGTGCAGAGTCTGCATGTCCTCCCTGCATTCATGTGGGTTTCCTCCAGTCTCCACCCACATTACAAAGACATGCATCTGGAGCATTTCTCCCCAGGCCTCTGTTGAAAATTGGCTTCATTCCAAGTTGGGCTTTCCCAGTTAACAAATGTTAAAACAAAAATAAAATAAAAATATGCTCCATAGCATTAGAGACCAGATTTGTATGGCTAATTGGTCTATAATTTCCTGGGTCCATTGTAGGGCCAAACAACAATACAGCAGGATTTAAGTATATAGCCTGTGGTTAAGCAATTTAAGGAGAGGTTTGTCAAGAACACATTTGATTCAGTTTATTAACCACTTAGGTATGTTGTAGGGAGCAAAGGATGAAGTGTATTTAATCTTTGATAATACTAATACCTTGACAACATGTTTCTTCTGTTGGGGGGTATAAGGGATTCTGGTATGAGTGAGGAGATGCACTATGCAATGTTGCAGACATCTACCTCATGAATCTAATGCCAACTCTTTTAGGCACTTCAGCAACATGTGAAGGAGAATATAAGTCTTACAGCAGAGGAGAGAAACAACACTTGACAGACATCCTAGAACATAGCTCATTTCCCTAAGGTTGTTGAGGCTATGGAATGTACCACATTTCTCCCAAGGGCCACCTGCTTCACATGGCATCTGGTACATCAACAGGAAGAGCTTCCACTGTGTATCATCTAGGCATGATTCCAACATCTGACAAATGCATGACGTATACCAGTGATTCATGGAAGGCATCTTTCTAGAATGTCATCTAATAGTAAATCTACTTATTACCACTCACAGTCCTTGATAGTCTGATACCAAGAACACAGGCAACAATATATTTATAATGTTGCCCACTGTTGTGCTCTGCAAGTGATGGAGGAAATATTTTGGAACTGTGGCCTATTATCCCCCAACACAATCCTTAAATCATGCAGGAAATGGTACAAGAGATGCACTGTTGCAGACTTTGACCATTTCACATGCTCAGACTGCTGAAGACCCACTTCTGTTGCTTGGACACATCTTGTAGAGCACTGCAGTAGCTTTTGAGACCTACACTATGGTATTTATGGTCTGCAACGTGCAGTACAACACAGTACTACATATGCAATTATGGCATGGGAATGCCAGTGGATTGTCAGATACACTGGAGACAGAAGAGGAGGAGATCTGTGCAAAGACACACCAGAGGAACCAGCTGTAGTGGCACGTCATGCAAAGCTGAGATAGGCAAATATGTTGCAGCACCAGCAAATTAGTGGCATCTAGTCCACCACTATAGTCATGACAGATATCACAGAGACCAAGAGCAAGGCAGAGTGGAAAAAGCTATGGGTGCATATCTGAGAGGTTAGGGCTCACATTCTCTAGGCATGTGGTTGATCCTAAAGGAGGAGAATGCTAGCTGTGTGTTTGGATGTCCCTGTAGTATCAGAATGGGTAGCACTTTGAAACTATTTATGGGAACCCTGCAGTACCACCCTTTTGTGAGAAAGTAGCTGATTGTTGGCATCTATGACCACAGGGCCAGCCAAACCAAGATGTTGCACTCCAAATATCACCTGAGATAGGAAAAACATGTAACTGTGGGGAAGAGTGGCTGGACCTGTGGAATATATCCACAGTGGTGTGTCAACTTTGTCTGTAGAACTGAAATTGTGCCTACCTAGGGATGGAGGAAGCTATGGATACTGGGAACATGGATAAATGTTTGGAGCATTGAATGACAAGGACATAAGACTGGCCTTTGCATGTTCACAAAGCATCCATCTTCTGGCATGGTCATTGCAGGCACTGGCCAGTATTCTCAGATATGCAGCATTGTCTTATCATGTGAGCCACCATGGCCTATGGGGTGCATGTCTACCTCAGGTCCCTATATGACATGTCTCTGTGCATGCTCTGAATACCATAATGCAACTCCTCATGCATCCTGTGCAGCCCTCTCAGCATGTTTGCGAGTAACAGCTGTATATGCCTGGATAACTGACTGTACATCAATTGAGTGATGTAAGTGATGACACCCAAGTCAAAAAGTTCTTTGGAATCATGACAGCAATGGGCACCAAAACACTCATTCTCTATGCTGGGATAAACACAGCATCCATGGAGGCAGCAGTGGTCTCTGTTGCCATCTGTGTGGTGACTCATCTGTACCTTGACATTGGTTTACGTGTATGAACTGTACAACATTAAACACAGAAGATGCTAGAGTTGCATCTTGCCACATCACCATTGTGTCAATAGTAATTGATATGAGGAGCCTGACCCTCCAGTATTAGAATCACTGACAACATCACTGTATTGGCAGACTGTGCCATTTGCATGGTCTCTTTATCTTACTACCAGTGACTCGTTGACATTATGCATATTCTGGCATATTTCAAAGGACCCCCTCCCCAGCAGAGAAGCCTGTGAATACACACAGAATACATACCATTGGCAGTGGCAAAACATTGTTGACAATTTCAACATGTGTCATTCTGCTACTTCCCAAATGTGTTTATATCCTATTGGTACATATGTACCTTGTGATGCAAATAAGATTTTTCCTACTATTGCATAGCCAATGTACTTAGATGGCTATACACATAGATTATTCCACAGAAGTAGCACACTCACATTAGAGAAGCAGTGTCCTACAGTACTGGCAAGTGCCTGCTAAACTAGTGCATCACATGCAAATCTCTATATGGCCAACGCTGTACTGGCCCACATATCAGACCACTGTCAGCTATGAGTATTATGTTAGTTTCCCTAGACCTGTAGTAATGATCTATTATATCTCTTCACAATATTTATACCATGATCTGGTACCTGTCATACCTCTTCTTCATAGAAGGCCTTGTTTTCCTTGCCCTTTTCAGCAAAATATCTGCCCTTTGTGCATAAAGCCTGTAGCTGTAACTCCGTCTCTGGTTCATTCAACTTTTCCAGCCATTGCCTTCATGTTGGTCCAAGGACTATGCTTGTAGATCTGTGGGTACACATATAGATCAGTGTTTGTCTGGATAAACAGCCACTGCCTCCATGAATACCCACAGCTCTTAGTGCATTATGTCATCACCATTCTATGTGCCACAAGCTAGCAGCACTGTATATGCTACCACATCATGGTGTTTATGCTGGTACTCTGCTAGCAGCACAGGATGAGACCTATGGAATGTAGACCGCATGCCATCTTTGTGTAAATATAATGGGTAGCAGACCCTAAAGAGCTGGATACTTCTGTGGCCATACCTTGTGCTCCCATTTTCTGTAAAGGCTTCCCTCATCCACCTGACATAGTCTTCATTCCCTGCTATTGTTCCCTCCTGCAGTACTGCTGCCTCTCCACCTTCCCCACAAAGCAGGACTGTAATGTAACATGTCAGTGCCCCCCCATTTCTAAAGCAATCAATCCCGTTATACCTATTACTGTGTAACACACACACACACACACACACACACACACACACACACACACACACACACACACACACACACACACACACACACACACCTTTCTATTTTGTCATTGTCCCAGTTGTCTCCACCACAGTCTTGCACTCACTATGGTCCACTGGGATATTACTAGTTGATTTGTCTGCAGTCAAACTGCCTATAATGCAGAAGAGTATGTAATCCATTATTTAGTAGTTCTTACATTAATTTAATTCTTAATGTGTTCTTTAGCACAATGGTGATCACTTTTTGGACTTTTGGGACAGTAATTATGCTAATGAGGTTATTTAGTGTTGTTGATTTGGAATTGCAGATATAACATGAAGTCTTACCTGTCCTGGTCCATGTTATGATGCATATGTCTGCCTGTTACTGGGCAGGCATGTCAGGCCTGCATGGCTAAACTCCTGTTCATTCACATTCTGTTAATAAATAAGCTGCCATGTTATGTTTCATTTGCATCACACTAGCAGTAGTATCATTGTCCATCATACTACCATGCTGCTCATCAGGGAAAAGCATTTAGTGCTCGGAAACTCTGGCCATTTGCACCAGGCTACCATTTTCCTCTTGATGCAGATCTGCAGAGTGGTCATGGGAAATCCAGTCACTGAGTTTTCAGGGATCCTGAGTGGTGCAGTAGAAAGTTTAAGAGGTTTGCTTACATACTGTGAAAAGACCACAAGGGAGTAATGCTGACTAAGTAGAAAGGTCCACTTTGAGGCAGATTGCCTGGATAATGAGTAAGGCCAGTGGAATACATGTTGTGCTGATGCTATCCAAACCTTTTCTGCCACTTGAAAGAAAAGGTTATGGACAGGCAGCTACCTTATTTTGTAAGTACTCTATTTTTCATTGACACTGTGCATTAAACATTGCACCTGAAGCAGTATTTGCTTTCAGTTGCCTGTCAGATATTGTACTGATTACCTTTGTAATTTCACTAAGACTTTAAATCAGCTTCTTCTTTCCTCCTGTTGTGGTTGCTGATATGATTTTACTAAATATGGAATAGTGTGTGTTTAATAAGACTGAGGGCTGGATTTACGATGGCTTGCACAGAGTTTAAGAATAGAGTAAGACTCCATGCAGCCATCATGTCCAACGAGCGATCCAGGAACAACCTGCAGGGGCGTGCAAGAGAGCTCCTTAAATGGCATTTACACGGACAGGGCCGGGTTATGCAAATTACCTCAATTGCAGGTGAAAGGCATGCAAATGAGGTAGATTTGCGATTCAGGAAACCTGAACCTGTCTGAGTAAGAGCAGTGTTATCTGCAGAAATGTACTCAGTTGACAACTAAGTACTGTTCTGCAAATAGCAAAACGGAGCCATGACAGCTCCAAATAAAGGTTGTATCCAGTGCAGGAAGCATGCCAATGGCCAAATATATGGCCAATGGCAATGTTTCCTGATGCAATACGAAAAAAAAAATAATTTTTTTTTTTTCTCCGATTTCCGGTGTTTAAGCATAGCACAGCACCCCGCAAACGGGCTGCACTCTAAAAACCAGAAAAATAAAAATTAAAACCCACAAATTGTGGATTTTATTTAAATTGTTAATTTACAATGCAAGGGAATGGCAGGCTGAAGACAACATGGCCACCAAGTAGAGGTTGCTAAGGGGGGAAGCACAGTCTAAGAGATGTAACCAAGCATTAGTAGGCAATCCTATGCAAAGGAGGGTTAGGATAGTGAATCGCAGGTTTACATAGCAAATGAGCACAGTCAGTGGAGTGTAGGAGTAGGATAAGGGGAGTAACAGGGTAGAAGATAGGTGACATCACGAGTGGGGTATGTATGAAAGAAGGGAAGCTCATTGGAGCAGAGTGGCATATGTCAGCTGTCATTTACACATCACTGAAAGAGGTGTGTCAACAGGTAGGCTAGGTAAAGGCAAGAAATGGAAGGTGTATGCCATGAATAACACCAAAGTTTCTTGCTAAGCGGGTATGCGAGCGTGTGTGCACCTGTAAACCCGAGTAAGGCAGTGTGCGCATGTAAGCGTGAGTGCACGCGTTTAAGCTGGAGCAAGCGTGTATAAGGCAGTTTAAAGTGTTGTAAGTGCGTTTGCGCTGGTGTGCACGTGTTTTAACCCGAATAAGCAAGTTGTAGTCCGTGTAAGCATGTGTGCGTGTGAGCTGCTGTGAGCGTGTTTGCACTTGTGTGCGTGGCACTGCCCCCACCCAAGGAAACTGAAAGGAAATAGGAAGCACAACAAATAGTAGGAAGCTACCAGGGAGTACTAGCAGAGCTAGCAATTGAAAACAATCAGAATCAGGCAATTACACAGGCAGTACACTAGCCCAGCCCAGCCTAGCACTTAAAACTCTGCAAACAACAGTCCATTATGTTTCTCACAAGAGACATTGCAGTAAGCTAATAGAAGTGAAAACTGAAAAAGCTTTACTGAGACAAAGAAATGTTAGGGACTGCCATTGCTGTTATAAGGTGACATATGCAACATGCTGAGGGTGGTGACAATGGAAATGCTGCTGGACAACCCACAGTGAGGAGACAGAGAAGAGTGTTCAGGCCCAGGGTAACCTTCCAGGGGCTACATGAGTTGGAGATAGTGGAGCACTATAGAGTGGACAGAGTCCTTCTGCAGCAACTTGTTGAGCTGTGCAGGCCACTCCTCACACACAGAACCAACAGAGGGGAACCCATCCCAGTGGAAACCAAGGTATGTGTTGGCCTGAGAATATTAGCAACAGATACCTTCCAGAGACCAACTGGTGATATGATGGGGATATCACAGGTATCAGCATTCAGGGTACTGCACCAGTTCCTGGATGCCATGTCAGCACATGTCGGTGATCATGTATATTTCCCCAATTCCCATGAAGTATTTGCCAGCAATATGTGTCTCTTCCAGCAAATAGCGGAATACCCTGAGGTAGTGGGTGCAATAGACTGCACGCACATATGCATCAAAGCACCAGCTGGTGAAAGGGGTAGGGTCTACTTCAACCACAATGGCTTCCCCTCCATCAACTGCCAGGTCATGTGTGATGCCCAGGGCATAATGCTGAATGTGTGTGCTGGCTGCCCTGGAAGCTACCATGATTCCCATATCTGGCATATGACGCAGCTCTACCAGACATTTGCCAATGGGGACATCCCACATAGTCACCTAGTGGGGGATGCTGGCTATGCACTGGAGCCATGACTGATGACACCCATCAGAAATGCTCACACACCTGAACAGGAATGCCATAACGAGGCACATGCACAAACACGAAATGTAATCAATCGAGCGTGTATTTGGGCTGGTCAAGTCACGCTTCCGGTGCCTAGACACATCTGCTGGAGCCTTGCCGTACTCACCAACTACATGTACCCAAATTGTCATGGTATGTGCTATGCTACATAATATGATCCTGCAAAAACAGCTGCAGCAGGACCAGCATAGGCCTGGGCCAAACAGCCCCCCACCATTGCCAAGGTCATCACAGGCAGAGCATGACTCAGAGGATGAACAACCTGAGCCTGCCCCAGTAGGCAGAAGGAGGCATGCCCAGTATGCTTTGGCTTTGGCAAAGAGGCAATGCATAGCACATACACTGGCTCAGTAGGAACTCTGGAAATTATACCTCTCTCTGACTCGCACATATAGTAAAAGGGATGCCTAAGTTGACACTACCTGCTTTCAAACATGTACAGGGAGTGTAGTATGTGCATCCAACATAGGCAGCCCTGCAGCACCACCTGAGGAATGATTGCCATGTGTTAAGCAATTTAAAGCAGTGCTAAACAGCATTTACCACCATGTAGTATATGCAAACAGAATCGCACACACGAACTAGTGCAACTGTGGTCAATGTTGAGTAATATTGGGCAACGTCCAGCAAAGTTGGTGAATATTCAGCAATGTTGAACAAGCCTGGTCTAAGTAGGGCATAGCTGAACAAAAGCCAACATGCTCATATTTGCTTAACTGGCCCTTAAGCAGTCTGGTCTGCTCAGTATGAGAATATAAAGAAGTGATGGGCCTCGAACCCAGGATACTGTGCACTATAGTTAAAATACTGAACCACTATACCATGACAGTACTGCAGTGGTCAGGCAGTATGAAGGAATGTTGATAAGTCTATGCAAAGTATCTCATGGAAACCCTGCAGGCACAGCATAATCCCTGTTGAGTTATGACACAAAGGTGAGTCCTGCAGTAAGAACAGAACTTGACTTCCAACACACACACACACAGTATAAATGTTAATATTGGTCATGTTCACACACATCCACAAATGTAGTGGACCTCAGATCGCATCATACTGAAAGATCACACTGGACATGCCCACACACTTGAATAAATGAGACAAATGTCAGGCAACAAAACATGGAAAGCCTAAACTGGGCATGCTCACACACTTAGGCTATGTCTGAGTACAGAAGTGGGCCACACATATCTGGCAGTTGCATGTGTTAACCCAGGAACCTCTCACTATCCAGCAATCCACCCTGTGCACACAGTTACATGACAACAGACACATATATAATATAGTGGAACCCTGTCATAATCAAATATGTTCTGCAGATACCTAAGTTGTTCATAGAAACTGGGAAAGCAAAGACGACAAAGACCTGCAAACAGTATCAGCAATAAATATTGTGCATCCAGAACATAAGCATAGGTTGAGAGGGCGATACTAGGCTATCTGCCCTAGGGCATGTACAAGCCTAGCCAGAGTGTGTTTGGCTTTTGCAACCCTGTCAGATTATTACACTGTGCCAGTGAATAGTAGGTCACACAAGATAGCCCATGTACATCTAGGCTAGTGTGCCTCTGTCTATCAGAGACACAGAAGATATCCCAGGGGTAAAAATACAATCACCCATACAGCCATCAAGCTGTCCCCTGTAGGTGGTCAGTGGGTGGCTCTGCCTATGTGAAACTGTGATCACAATCCGGAGTGAGTGGAGGCCCTGGGATAAGAATCTGTCCCTCCAGCATGTCTTATTAACATCTGTGCTGAGGTATATGTCCCTGGAGTGTGTAGCTCCAAGGGAGTCGGATATCCTGAGGTGGAGCATGTCCAGTAATTCTGGGTTGGGTATTTCTGTAAACAACAGGCACACATCATATCCGAGTAGGTGGTAAGCGACTGAGTATAGCTGGAGTTACTGCATCCAAACTGTGTAGGTCATCCGTGTGAGTCCCTACATCTGCTTGGTGAGGAACTTCTGTGGCCAGTGCAGTTGCTGCAGGTGTTGGGTAAGGTACACCCCAAATGTGGCATTGTAACCAAGCATGGTTGTAATGAGTACAGGGGCACAATGACCTCACTCGATCTAGATGTGAAACCGTATGGGATAAGGTGGCTTATATAGAAGGTCTGTCCAATCACTTTGGCAACGTGAATGTCAAAGGCGACAGTACAAACAGGTCATGTCCTCAATCACCTAACAACTCCTACTGTATGTAATGGAGTACTACCTATGTGGTAATGTGTGGGGGTGTTGCTATTCCTAAAGGGGATGACTATGCAACTAATGGCATTTAGCTGTAGGCCATGGCTCAGGCACCAGTCATCCATCTCTGTGAGACCCTGTTTGAGTATGCATGTGGCAGCTGGAGAGTTGATTATGGCACCCAGTTTGCAGTCAAGTGCAACAAGGTCAGCCATATTCCACCTGTGGTAGCCTGTACGTCAGACAAATATATACTGAACAAGAGAGGCCCCACAACCGAGCCGTGTGGGATGCCACATGTAACTGGTGTATAGTCAGACATGGCACCTGCAATTCTGACCATGTGGGTGCTATCCCTGGTCCAGGTAGCAATCCATCATGTGAGATATGTGTCCATATCAACGCTGGTGAGCCTATGCATAATGGCTCAGTGGGTTATTGTGTGGAAGGGGTTTGCATGGTTCGGGTAGGCTGTGTGGACAACTGTCCCTATGTCAATGGACCTGTTAATCGTCTAAAGAATACAAACATGATCAAGAGGCAAGATCTGCCCACAACAACGCTGAAATGTGTAGGACACAGTGTCTTTAGGTTCCCAATGTCTATCTGTAAGAGACCCATGACAATGCGCTCCATAGCTTTGCAGAACAGGCTAGTTAGGTTTATAGGGCAATATTGTCTGTGGTCCGTTGTGGCACCAACCCTGTGGAGTGGGACCACTGTCGCTGTACGCCATTCTGTGAGTACATATCCTGTAGTAACTCCGATATTGCACAGTGATGTAATGTGAGGGTTACGTCTGTCATGAAGCTCATGTAAGATGCATGCCGGGACACCATCTAGTCCCATTGATGCTGTGATGTATGCTTTGGGGAGGGCAGCACTCACCTGTTACTGTGTGATGTCAGGGAGGTTACACTCTGTTGAGATGGATAGTTGCTCCCTAGGGGAGATGGGGGGGAGACATCTGCACTGAACCTGTTTGCCAGGATGTTGGCAATGCCATTGGGTTCAGGGTAAGTTTAGTCAGTATGCAGTAACTCACAGCATATCAGTGAGTGTCCACCCAGGTTCCTGACATAACTGAAGAAGGCCTTGTGATAGTCCTACATGTTTGGTGCAATTGTCCGTGAGAAGCACCCTTAGATAAGTTCATGAGTGATCGTAGCTGTCTGCTAGTACAGATCACAGATACTTTCCCCATCTGGGATTGTGCTCTATCATGTAGTAGCTTCCTCCTGATGTTGTACAGCTTATTAATGGCTGGGGTCTACCAGACAGGTCCCCTGCCATTGGAGGAGTGAGTCCTGTTGTTATTTGGGATAGCACAATCCATGCATTCCATTAGGTGTCCATAGAATGTGTATGTAAAGGATTCAGCAGTCGGAGCCATATTTGCCATTGTCTCAGGGTCTTTGAAGGATACCACCTTGCTTTGGTGAAGTGAGACGTTGGCTCATGAGAAGTTCACCAAGATTACCCAGGATGGGTGTGTGGAGGGTATATGTATGTCCAGTGAGATATATATATGTTTTGACCTTACCAATGAGGGGTATATCGCTGGTGTGGAATATAGAGTCCCCATGTTGGTAATGATCAGGTCCAATATGTATTCCCCCTTGTGGCTGTGGTGACTGGTTGTGCCATAGCATATGAATTTACAAATTGTAGCAACTGTAGGGCAAGGGTGTTGGGGCTTGAGTAGTATCCCCAGTCAATATTTGTGTATTTGAAGTCACACAATATAATGGTGTTTGTGGAGACCTTCATATTCTCCACTGTTCCCAGGAATGCCGAGTGTGGTTCCTGAGTATGGGAGGTGGTCTGTAGCAGGCAACAAACTGAAAGGCAGTTTTGCACAATGGCAGTTGTATATGTATTATCTGTGATGCTTTGTGCAGTGCTACTAACCCGGAGGTGAGTGTATCTGTGATGTATATGGATACTCCCCCTAGTTGTGTTGTCCGTTCCAAGTCCTGTGGTCAGAAAGCATGGTATGAAACATAACCTGATAGTGCTGGTGTGCATATGTGAGCCTGAACTAGGCGTCTGTTAGTGCACAGATATCGCTATCCACCATACTGAGGAGAGTCCTGAGTGGCCGCAATATGAGGGTAACACAACTGGTGTTGAGCAGCATTACCCTTAGTGTCATTTAACCTGTAATGTCTATGGAGGTGGGTTTGTCTTTTGAGCCCTGCTCAACAAATGCACTATGGTGGTAGCAAGAGCCTTAGCAAGCATTTGAAGGTCCAAGGGTGACAGGTGCAAGCTGTCCATAGTGAAGCTACGTGGCATGTCGAGCATGTCACCACAGGCTGACAGACACTGTATCCCCTATGAATGACACCAATTTGTTAGCCAACTGTTAAACGTGATATATTTGTCTGTATACTGTGACATCATAATTGGTGGGTGTAAGATGCTAGACAAGGTCAGGGTCATACTGGCCTGGGCGACATGATCAGAGTGTTCTTCCATGTACCATGTCATGTGGTCCAGGGAGTAACGTCTGAGGTTTTACGCACCAGCATGGACAATGATGGTGCCAGTCCTGTACTTGCTTTGGAGTGATCTGACTGCATGTGTTATGTGACAGATCCTGGCACCCGACAGACAGTCCAAAGTGACTATTCCCATGTTTGGGCTGGTGAGTGGTACATCAGTGTGTCTGACAATAAGTGTTGCCTACTACAAGTGTATTAGGTGTGTTGTTTAGCCCGAAGGGCAGTGACTGTGTGGCACACTGACATTGTGAACTATGTGATATGTGGGTATTGTAGTGGGTAGCAGTTGTGTGTGTGCCTGCTGTGGAGGTCTCTGCTGCTTAGGCAGAGTTAATTCACAGCATCTGAGTATGTCTAGGTGTGATAATGTGGTTTGAGTGCTGTTGCCAGAGGATATGTGAGACTGATATGTGGTGTGTGTGGTTACCTTCACCACCTGATAGACTGTGCCAGTCATGGGTCAAGAGAGTTCAGCACGCCGTATGTCTCTATAGGTGCATCTCACACATATATCTGAGTTTGTCGGGAGGAGGAGGGGGTTGTCTGTGTACATGAGGCAGATGTGACATTCTGTCACCATCAAAATATTCACCAGCTGGACTGGAGAGTACACACAAAACCAACTCCTGGACATGCCGGGATATTATGATGACATACACTGTAGCCAGATCACAAAGGATCAGTAGGGTGTTAAGTGTGCAAAAGAGTATAACAGGGATTAGTGCTCAGGTTCGTTTGTGTTCTGTAAAGGGTAGCTGAGAAGGAGTCCAGACTGAATCATGTCACATCCGACAGCTATCTCATATATAGCAATGTACACCCATATATGTCCTGAGTCAGGGCCAACTGTACCTGACTGACAATGCCAACATCCTGACAGACAGGCCCATATATACAGACCCACCTCCCACTGACAATAGTCCATATCATTATACCAGGAGATATCACATGTAAAATGGAAGAACAGCTACCCCCAATTCCAAAAGCATGGCAGCAAGTGGAATACATTGATTCCCAATATGTGTCATGCATAAACTACAGAACAAACAGATCCTGCACCTGAACAGTCAGCTGAGCCCCCACACACACACATGGTATGGAACCATTGAATGGGTTACAGCAACATATGGCACTCCACACAAGTGTTGGTGCACAACACACCATGGGAAGTACAGTCCAGTATGCCTATGAAGTCTGATCTGCAAGGCCATGGAGTCCATCATGGTTGAAGTCATAAACAGAGCTATTGGAAGCTGACATACACACATCACTACTAACTGTGGTATGTTCATGTGCGGATCATGGTTCCCAAACATGCTAGACTGTTTGCAAGGCAGCCACCCAGGACATACATCACTGAACACAGCTACACATGTCTCACATATACTTCGAATAGCCCTTTATCAACATCCCAGACACATGCAGTACCCACAAAACCAACAAGCTGTGCATAAATATGTGTTGACATATGAAGGAATGTCAATGTGTCCACAGATAGATCACACAAGGTAAGGATTATGAGTTCCTGTTCAAGCTGTTGACACCCGACGACCAACATGGACCATTCCTGGAATGGCATAAAACAAAGTGTACACTCATTACCATGTCCAGTCTGATGATGTTACCATAAAACAAAGTGTACACTCATTACCATGGTAACATCATCAGACTGGACATGGTAATGAGTGTACACTTTGTTATATGCCATTCCTGGAATGGCATAAAACAAAGTGTACACTCATTACCATGTCCAATCTGATGATGTTACCATCCTATAGATACAGCAGGAGAAGGAAAGCCAGTCAGTAAAAACAAATAGCACTCCATGTTAATGTGTCTCTCTCTAGTATCATAACATAGTTAGGTAGGGGTTTGAATCATGCCAACACTGAGTGTGTGTGGGGGGGTGTGTGTATGTGTGCAAATGTCTTAGAAAGGAGTGACCTTTTTGAAGACTGGGAAAACACACTAAAAGAGGTACATTCCTCTTCGGAAAGACTGATGATGTCACCATCCTACAAATACAGACGGAGAAGGGAAACCACCCAATAAAGCAAACAGCGCTCTGTGTTAATGCATTTCTCTCTAGTATCATAGCATAGGGAGGGATTTGAATCCTGCAAATGTTGAATGTGGGGGTGTGTGTATGTGTGCAATTATCTTTGAAAAGAGTGCCCTTTTTGGAGACTGGGAAAAAACACTAAAAGAGGTACATTCCTCTTTGGAAAGACTGATGATGTCACCATCCTACAAATACAGACAGAGAAGAGAAGCCTCCTAGTAAAGCAAATAGCATGCCGTGTTAATGTGTCTCTCTCTAGTACCATAACATAGTTAGGTAGGAGTTTGAGTCCTGCAAACACTGACTGTATGTATAGCACTGTTAGTCAATGCGGTGTGGATTTTGCTTTTACTATGGTACGACATATTATGATTACAACAGTAAGTACATTGCACACATCAGGTATCTGCGTGGCAAATATATATGTGTACATGTCCCCTCAATCAGTACATAGGTGTGAAGCCTGCATACTACATGAATACATTTGTTTCCATTGACAGGTTGTGCTGCTGCTTCTCAGATCATAGGTCACATATGTATGTATGTGACAAGGCCATCCACTGTCATGATCTGTGGCCAAGGTCATCTGTGCCACACACACCCATGACAGTTACTTAAGAGTAGTGTGAGTGAGGGTATATGCCTGGGGTATATGTCAAACATGTTCATACACAACGACTGCCAATAATGTATAGTCTTTATAGGTGTAGAACTGCCTTGTGGATATGCATTCAGACCTCTAATGTCTTACATGATACACCTTGGGACTGCACAATACCTATGGATATGTGGATACCAAGGGACACATGACATAACATTAGGCTGTATGTACACATTGGTACCCAACATACATGCTGAGCGCTACCACCTATGTGCTACTGACGGGATAGTATGTATAGTACATGTGGATGATTATGCCATTGTCTGCTTACTGCTATACAGCATGTATCAGACAACAGGTATCTGTCTGTATGATACCCTTGTGTAGGATGTACGTCCCATCCAGGGAATGCATTGTAGGCCAATGCATGCATTTCCAGATTTGGATGGACACATCCCTAGTGTGTTTGCATGTATCTAAGGGGGCTATATGCCAAACAGGTGTGGTCACAGGAATGGGTGGCGGTCATTACCACTGGTTAGTGTTATAGTGTAGCACCGGAAGGATCCAACTGTTACTTAGTTCCCTACGACTGTGTGTCATTTGTCAGGACATCATCCAATGATTGCTTATAGTCATGCTGTTGAGGTTGTGTATACTACCAGACCACAAATCATTGACAGATATTAATGGTATCACCCACAGCATAGTGTCAACCCATGTCAAACACACATGTCTACCCATGTTAGTACATAACTGTAGTAGAATGCTTACTGGCCATTGAAAGATACTATGAGATGTTAACAATGTGTACAACAGGGTATGCCACATGTCCCATGTGTCCACTATGCACGTGCATGCAGACAGTGTGCACCCACCATGTTCACAGATGTACACTTGCTAATCTGTACTGCACACATCACATACATACTGTCCACTCACTAACACATGCTGGCAAAACATTACACTTCAGCCAAGTGGCACATGGGTGGACAATACATACTCAGACCTAACAGTGGTGTAAACAATGCTACATTGACAATCAGAGCTTTGATGCATAATGTCTGCTCAGATATACCTACAAGGATGTCATTACACTTTCCTGTTGACAACTTGCTAATATTGCTACACTGCTATAGTGTCACCCTGTGCATCAGCACCATGTTAGCCTGTTCATCTGTCAATGTTACAGATGACAGGAGGAGACACAGGTATCATTATATGCACAGGGCGTTTTGTTGTTTGCCAGAGCCTGACACTGACCCATCCAATTGACATGTGTGTGTGTGTGTGTGTGTGTGTGTGTGTGTGTGTGTGTGTGTGTGTGTGTGTGTGCGTGTGTGTGTGTGTGTATGAGGGACAACAGTACAGCATGGGCCAATGTTGATGTAATGTGTGTGTAAGTGTGAGCTCTAGTTGTTTGGTTAATGTGTGTGTGTGTCTGCATGGACACAGCTCCACCATGTGGCTGCCATATACGGTAGTTTGTGGGACAGCCACAGACTGTACCTGCTAGGCTGTACAGATCAAGGTCTCCAGCCACGGACACAGTACCTGTGCCTGGCAGGGGTGCTACGGACAGCATCGGGTACCAACCCTGACTGGGTACTATCATCAGAGGCAGAGGTATGACGACTGGACCCATGCCCCTGCTGGGACTGGCCAGAGCCACGTGCAGGTGGTCTACTGGGATGGTCAATGGACAGGTCAGCCCCAGCATTGCTGGGGCTGGTACTGCCACTACAGGAGCGGCTGTGAACTGTGCACTGTCCGCGACCGCTGCCAGCTGTTGCTGTTGCTGGCATGCGTCCGTGTCAACATTGCAACCATCCTGCACGGTCCTGGCTCATGGAAGACATATTGTGGAGGGCATCTAATGTCTCCCCCCAACATTTATCAATGACCTCGGTGTAAGTCCAGATGGCACCGGTAAGGTCACGGATGCTGTCATTGATAGCGGTGTAATGTGCCCTCTGCACCCTTAATCCCTGCCTGGTGTACCATTCCATACGTGGCTGAGACGGCATTACAGCCCGGAACATACTGGACGTCGTAAAACCTGTGAGGGCACACCTGCCAGGGGCAATACAGCCAGCAGTGCTCCCCCAGAACCCCTGGACCTCCTCCTATGTGGTACCATTCCAGGAATATGGCTATGGCTGCTGTGAGGGGATGCAAGTGCCATGGGTACCACACTCTCCTGGTCAATGCCAACTGTATGCTGTCCCTCGCTTATGGCCATTGGTGCTGAGGGATGTATTGACAGTATGAGTGTGCGCATAGATGGGGTTGAACGCTGTGTACTGTCGATTGGCAGACCAATGACAGACCCTGTCAAACCTTCCTGTGCCAAAATACATGTCTCATCATCACCACTATTCGTGGCAGTGGCTTCAGGTTCCCTGCTGCTTTCGGCCACCCCTAACTCAGCACCTGTGAGAGGAAGACAGGAAACACACTTTATGGTCTGCACATGAACACATACACACATGCACACATGAACACATGCACACATGAACACAAGCACACATGCACACATGCACACATGAACACATGCACACATGAACACATGAACACTAATACACTCCTCACTACAGCACATACACACACGCCAGCAATCCAACACATAGTCAATAGTGGGTGAAGGTGGGTGTCAGTATCACAAGGTAAACAGTCACCACACACGTGTCAGCATGCAGAATATGTGTTGCACAAGACCATGCAGTGAAAGTGTAGATGCCCCTATTTAATGGCAGTATACATGGCTTTGATGCAACTGTGTAGTTGTTCAGTGATTGGCTACACCCTGGAACACAATGTGTACATGGACACAACATTGCTGTGCAGGTATTATCAGCTCTGCAATGCCCTGTGCACCATCATTCACAAGTATGCATGCCATGGCTGCATGTGTTATCTGTGTGACACAGAGATGTCCATGTCTGAGTACAGTGTCTGTGTCCATAGCAGATAATAGTGGGCACGGGTGTAGCACATGCATGCTATGTACACACGGAATGAGTGGTGCATGTTGACTTGGAGTCCCAATGCTTGACATGGCCAGTGTACAAGTGGTTATGGTGAGTGTGGGACATATTGCAGATATGTCGGTGCCAGACATGGCATGGCATGCTACACGACTGCAGCATTAAACACCACACATACCCAATGTGTGTCAAGTGACCTATACACCCACTAGCATTCCAGGACATATATGTGACACTTTGTTTGGATGGTGACTTCTGTGCATATTGTGTATACTGGCATATGTAAGCACATGCACAACATGCTATGCATATTGTGTATAGGTGCATATGTTTGCACACACACAACATTGAGGTGCAAAGCAATGACTGCTATGAGTCATACTGTGGTCACTGTAACTGGATGGGGTGTAGTACCCTGTGCCATCATCAACATGCATCTTGTGGTCACTCACAGCTACTAATGCGTGCAAGACCAACGCCTAGCGTGTTGTACCTGAACTGCAGTGTGACCTTACAGTGGGTGTGTGGTAATGCCAAATGTAGCATGTTTTCGTGTACTGCATATGATAAACGTGTTCTGCTGTGTACAGCTGTAGCAACTATGCATATCCAATGTGCAATACAGTGTTGCCACAATTGTGTCTGCTGCACTGTGCATTGCATGTGATTGAGGCAGCTACTGACTTTACTGAGATGATTAATGTCTCACAGCAAACATGCACAGCATGCATTATGCATAGGTGTGTTACGTGTACATGGCCTACACCTCACCTATGACATGCACATTTCATTACCAATATTAAAGTGTTAACAGACTCACCAGCATGTATCGTCTGCCCTGCTGTCACACCAGAGGGACCTACAAGAATATGACACTGATTGTCAGTGGCCACAACTGTGGCATTGCTACTATGAGTGTGCTAAACTACAGTGGAACAACTGTCAACAGTCACAGGTGTACAGATACTATTCCAAATATCGGTATTGCACACGATAGGCAGCACAACTGCTAAACACACCGTACACATCTCACATATGCATATTCTAACAATACAGTTAATGGCAGTCTACAGCTAGGGCATATTACCTGCATGCTCCATATCATCCTGCTGGGTGACTCCGGCCTCCATGATGACACATGTGTGATGCTGTTGCTGCTGTAGGCCAGGAGCCACCACGCTTAGGAGCAGCTCATCCACTCTGGTGAGGGGGGATGTATGGGCACCCCACCACCTGTGGCAAGCTGTTGCCTATGGATATCAGACGCATGCCACCAGACATGTCTAATTAAATCACTGCAGTGATGGCGTATCTGCTCATATGTCCGGTTATGCATGCCTATGTCATTTACCCGGCGAACAAGATCTTGCCACAGTGCAATATGATCATACTGGTGCTGGCTGGCCCTGGAAAAAAGCAGGTTATAGTACTGCACCAGGCTGTTCTGTATTTCCTGCTCCTCCACAGCTGTATACGATGGATTGCGTTCATGAGCCATAATCCTGGAAGACAATTAAACGATATGTGTGAGCAAGTCATGTGGCACACTTAACATTATGAAGTACAGACATCACTTAACTGCCATATATAGCATCTATCTGTCTATCAGAGGATACACACGTTCAATACCACATATCAGTGCTCAGCCCACACCTGGCTGACAGTGCCTGCAACACTCCATATAACAAACCAGTATACACCAGTAGTCGGCACACTGTTTGGGATACAATGCACAACCTCGCCCCGGGGGTATATATCAAGCTAATGCATGAAGAAATATGTCATCCAATGCAATGAATGTAATGTACATTTACAGTATTACCAGTAAACCACCCTAGTCTTTGATGCCATACCCCTACCTAACATATGTGCACGGTTGTTAATATAGCTGGCATACTGCTGTAACAGAGTATACATGTTGCTAGGTACACACACATACCCTGTAACACACATGTGATTGCGGGCATGGTACAGGCATCATTACACACACATCAGACATACATACAACACACAAATGTATGCCGACACAGATGAGCATTACCTGTGTACCTTATAGTACTGTATGCCTGAGGTATGTAATCTGTGCAGACTACAGGAAACACACAAGACAGGGTTACCAGGGAATGTGAACATACACCATACTGTGCTGTTTAGGTCTACAGCTTCAGGTAGTACAACAGTTCATATGTGAGCCGGATTCACCAGCAGTACCACTTACTGAGCATACACGTATTGCTTCAGCCTACGATGGGACACCACAGTTGTACACAAGGAACTATGTCACAACATATGCCATCCTACTATGTCTGCATCCCAATAAATGACACATCTTTCTCTGGCCTCACACCTAGGACAGAAACTACCATGACAGACACAACCTCACACTAAGCTATTACACCTTTACAAGCCTTGCACACAGTCACTGTCACACTCATTCCACCTCACATATCCGGTATTGCACTGAGTACATGTGTGTGTGCATTGTGTCATAGGTAGGTAATACGCTATTGGCCCTAGGGCCTAGAGCAGCCAGCCATATGCTACCCTGCCCTTTGACACACATGTAATGTGATTTCACTTGCTCCTGTCAACCGGACACACAGAGGTGACTCCCAGGGCAAATAACCTATCTCCAAAACAATCATCAGGGGTATGTATGACATCTGCTAATGAGGAGCCTTGCTTGTTAATGCTGGGTGGTTTAGTCGAGAGTATGGCATATTTGTGGACAGGAACCTGTACCTCCAGCATGTGCTGTTTAGTGAGGTGACAAGGATTAGGGCCCTAGGTCATGTAGCCCAGAGGGATTGTGAGGTATTGTCATGGTGGTTGGTTGACTGCTATGGGTGTGACATACCTCTGTATGTCAGGCAGTGGTAACCTCTGGGTGGTCAGTATGCAACGCACTCTAGCTGTGGTTTTGTGAGTCAGTCTGCATATGTCATGTGTTTGAGGGCAGTATTATTCGTTGTTAGGTATGTCTGTGGCCTTTCCACTTGCTGTAGTTGTCATATGAGGTACATAACACATGGGGCATTGTGATGAGTAGAGGGAAACACTGACCTATATTTCCCTAGATGACACACCTTTTGTGATGACATGAACCATGTAGACAGATTATAAGACTAGTGTGGCACTGTGATTATCAAAGGGGAGCCTACTGTCCACTTGTGTCCCATGTTCTCTTCTGACACCTTCAGTGTTAGGCAGGCTACCCCCTATATGGTAGTTACTGTGTAAAGTGTTTTGGAATGGGGTATGGCACTGCAATATCAACACTGGTGTTCAGTCCATCACTTGGACAACAGGCACCTGTTACAGTACATATGACCCCGTGTCTCCCTCTCTCTCTCTCTCTCTCTATATATATATATATATATATATATATATATAGATATATATATATATATATATATATATATATACATATATATATATATATATATATATACATATATATATATACATATCTATACATATCTATACACATCTATCCATATCTATACATATCTATACATATCCATACATATCTACATATATCTATATATATCTATATATATCCATATATATTCATATATATATATATATATATATATATCTATATATAGCTATATATATATATATCCATATATATCCATATATATCTATATTTATCCATATATATATATATATATCTATATATATATATATATATATATATATATATATATATATATATATCCATATATATATCTAAATATATCTATATCTATCCATATATGTATATATGTATATATCTATATATAGATCTATATATCTATAATTCTATATATCTATAATTCTATATAGCTATATATGTATATATATATATATATATATATATATATATATATATATATATATATATATATATATATATATATATATATATATATATATATATATACACACACACACACACACATATATATATATATATATATATATATATATATATATACACATATGTATACACATACATCTAAACATCCATTGCTGTACATATAGCTGCACATATAGGCACATATACTGCCCACATTTCATGGTGGGGATGTCAATTATGCAACAGTTGTGAGACATACGGTTATGTAATACTATTGCACAATGTTGTGCAGAATGCATTCTGCTGTCCTCAGGCCATATAGCTGTAGCAGGCCTCACTGCCTGTAGCTCAGTCCCACAGCGTTTAATCACCACATGACATATACTGGCACTGCTTGCTGTCTGCAATGCCACACACTACAACCTACATACATATGTGCACATAGCAGCCTTTAATAACATACATATGTCCAGCCTTCATTAACAGTTGCAGTATGTCCCTTGTCCTATGCAAATGTGCAAGTACATATCGATACGGACTGCTGCCACATATGGATGATTCACAGTATGTAGCGTACCCTTCAGACACATCATTCGGATGTCAGCAAATACATATCTGCTACATACCTCACCTTTGTATTCCTCACCTCCGTCTGTTGTAGGTGTTGATTTTTTTTTTGGTTTTGGTTTCCTCTGTGTGTTGGTCTTTTTTTTCAGTGTCTGTCTGCCTGTTTGTATCCGTCTGTCTGTCTGTCTCTGTCTGTCTCTCTTGCTCGCGCTCTCTCTCTCTCTCCCAGTTGGTGCAATGATATTATTGCATGTGTGGACAGCAGATACAGGCTGCTTTTCTAGGTATCTGCACATGTGCATGTGATGGCCTCTGCACCAATTGATGCCCACCATTTAGTAATTGCATGCAGCCTGCTGTGTGGTAACTGCAGTTCTCACTGTGATTTCAGGACACTGCTATAAAATGATAGGTTAGGTAGGCATAGCCCTTTCAGTTTTGCAAGGTGGGGACCATGCGTGTTTGCTGTGGACACTATTGTCTCAGTCAGAAGGTTGGTATATATCTCATATCTGAAGCTGGGTTGTAGCCAGTGAAATGCATGTTGTACTGAAACCTGACTGTTGCTCTTCCAGTACACTCTTCTCAGTGTGTAGGTTTACTCACACCTCATAATGCTAACACTGGATACATGGGAGTATGTACTTTCTTTTCGAATTAGAGAATTAACTGGCATACAACAGTAGTTATTGCAATGTATTCCTATGGCTTTCGTATTTTCCCTTTACAGTCACTCATTGTAATGCATGTTATATTTCTTTCAGCACCAAGTTATTGTATATCTGCTGTGGTGTAGTGGTACATCATGCAGACTGGTGAGCCCAAAGTCTGGGGTTAGAGACTGACAGGTGTATTTTATTTTGCTGCTGAGCAATACAAGGGCCCTGTCATACAGAGTGACTAAGGCACTTTTAAGCAGTTGTAAGTGGGTTTGAACGGGTTTGCGCAATGCTTAGCGATGCTAAGCTAAGCTTAGCTTAGCTTATTTTATTTTAGCAATACTAAGCTAAGCTTGGCTTAGCTTATCATATCTTAGCAATGCTAAGCTAAGTGCACACGTGCACACTGGTGCAAACTCGCCTACTACTGTTTACAAGTGCTCACTCCCACTAACCCCTGCTCTCATTTCTTTGACAGAAAAGTAAATGGGGAGATAGGAAAGTGGTGATAAAGGGTGCACAAAGAGGGGAAGACAGTATGGAAACCAGCTCTGGATGTACAGGATGTGTGTGGAGAAGGTCCATAGCTGCCCAGTTCTTTACCAGCAAAAGCTGTGCATATACAATACATTAGGAGGGATATTTGAAACCTTTCACCCCTGAGAGAGGGGTGACGACAACTAAGTATGTTGTACTACCAATTTTAAATATCAGGCACATGCACTGTTTCTGAACTGCTATACTGTCATTAGTACGTTACTCACTTCTGAACAGTTTGTGGTTTGTTTGTGTTGACATTAGCACAGTCTGATCAGGACAACTGGACATATTTCACTACTGTGTATGCCTATCTACACCTTTGGTTGTGCCTGACTTCATGGGTATATAGTACCTTTGGGTAGGGGTGCAGAACTGCAGAGTGCATTATTTATTATCGTGTGATGTTTATCTTGCTGAACATGCAGAGTTGCTGTGTACCTGTAAGTCTATAAAGGCTAGTAATCTGTCTGAGTAGCTCCCACCTGTGGACATATCCAGATGGTAGACAGAGGTTAGCCAAGTATTCGTTGACTGTGCACCACACCAGTCTTTTCAGCACCTGGACAATGGCATTGTTACATGTGGTTGCTAGCAGTACATGGCTACATCCTTTGATATTTCTGTGTTGTACTGCTACATAAGGGCATGCTTGTGGAATTCATTCTACAGCTATTCGCAGAGTGTGTAACAGCAGACAGGCTGATATGCCTGTGTGTTTCTGACTCTTCCAGGTCTCAGATACTCTCAGGTATATATTTGAACAGCCTCAGGGAAAGGTACATATCAGTGGGATACACCTGTGATATATATATCAGATATTCTGCAGTTGCGACTTTGGGACTTTGGGGGATTCTGAGCATATGTATTACTACACCTTTTCTGACGTGCAAGCAGTGTCTACTCTCACTTATTGACATTTATCATTAAGTGGGATTGCCCACCTTTCTGCCTACTGTTACTACATTTCACAGGGAGTCTGAGGGGCACAGCTAACATTTGCTTGCAAATCAGGGACATCCCTGTAAACCTGTCACAGTTGGGAGGTCTGGCCTCTGACCTATTCAAATATGCAAGTGTTTATCCTGCTCTGATACTGTGTGGGGTTTGTAAGGAGCTACTGTCACATTATTCCCTACTAGCATGGCTGGTTCTCTTTTCACAGTCATGTCATGCAATTCCACAACACTTGCTGGTTAAGGGCCACAGAACGTGATTTGTGTTATGCCATTCCTTTTCTCCCTTTACATTCACTCATTGTAATGCATGATATATTTCTTTCAGCACCAAGATGTTGCATATCTGCTGTGGTGTAGTGGTACTTCATACAGACTGTTGAGTGCAAGGTCTGGGGTTCGAGACTGAGCGGTGTATTTTATTTTGCTGATGAGCAATACAAGGGCCCTGTCATACAGAGTGACTAATGCACTTTTAAACAGTTATAAGTGGGTTTGCGCGGGTTTGCCTGATGCTTAGTGATGCTTAGCTAAGCGCACACAAGCTCACACTCGTGCACCCCCGCTAACTACTGCTTAAAAGTGCTTACTCCCGCTAACCCCCGCGCTGATTTCTTTGAAAGAAAAGAAAATGGGGAGATAGGAAAGTGGTGAAAAAGGGGGCACAAAGAAGGAAAGACAGAAGGGAAACCAGCTGGGATGTGGAGGAAGGGTGTAGGGAAGGCCCATAACTGCCCATTTCTTTACCAGCAACAGCTGTGTATATGTTCGTAATTTGGTGTGAAATTTGCAACCTTCCACCCCTGAGAGAGGGGTGAGGACAACAGAGTATGTTGCACTGCCAATTATAATTATCAGTTTACATATCCGGTGGACATGTGTACGAAATGGGCAGCTATGTATGGGGCATAATTTCTTTTGTGGGAACAGATTGCCCTGTTTTTAAATTTTTGTTTCAGGTGAGAGTGGAATGTGAGGTAGGTGATGTAGGTATATTTGGGGAGGTAGGTTGGGGAGGTAAACAGGCAAGACAATCAAGATGCATACAGGGGCGGAATTTGACACATGGGGTGGGTGAACACAACTGACGGGGAAGGTTGTTCGTAAATCGCAAGCCCATGAGCCCACAGATGGTAACAGTGGAACTGAGATCCCCACACATGGGCAGTCACCACTGCACATTCACAGCCCCGAGGGTGGCTGTGCTGGGGGCTGAGTAGGACACTCAGGCTCACCCGAGAGATGCGCCACTCTCGCCTCAAGCTGGCGTAGGGGATCAGCGAATGAACGGTGGATCTCCCTACACATTACAGCCCAGGACCTTCAAAGGGTGACAGGTGGCCCTTCTCCGCCCACGCTTGCATGGGGGGGGACAAGCCCCATCCCCTGCAGCGCTTCCTCCTGAAGGTGGCACAGGACCAATGGAGGAGGGGAGCCCGGGCTGGGCAGCTGAGCTGCTAGTGCCAAGTGCACTCGGCAACTGAGGAGGGACAGGTGGGTCCGCTGGGACCGGCTTTCCCATACGTTCTGTGATTAGGTGTGTTTAATTACAGCATAAACAACAGCATTCCATATTAGTTGTAACAGCATGCAGTAATATTCCCATTAACCCAACACACCAAGGTTCCAACAGTTGAACAGCAAGCATAATACATGCATGTATTGAACGACAGTGGATATTCCAACAGCATGCAGGGATGTTTGGTAGCAACAGGCCACCATGAACGTGGTGTTTGAACCGGGCACATGTATCAACATTAATGCAAATATTTATAAAACAATAGGACATATGTCCCAACAAATATTTAAGATTACACATACCCATTGAGGTGTGGAATTGCATGGTTTATGCACAAACAGTAGGGTGTAGAAAAAACCTCAGTTAACATCTTATAATCACTTTTACTCTACACTACATTCCTAGTGACTGCAAGTGTGTATTCCCTACATGTATTATTACACTTGCCACCATGCATTAGGTTGTGTAATGAGTTTGGCTAGTTCAATATATACTTGACCTATATCTGACATACTAACTGTCCAAGATGCAGATGTTATGGCTACATATTTCATGGTTGCATTTATATTTCTTTATTTACATATCTGGATGTTTTCACATGACATTTTCACTTAAATTTGTACAGAATCCTGCATTTATTGAAGCCCACTCACATTTCTGGGGAACATATTAGCATGCTACTCGTGTGCCAGATTTACTTATGCATGCCAGCCAGTAACTGACTGTTGAGGACTGTATATATGCTTCAGAGCTACTAGCACTTCCATCACCCACTGTAGATGGGACTGCAGAACTCTGGGTTGCCAGCACTTTCTAACACAGTACTATTTGTATAATGCAAGGGTACAACAACATTTCAAACTAAGTGACACACACTCCGGGTTTTAAACCTTTATTACTGACATTACACACTTTTCCACAGGCTCACTCCTTTATTTGTTATAACAGTGCATATGGCAGACATATTCAAGACATATACCTTTATTAATGGGTTAGAGCACACTTTTGCAGGCTCACTCACATATATTATATGACAGTACCTGCAGAGATTTTATTCCAGACATATGTTACCTTTCTTAATGGGTTACTACGCTCTTTTTCTGGCACTATGACTATTTCGTATGACAGTACATGCAGAGGACTTATTCAGGCCATTTTATGGCTGTATTATTGTACTACAACACTTTATTTCATGCTCTCTCCCCTATTTTATATAATAAAACATGCAGAATTTTCACTAACCTGCCTGGTGGCACAGCCTTTGTAGCCTATCAGCATAATCTTGCTGATTCGCAGCATGGTCACCTGCAGCCGTGAAGTAAATGAAGGGATATTGAGACATACCTATCCATTATACAGAATCAATTATCAATTCTTACATACTGCATTCTATGACTACTTACTCAGTCGTGGGGCATCCTGCATCCCACGGGCCTCCTGTATCCATTGGTTCAGGCGGTCCTCCTTCCGTGTCTTCAGGTCTGCATGGTGGTGACGGACCTGCTCACTGGTGCGAGGAATACCTGTGGCACTGGTGAGGTCATAAGCTAACTGGTTTCAAGTCTCAGCCTTGTACTCCGTCCCTTGGAACTGGCCCTGCAGGTGTCTGGACTCATGACGGTGGACAAGGAGCCAAACCATGTATTTCAACTCCTCGATGCCCCAACACTGCACTTGGAAGCGTGAACCCTCTCCTGCACCTGCCATTCTGACTGCAAATGTGAGCTACAATCAGTTATGGTGAGTATTCCCACCTATGGGGCTTAAATATGCTGCATTTCCCACACTTTTTTGTGATTGGCCATTTTTGAGAATTCTAGGCTGACTGCAGACATGCTTAGTAATGGTTAATCTACCATTTCTAAGTATATGTATGCTAATAGTAGTTGTTTTCTTTAAGCTGTTATGGCTTAGTGGTTCTGTACTTTGATTATACTGCACAGGGTTCTGGGTTCGAACCTTGTCATTCTTTTATTTTAATACTATCTAGACAGGCTAGGGGGTGTGGCTGCATTTAAGCAACTTAGCTCTATGTTGCTCCCCGGTGCCCTGGTTGGAGCAGCACGCACGTCCGCCCAAACACATTGCGCTGGGTAAAGTGCATTTTAACTTTGGCCAACTCTATTGCACTGGGTAAAGCGCTATTAAGCTATGGGCACCTGTATTGCGCTGGGTAAAGCGCTTTTAAACTTTGGGCACCTCTGTTTAGCTGGCGAAAGCGCTGCTTAACAGCAGGCTATTATATATCTGGATCCTTTAAAAATATATATTTTGTTCACTGATACATTGGCCATTTCACTGCTTTTACTAATATTTTAATCATATATGTCTGGTATTATTTCATATACTGATTTACAACATAAACACAAAGGGGAGTTGTGGGACTCGAACCGTGAATGCCTCCTTTTTGTGCATACGCTCTACCATTACACAATTGCAATTTGGTGTCATGTGCATAGACATTCTTTCTTATGCTCTTCCATGCCGGAATTGCTAACTACAGCTAAGCAATGGGCACACCCATGCACGCACGCGCAAATACAGGCAGCTATATCGTGGATTTAAACAAATAATAATAATTATTTACTTTATATAAGTGTGATGGGGGGTTACAGTGTCAGGGAGTGTGGTGTTGGGTGCAAGTACATTTGAGCAAACTTGCTCTTGTGTGTTGACATTATGCTTTTTAAAACCTTGCAGAGGTGTGGACATTTAGACTGCTTGGCAGTCGGACATGCCCCCTGCTTTCCTACTCAGTCCATGTAAGAGTTATGGTTGAGTCAGCGTGCCCTCATGAATATTCATGGCACACTGATGTCATATCGTTCAACTGCAGCCTCCGAGTAAGACATATTAAGTCTTACACGGAGGTTTCATGAATCCGGGGGTGACTATTTGCATTTATCAGGCATCAGGTTTTATCTAAGATGAGCATTTTTTTGGCTTTATGATGAACAAAATTATACTGTACAAGCGGCATGTATTTGGCTGTGTAATACATTAGTAGATACATGCAGGAAATATCCAAAGAGGTTTATTCTTGAAATCTTCTTTTTCTTTCATCTGTTCCCATTAGGGGTCATCACAGCAGATCATCTGTTTCCATTTCTTCCTGTCCTCAGCATCTTTCTCTGTCACACCAACCACCTGCATGTCCTCTCTCACCACATCCATAAACCTTAACTTACGCCTTCCTCTTTTCCTCTTACCTGCCAGCCTCATCCTTAGCATCCTTTTCCCACTATACTGAGCATCCCTCCTCAGCACATGTCCAAACCGATGTAATCTCGCCTCTCTGGCTTTGTCTCCAAACCATCCAACCTGGGCTGACCCTCTAATAAACTTATTCCTAATCCTGTCCACCCTCGTCACACCCAGTGCAAATCTTAACATCTTTAACTCTGCCATATCCAGCTCTGGCTCATGCCTTTTTGTCAATGCCACTGTCTCCAACCATATAACATAGCTGGTCTTACTACCTTCTTATAGACTCTCCCTTTCACTCTTACTGGTACCCGTCTGTCACAAATCACTCCTGACACTATTCTCTACCCACTCCATGCTGCCTGTACTCTCTTCTTCACCTCTCTTCTACACTCACCATTACTCTGAACTGTTGATCCCAAGTGTTTAAACTCATCCACCTTTGCCAACTCTACTCACTGCATCCTCACCATTCCTCTATCCTCCCTCTCTAAAAATAATGAAAGTAATTAATTATTTTTCAGTATAAAGATACAGAGAGTGGCTGAGTTTCAGGTGGGTAGAAAAGCAAAGTTGGGTGCAATCCTTACAGTTTACTGTACTTGAATGTTCTTTATGCTGAGACTGAGAGGTCTGGAATTAGTTATAGAGATCTAAATTGCTATCATCTTTGCTCCACAATAGCAATTCATCTATTCATTTTACATCATTTATCTTTATACATCAAACATTGCGGACAAGCCATAAATAATAACTTTGCTTTCATGATATAATCAGAAAAAGGTGAGAATATACTAAACATATTAAGGTACTAAGTAAGCTACTAGCATTACAGGACAGCAGTGTTAAGTACTTAACATACCTAAAATGTGTAAGTCTTTGCCTATTCTATATTTCACATTCAGGTCACACTTCCTTAGATTAGATAACATCCTCTGCAATGCTGACTTTTTTTTTAAATAGAAAGACTTTTGAATATGCTTTACAAAGGTTTCATATTGAGTTTATCCAACTCAGATGCACTCAGTGAACTTATCACATTTACACATCATTGTTAATTGCTCATCTTATTTATTTATTTATTTATGTATTTATTTATATTTGTTGACCGGGAGTGTCCGACTGGACGTAGGTCCATTTTCAGCAGAGGCCCGGGGAGAAAAGCTCCACAGTTAAAATAAACAGACAGTAGTTACATTGGATTACATAGCAAATAACAATTTACATAGCAATTACTTACAACATATTTACAGATGAAGAACATAATACATCAGTAGACAACTAGAATCTTTATCTGTGAAGTACATAACAGACATTAACAAATGTTACAAGAAGAACTTCCTGCTGTATAATAAATACTGGCTTATGAGCATCTGAGCTTGCTATAATCAGGGTAGTTAGTGGAGTGGAAAGAAAGGTAGTGGTTAGATGGGGAGGGTGATATTAGAGTGGGTGTTGCAAGGGTATAGCCAGCATGTTTTTAGGTGTGCTTTTAGTAAAGTTTTGAAGTGGGTGCATGATGGTATGGAGGTAATTGTGGGTGGTTGAGAGTTCCATAATTTGGCTATGGTGCAAGAGAATAGTGCTTCACCAGCAGAGTTATTGGCTTTAGTGATCTGCAAGTGATTTTTGTTGCTGGATCTTAGTGTTCTGGTGGTGCGATAGGGTTGGAGTAGATTCTGGAGGGATGGGACATTTACTGGATGGTTTACTAGTTTGTGGGTGAGTGAGAGTTGATACCATTGAAGGAGGTGAGGGAGTTCAAGCCAGCCCAGTTTGGCAAGTTAGAGACAGTGGTGACTACGGTAGGATGCCCCTGTGGCAAATATGGTGATTTTGTTGTAGCAGGTCTCTAGCTTGTTTAGATTGCATTGCCTTAGGTTGGTATATATTGGAAAGGCATAAAGTAGGGTGGAGATAAGGTGGGAATTTACTATTGAAATATGTGCTGCTTTGGTGAGAAGTTGCTTATTTCTGTATAGTGCTCCTAGTTTTTTGTGGACTTTTTTATGGTCATAGATATGTGAATGTCAAATTTTAGTTTATTGTCTATTTCCACTCCTAGCAATTTGGTGTGTTCAGTTGGGTATATAGTGGTGTTGTCTTTTGCTGTGATGTTAAAGTGAGAGTTGTTTTGAGTATGTTTGGTGGGTTGGAAGATGAGTAGTTTAGTTTTGTTTGGGTTGAGTATTAATTGGGCATCGGATAACCAAGTTTTAACAGAGGAAAAGGCTTCCTGTGTGACGTTTTGCAGTTTGGGTAGGGACTGGGCTGAGCAGATGATGATTGAGTCATCTGCGTATTGTATGACCCCTGGATTCACGTATCCTCAGTGTAAGACTTAATAAGTCTTACTCGGAGGCTGCAGTTGAATGGTATGACGTCAGCATGCCAAGAATATGCATGAGGGCATGCTGACTCAACCATAAGTCTTACACGGACCGTGTAAAAAAGCAGGGGGCGTGTCTGACTGCCGAGCCATCTAAATGTCCACGCCCATGCAAGTGTTTTAAAAGTAAAAGCAAATACACAAGAGCGAGTCCGCTCAAATGTCCCTGCACCCAACACCACACTCCCTGATATTGTAAACCCCCATCACAGTTCTACAATGCAAAACATTAAATTTATTTATTTAAATTCCCAAAATAGTTGCCCGTATTTGCACGTGTGTGCGCGGGTGTGCCCATTGCTTAGCTAGTTAGCAATTCTCACATGGAAGAGCATAAGAAAGAATGTTTATGCAAATCACACCACATAGCAATAGCATAATGATAGAGCATTCGCACAAAGAAGAGGCATTCATGGTTCAAGTCCCACCACTCCCCTTCGTATTTATTTTTTAAATCAGTATATGAAATAATACCTGACAAATATGTTTAAACATTACTAAAAAGCAGTGAAATGACCAATGTATCAGTGAACAAAATAAATATTTTAAAGGATTCCGATATAAAATTGCCTGCAGTTAAGCAGCACTTTACCCAATGCAATAGAGTTGCCCATAGTTTTATAGCGCTTTAATCAGCGCAATAGAGTCACCCATAGTTTAATAGCGCTTTACCCAGTGCAATAGAGTTGCCCTTAGATTAATAGCGCTTTAACCAGAGCAATAGAGTTGCCCATAGTTTAAGAGCGCTTTACCCAGCATAATTTGTTTGCGCGGATGTGTACACCATGCCAACCAGGGCACCGGGGAGCAACGTAGAGCAAAGTTGCTTAAATGCAGCCACCCCAGCCTGTCTGGATAGTACGAAAATAAAATGAATGACAAGATTCGAACCCAGGACTCTGTGCATCAAAAAAAAGCAAAGTACAGAGCCACTAAGCCATGACAACATAGAGAAAGCAGCCACTATTAACATTCATATACTTACGAATGGTAGTTTAACCATTACTAAGCAGGTCCGCAGTCAGCCGAGAATTTTACAAAACGGCCAATCACAAAAAATTGCGGGAAATGTGGCATATTTAAGCCCCACAGGCGGAAATGCATGCCATAACTGATTGTTGCTCACATCTGCAGTTAGAATGTCTGGTGTCAGAGAGGGAACATGCTTCCGAGCGCAATGTTAGGGCATCGAGGAGTCCAAATACATGGTTTGGCTCCTTGTCCACCATCACGAATCAAGACTCCTGCAGGGCCGGTTCCAAGGGATGGAGTACAAGGCAGAGGCTTGGAACCAGTTAGCTTGTGACCTCACCACTGTCACAGGCGTTCCTCGGACTGGTGAGCAGGTCCATCACCACCATGCAGACCTGAAGAGATGAAAGCAGGACCGCCTGAACCAATGGATACAGGAGGCCCGTGGTATGTGGGATGCGCCACAACTGAGTATGTAGCCATGGAATGCAGTATGTAAGAATTGATAATGGAGTATGTATAACGGATAGGTATGTCTCAATATCCCTTCATTTACTTTACAGCTGCAGGTGACCATGCTACGAATCAGCAAGCCTATGCTGATAGGCTGCTAAGGCTGTGCCACCAGGCAGGTTAGTGATTATTCTGCATGTATTGTTATATAAAATATGGGAGAGAGCATTATAGAAAGTGTTGTAGCCCAATAATACAGCCATAATATTGCCTGAATAAGTCCTCTGCATGTACTGTCAGATAAAAACGTCAGAGAGGCAGAAAAAGAGTATAGTAACCCATTAAGAAAGGTAACATATGTCTAAAATAATATCTCTACAGGCACTGTCATATAAAATAAGTGAGTGAGCCCGAAAAAAGTGTTCTATCCAATTAATAAAGGTATAATATGTCTTGAACATGTCTGCCATATACACCGTTAAAACAAATAAAGGACTGAGCCTGTGGAAAAGTGTGTAATGTCATTAATAAAGGTCTAAACCCCAGAGTGTCTCTGTGTCACAGAGTCTGAAATGTCATTGTACCCTTGCATTATACAAACAGTACTGTTTGAAAAGGTGCTGGCAACTCAGAGTTCTACAGTCCCATATAAAGTGGGTGATGGAAGTGCTAGTAGCTGTGAAACATATATACAGTCCACAACAGTCAGTTACTGGCTGGCATGAATAAGTAAATCTGGGGCACACATGTAGCATGTTATGTTTTCCCCAGAAATGTGAGTGTGTGTGAAGAAATGCAGGGTTCTGTACAAATCTAAGTGAAAATGTCATGTGAAAACATCCCAGATATGTAGATAGAGAAATATAAATGCAATCAAGAAATATGTAGCAGTAACATCTGCATCCTGGACAGTTAGTATGTCAGATATAGGTCAGGCATATATTGAACTAGCCAAACCCATTACACAACCTAATATATGGTGGCAAGTGTAATAATACATGTAGGGGATATACACTTGCAGTCACTAGGAATGTAGTGTATACTAAAAGGTCATTATAAGATGTTAACTGAGGTTTTTTCTACACCCTACTGTATGTGCATAAACCATGCAATTCCACACCTCAATGGGTATGTGTAATCTTAAATATTTGTTGGGACATATGTCCTATTGTTCTATAAATATTTGCATTCACGTTGATGCATGTGCCCTGTTTAAACACCACAATCATGGTGGCCTGTTGCTACTAAACATCCCTGCATGCTGTTGGAATATCCACTGTGGTTCAATATATGCATGTGTTATGCTTGCTGCTCAACTGTTGTAACCTTGATGTGTTGGGTTAATGGGAATATTACTGCATGCTGTTACAACTTATCTGGAATGCTGTTTTGCTTATGTTGTAATTAAACACACCTAATTACAGAAGGTATGGGAAGGCCGGTCCCAGTGGACCCACCTGTCCCTCCTCAGCTGGTGAGTGCACCTGGCACCAGCAGGTCCGGTGCCCAGCCCGGGTTCCCCTCCTCCGTTGGTCCTGTATCACCTTCGGGTGGAAGTGCTGTAGGGGATGGGGCTCATCCACTCATACAAGCATGGGCAGAAAAGGGCCAGCTGTCATCTTTAAAGGGTCCGGGCTGTGGTGCGTAGGGAGATCCAGCGTTCAGTCGCTGATCCCCTACACCAGCTCGAGGCGAGAGTGGCGCGTCTCACTGGTGAGCCTGCCTGTCCTACACAGCCCCCAGCACAGCCACCCTTGGGGCTCTGAATGTTCAGTGGTGACTGCCCATGGGTGGGGATCTCAGTTCCACTGTTACCATCTGTGGGCTCATGGGCTTGCGATTTCCAAACATCCAACCTCGTCATTTGTGTTCACCCATCCCATGTGTCATACACTGCCCCTGTATGTGTCTTGTCTGTCTTGTCTGTTTACCTTCCCAACCTACCTCCCCGGACATACCTACTTCCTCTACCTCACTTCCCACTCTCACCTGAAAAAAAAAAAAGGGCAATCTGTACCCACAAAAAAATTACGCCCCATACATAGCTGCCCATTTTGCACACATGTCCATCGGACAAACATGTAAGTTGATAATTAGAATTGGCAGTACAACATACTTTGTTGTCCTCACCCCTCTCCCAGACGTGGAAGGTTTCAAATTTCACTCCAAATTCATTGCATATGCACAGCTGTTGCTGTTAAAGAAATGGGCAGCTGTGGACCTTCCCTACACCTGTCCTGCACATCCCAAGCTTGTTTGCCTACTGTCTATCCCTCTTTGTGCCCCCTTTTTCTCCACTTTCCTATCTCCCCATTTTTTTTTCTTCAAAATAAATTAGCGCGGAGGTTAGCGGGAGTAAGCACTTTTAAGCAGTAGTAAGCAGGTTTAAGCGAGTGTGCGTGTGTGTGCGCTTAGCTAAGCATTGTGCAAACCTGCGCAAACTCGCTTACAACTGCTTAAAAGTGCCTTAGTCACTCTATGGCAGGGCCCTTGTTCTGCTGAGCAACAAAAGAAAAAACCTCTGCCAGTCTCGAACCCCAGACCATTGACTGCATGAATTACCACTAAGCCACAGCAGATATACAAATAACTTGGTTCTGAAATAAATATATCATGCATTACAATGAGGGAATGTAAATGGAAATTAGGAATGGTAAAATACAAATCCTTTTCTGTGGGTCTTTACCAGCAGTGGTTGTGGAATTGCATGACATGACTGTGAAAGGAGAACCAGCCAGTCTAGCAGGGAATAATGTTACAGTAGCACCTTACAAACACTACACAGTATCAGACCAGGATTAATACTGGCCAGAGAAATACAGTGCAATAACCACATTTGTATGGCAGTTAATTGTGTAAGTCAGAAAAAAGTACATAGTTCCATGTATCCTGTGTTAGCATTTGGAGGCGTGCGTACATGTCTACACTGAGATGTGTGTACTGGAAGCAGCAACATTTAGGTTTGAGTACAACATGCATATAACTGGCTACAACCCTAGCATCAGATAAGAGACATATACTAACCTTCAGACTGACACAACGGTGTCCAGAGCAAACAAGCATGGGCCCCACCTTGGAAATCTGAAATGGCTACGCCTACCTAACCTAGCATTTTATAGCAGTGGGCTGCAATTAAAGTGAGTAATGCAATCACCAAACAGCAGGCTGCATGCAATTACTGAATGGTGGGCAGCAACTGGTGCAGAGGCTGTCACATGCACAAGTGCATATACCTAGAAAGGCAGGCTGTGCCTGCAGTCTACACATGCAATTATATCATTGCAGGTGCTGTGAGATAGAGAGTGAGAGAGAGAGACACGGGCACAGACACAGACACAGACTGAGACAGAGACAGAACAGAGTGAGAAACAGAGACAGAAAGTTGAATAGAGGGTGAAACCCCCCAAAAAAACCACCAATAAAAAAAAAATACAAAACTGTAACACACGGAGCAGGGAAATACTAAGCTAAGGTATGTAACTCACATGTATGTGTTGGCATGTTGTAGATGTTCCTGAAGAGTACTCTGCACACTGCAAATCATCCATGTGAGGCAGCAGTATGTATCTATCTGTATCTACACATGTGCATAGGACAAGGGACATACTGCAACTGTTAGTGAAGGGTGGACAGATATCTGTCAGTGAAGGTTGATATGTGCATATATCCATGTAGGTTATAGTGTGTGGCTTAGAAAACAGCATGCAGTGCGCAGGAGCGGCCTTAGTTCAACTGGGGCCCTATGCAAAAGGTCTCCATGGCACCCCCTACCACACTTCCTGGTACCCCCATCCTTGTCTTACTACACCACATAAATAGTGGAAAAGTGCCCCTTTTACAGCAGTGCCCTAGGCGGCCGCCCAGTTGGCCTATGCCTAAGGCCAGCTATGGTAGTGTTGATATATGTCATGTGGTGGTTAAATGCTGTGGGACAGATTTGTCAGATCAGCTGTGTTACAGCCAGTGAGGCCTGCTAATGCTACAAGGGCTGAGGACACCCACATGCATTCTGCACAACACTGTGCAATTTAATCACATACCTGTACATCCCACAACTGTTGCATAAGTGATATCCCCACCATGAAAGGTGGACTATACATGTGCCTATATGTACATCCATGTGTACAGCAATGGATGTGTACATGTATGTGTACAGATATGCATGCATATAATATATATATATATATATATATATATATATCTACATATATATATATATATATATATATATATATATATATATATATATATATATATATATATATATATATATATATATATATATATATATACATATACATATAGAGAGAGAGAGAGACAGAGAGACACGGGGTCATATGTACCGCAACAGGTGTGTGGTGACCAAGGCATGGACTGTAGACAAGTGTTGATACTGCAGTGCCATTCCACCTTCCCAAAACAGTGTACCCATTAACTAACACATTGGTAGAGATCTACCTAACAGTGAAGGTGTGATAAGGGAACATGGGACACAGGTGGACAGTAGTCTCCACTTTGATGAAGACAGTGCCACACTACACCTGTAATCTGTCTGTATGGTATGTGTCATGACAACAGGTGTGTCGGCTATGGAAGTATAGGGTAGCGTTCCCCTCTACTCATCACAATGCCCTGTGTGGTATGTACTTCACATGACAACTACACCAGGTGAACAGGCCACAGACAGACCCCCCAGAGGGTAATACTGGCCGCAAACAGATGCCCTATGCAGACTGACTCACAAAACCACAGCTACACTGTATTGCATTCTGGCCACACAGAGGTGATCTCTGCCAGAAATACAGAGGTATGGCACACCCATAGCTGGGTGACAACCACCATGGCAACATATCACAATCCCTCCAGGATACACGCTCCAGGGCCCTAAACCTTGTCATCTCACTAAACGGCACATGCTGGAGGGATAGGTTCCCATCTCAGAGATATGCCATACACCAGAATAGACCACATAGCAATAGCAAACAAGGCTCCTCCTTAGCAGTTGTTATAAATACCCCTGATGATTGTGTGGGAGATTGGTAATACACCCCAGGAAACACCTCTGTGGTTCAGGTTGGCAGGGGCAAGTGAAATCAAAGTGTATGTGTGTCAAAGGCCAGGGTAGCATATGGCTAGGCTGCCATAGGCCCTAGGGCCAATAGCATATTACCTACCTATGACACTATGCACTCACACATGTACTTAATGCAATAGCTGCTATGTGAGGTTGAATAAGTGTAACACTGAATGTGTGCAAGGTCTGTAAAGTTGTGATAGCTTAGTGTGATGTTGTATCTGACATGGTAGTGCCTATCCTAGCTGTGAGGACAGCAAGTGATGTGTAATATACTGTTAGGCAGACATAGCAGTACGGCAGATGATGTGACATAGTTCTCCGTTGACGAATGTGGTGTCTCATTGTAGGCTAAAGCAATACATGTATGCTTAGTGAGTGGTACTGCTGGTGAATCCATCAACAATATGAACTGTAGTACTACCTGAAGCTGTAGGCCTAAACAGCACAGTATGGTGTGTGTTCACATTGCTTGGAAACACTGTCATGTGTGTTTCCTGTAGTCTCCACATAGGACAGAATGCAGGCATAAGGGAGTGTAAGTAGTGGCACACAGTACTGTATGGTACACAGGCAATGCTCATCTATGTTGGCATACAGTGGAGCATTGTATGTTTGCCTGATGTGTGTGTGATTATGCCTGTACAATGGCTGCAATCATATGTGTGTTACAGGGTAAACGTGTGTATCCAGCAACATATATAGTCTGTTACAGCAGTATGCCACCTATAGTAACAACTGGACACATCTGTTAGGCAGGGCTATGGCATCAATGACTAGGGTGGTTGATTGGTACTACTGTACCTGTACTATACATCCATTGCAATGGATGACATCTCTGTTCATGCATCGGTGTGATATACACCCCTGTCTTGCAGTTTCGCAATGTGTCACAAACAGTGTGTCGGGTACTGTTGTATAGTGGTGTGATATATAGAGTCTGCCAAGCAGTGTTAGTTAGCTGTGGCCTGAGAACCAATAAATGGTATTGAATGTGTGCAACCTCTGACAGACAATAGGATGTTATATATGGCAGTAAAGTGATATCTGTGGGTAAAGGTGTAAAGTGTGACACAGGACACTCTCACACATATTGTTCATATCTTTTTCATCCAGATGGCCCACCAAAGCAACCCAACGTATACAATGGATGAGAAAGAGGTGATACTCAGCAGCCTATTACAGCGGTACACAATGCTCTTCTCCAGAAGCAGCCAGCACCAGCAGGAGCGGACTGCACTGTGGCAGGAACTTGTTTGTCGGGTAAATGACATAGGCATGCATAACTGGACATATGAGCAGGTACGCCATCACTGCAGTGATTTAATTAGACAAGTCTGGCGGCGTGCGTCTGATATCCAAAGATAGCAGCTTGCCACATGTGGAGGTGTGGCCATTCATCCCTCCCTCACCAGAGCAGAGGAGCTGCTCCTAAGAGTGGTGACTCCTGGACAACAGCTACATCAACCACTGACATGTGTTGTAATGGAGGCCGAAGCCACCCAGCACATCCACCTGGAGCAAGCAGGTAACACTCCCAATCTGTAGACTACAGTTAACTGTATTGTTAGATTATTTGTACGTGAGATGTGTACTGTGTGTTTAGCAGTTCCGCTGCCTAGTGTTGTGCAATACGGATAGTTTGAATAATATCCCTACACCTGTGACTGTTGACTGTTGTTGTACTGCAGTTTAGCATACCCACTGTAGCAATGCCACAGTTGTGGCCACTGACAAACCCTCTCATATTCTCGTAGGTCCCTCTGGTGTGACGGCAGGGCAGCTGATCCATGCTGGTGAGTGTGTTATACCTGCAATGTTGGTAATGAAATATGCATGTCATAGGTGAGGTGTAGGCCATGTGCACATAACACACCTATGGATAATGCATACCATGCATGTTTGCTGTGAGAAGTAGCACAGCTCAGTAATGTCACTGCACATTGGATAGGCATAGTTGCAACACCTGTACACAACATAACACATTTATCACATGCAGTACATAAAGTCATGCTACATATGGCGTAAGGTCACATTTCAGTATCCCACATGTCATCCACACACACATGACGTACCTCGGGGGTAGAGGCCTATCATGGGGCTGTGCAACACTCTTCAACACATAACACAGTCATGTTAGGCAATGCTCCCTACTGGGCACCTCATACACCCATGTACAAAGTGGCTGTGTAATAGTGAACATATCCACGGCACTGCATTTCAGATACAGCATGCTAGGCAGTGGTCTGTCACACAGTAGTAGCCGTGAGTGACCACAAGATGCATGATGATGATGATGGCACATGGTACTACACCCCATCTGGTTACAGTGACCACAGTACTACGCATAGCAGTCTTTGCTGTGCACCTCATTGTTCTGTGTGTGCAAACATATGCACCTATACACACCATGCATAGCATGTTGTGTGTGTGCTTACATATGCTAGTATACACATTCTGCACATCAGTCGCCATCTGTACAAAGAGACACATATATGTCCTGGAATGCTATTGGGTGCATAGGTCACGTGACACACATTGGGTATGTGTGGTGTTTAATGTTGCAGTCGTGTAGCATGCCATGTCATGGCTGGCACTGACATATCTGCAATATGTCCCACACTCACCATAACCACTGTACAATGTCATGTCAAGCATTGGAATTCCTTCACGCCTACATGCACCACTCATCCCATGTCGGTACATTGCATGGATTTGCTACACCTGTGCCCACTATTATGTGCTATGGACACAGACACTGTCATCAAACATGCCAATCTATGTGTGACACAGATAACACATGCAGCCATGGTATGTATACCATTGAGTGATGGTGCACATGACATTGCAGAGCAGATAATACTTGCACAGCAATGTTGTGTCCATGTACACACTCTGTTCCAGGGTGTACCCAATCACTGAACAACTACACACAGGCATCAAAGCCATGTATAATGTCATTAGATAGGGCTGTCTACACTTGCACTGCATGGTCTTGAGCAACACATATTCTGCATGCTGACACATGTGTGGTAACTGTTTGCCTTGTGATACTGTCACCCACCATCACCCACTATTGTGTATGTGTTGGATTGCTGGAGTGTGTGTGTGTATGTGCTGTGGTGAGCAGTGTATTTATGTGCATGTGTGCATGTGTTCATGTGTGCATGTGTTCATGTGTGCATATGTGCATGTGTTCATGTGTTGTGCATGTGTTCATGTGTGCATGTGTTCATGTGTTCATGTGTGCATGTGTTCATGTGTGCATGTGTGCTAACATCACGTATAGATTGTAAAGTGTGTTTCCTGTCTTCCATCCACAGGTGCTGAGTTAGGGGTGGCTGAATGCAGCAGGGAACCTGATGTCACTGCTACTAATAGTGGAGATAATAAGACATGTATTGTGGCACAGGACGGTCTGACAGGGTCTGTCGTCGGTCCACCAATCGACAGTACACAGTGGTCAACCCCATCTATGCGCACACTCATACTGCCAATACATCCCTCGTCACCACTGTTCTTAGCTGAGGGACTTCATACAGTTGGCATTGACCAGCAGAGTCTGGTACCTATGGCACGTGCATCCCCTCTCAGCAGCCATAGCTGGATTACTGGAAAGGTACCACATAGGCAGATGTCCAGGGGTTCTCGGGGGAGCACCACTGGCCATAGTGCCACTGGCAGACGTGCCCACAGACATATTACAACCTCCAGTATGTTCCAGGCTGTAATGCAGGCACAGGCACATATGGAACGGTACACCCGACAGAGACTAAGGGCACAGAGGGCCCATTACACTGCTATCAATGACAGCATCCGTGACCTTGCCGGTGCCATCCGGAATTACACCGAGGTCATTGATAGCCACTGGACGGAGACATTAGATGTCCTCCACGATGTGTTAGCCATGAGCCAGGACTGTGCGGGATGGATGAGAAGCCGACACGGACGCATGCCAGCAACAGCATCAGCTGGCAGTCGTGGATGGACCACAGATCACAGCTGCTCCTGTAGTGGCAGTATCAGCCCTAGCAATGCTGGGGCTGGCCTGTCCATTGACTATCCTACAAGACCACGTGCACGTGGCACTGGCCAGCCCCAGCAGGGACATGGGTCCAGTCATCATACCTCTGCCTTTGATGACAGCACCCAGTCAGGGTTGGTACCCGATCCTGCCCGTAGCACCCCTGCTAGGCACAGGTACCGCGTCCATGGCTGGAGACAGTGATCTGTATGGCCTAGCAGATACAGTCTGTGGCTGTTGCACAACCGCCCATATATGACAGCCACATGTTGGAGTTGTGTGCATGCAGACACACACACATTTACCATACAACTAGGGCTCACACTTACACACACACATTACATCAACATTGGCCCATGCAGTACTGTTGTCCCTCACACACACACACACACACACACACACACACACACACACACACACACACACACACACACACACACAGACATGCTGATTGGATGGGTCAATGTCGGGCTCTGGCAAACCTACAATACACCCTGTGCATATGATGACACCTGTGCCAACTCCTGTCATCTGTAACATTGATGCAGGAACAGGCTAACATGGTTCTGATGCACAGGGTGACATTATAGCAGTGTAGCAATAGTAGCAAGTTGACAGCAGGAAAGTGTAATGATATCCTTGTAGGTATACCTGAGCAGGCATTATGCATCACAGCTGTGATAGTCATTGTAGCATTGTTTACACCAGTGTTAGGCCTGAGTATGTAATGTCCACCCATGTGCCACTTGTCTGAAGTGTACAGTGTTGCCAGCATGTGTTAGTGAGTGGACAGTATGTGTGTGATGTGTGCATTACAAATTAGTGGGTGTACATCTGTGAACATAGTGTGTGCGCACTGTCTGCATGTACATGCATAGTTGACACGTGGGATGTGCGACATACCCTGTTCTACACATTGTTATCATCTCATGGTATCTTTCGATGGCCAGTATGCATTCTACTACAGATATGTACTAACATGGGTACACATGTGTGTATGACATGGGTTGGCACTATGCTGTGGGTGATACTGTTGATATCTGTCAATGATCTGCAGTCTGGTAGTATACACCATCTCAACAGCATGACTATAACCAATCATTAGATGATGTCCTGACAAATGACTCACAGTTGTAGGGAACTCAGTAACAGTTGGATCCTTCCAGTACTATACAATAACAGTAACCAGTGGTATTAACCATCACACGTTCCTGGGACCACACCTGTGTGGCATATAGCCCTCTTACATACATGCAAACACACTAGGGATATGTCCATCCACATCTGGAAATGCATGCCTTGGCCTACACTGCATTCCCTGGATGGGACGCGTATCCTACACAAGGGTATCATACAGACAGATACCTGTTGTTCAATACATGCTGTATAGCAGTAAGCCATCTATGGCATATTCATCCACATTTACTATACATACAATCCCGACAGTACCACATAGGTGGTAGCCCTCAACATGTATGTGGGTACCAATGTGTACAGACAGACACATCTTATGTCATCTGTCCCTTGGTATCCACATATCCATAGGTATTGTGGGGTCATTCGGTGTTTCACATAACACATTAGGGGCCTGCATGCATATCCACAGGGCTGGTGTACACCTATAATGACTGTCTATTATTGCCAGTCATCGTTGTGTATGAACATGTCTGACATATACCACGGCAATTACCCTCACTCACAGTACTCTATAGTACATGTCATGGGTGTGTGTGGCAGAGATGTCCCTGGCCATGGATCACTACACTGGCCGGGCTGGACACAGACATACATATGTGACTTATGAATTGTGAAGCAGTGGCACAATCTGTCGAAGGTCACAAATGTATTCATGTTGTATGCAGGCTTCACACCTATGTACTGATTGAGGTCATATTTATTTGACACGCAGATACCCGATGTGTGCAATGCAGATACTGTTTGAAACATATGTCATACCGTAGTAAAAGCAAAACCCACACTGCATTGACCACCTGTGGCACACACACACAAACTTGGTGTTTGCAGGATTACAACCCCTACCTATGTTATGATACTGAAGAAATACACATTAACACGGCATGCTATATGCATTACTGGGTGGTTTATTTTCTCCTTGAATATTTGTAGGATGCTGACATCATCAGACTTTCCAAAGAGGGATGTACCTCTTTTAATGTGTTTTCCCAGTCTCCAAAAAGGCTACTCCTCTCAAAGGAATCCACACACACACACACTTGGTGTTTGCATGACTCAAACCCCTACTTAACTATGTTATAATACTAGAGAGATACGCATGAACACTGCTCGCTATATGCATTATTGGGTGGTTTATGTTCTCCTTGAATATTTGTAGGATGCTGACATCATCAGACTTTCCAAAGAGGGATGTACCTCTTTTAATGTGCTTTCCCAGTCTCCAAAAAGGCTACTCCTCTCAAAGGAATCCACACATGTACACTCACCCCCCCCCACACTTAGCATTTGCAGGATTTAAACCCCTACTTAACTATGGTATGATACAAGAGAAATACGCATTAACATGTTGCGCTACATACAATAAAGAGTGGTTTATGTTCTCCTTGAATACTTGTAGGATGCTGACATCATCAGACTTTCCAAGGAGGGATGTACCTCTTTTAATGTGTTTTCCCAGTCTCTAAAAAGGATACTCCTCTCAAAAAAATCCACACACAGGTGGTGTTTGCAGGATTCAAACCCCTTTGTAATGATGTTATGACTCTAGAGAGAGTTGCATTAACATGGCACACTATATGCATTACTGGGTGGTTTATGTTGTCCTTGAATATTTGTAGAATGCTGACATCATCAGACTTTCCAAGGAGGGATGTACCTCTTTTAATGTGTTTTCTCAGTCTCCAAAAAGGGTACTTGTGGTTTATGTTCTCCTTGAATATTTGTAAGATGCTGACATCACCAGATTTTCCAAAGACGGATGTACCTCTTTTAATGTATTTTCCCAGTCTCCAAAATGGCTACTTTTCTCAAGGGAATCCACACACATACACCCCCCTTACACACACACTTGGCATTTGCAGGACTCAAATCCCTACCTGTCTATGTTATGATACTAGCGAAATATGCATTAACATGGCACGCTATATGCATTACTGGGTTATTTATGTTCTCCTTGAATATTTGTAGGATGCTGACATCACCAGACTTTCCAAAGAGGGATGTACCTCTTTTAATGTGTTTTCCCTGTTTCTAAAAAGGCTACTCCTTTTAAAGGGATCCACACACAGAGACACCCCGCCCACACACACACAGTTGGTGTTTGCAGGACTCAAACCTAACTATATTATGACACTAGAAAAATACGCATTAACACAGCATGCTATAGGCATTACTGGGTAATTAATGTTCTCCTTGAATATTTGTAGGATGCTGACATCATCAGACTTTCCAAAGAGGGATGTACCTCTTTTAATGTGTTTTCCCAGTCTCCAAAAGGGCTACTTGTGGTTTATGTTCTCCTTGAATATTTGCTGACATCATCAGACTTTCCAAAGAGAGATGTACCTCTTTTAATGTGTTTTCCCAGTCTCCAACAAGGCTACACCTTTCAAAGGAATCCACACACATCCCCACATATACTTGGTGTTTGCAGGATTCAAATCTCTATCAAACTACATTATGATACTAGAGAAATACGCATTAACACAGCACGTTATATGCATTACTGGGTTGATTATGTTCTCCTTGAATATTTCTATGATGCTGACATCATCAGACTTTCCAAGTAGGGATGTACCTCTTTTAATGTGTTTTCCCAATCTCCAAAAAGGCTAATCGTGGTTTATGTTCTCCTTGAATATTTGTAGGATGTTGACATCATCAGACTTTCCAAAGAGGGATGTACCTCTTTTAATGTGTTTTCCCAGTCTCCAAAAAGGCTTCTCTTTTTAAAGGAACCCACACACACTTGGCATTTACAAGACTCAAACCACTATCTAACTGTATTACAATAGTAGAGAGATACGCATTAACACAGTGCACTATATGCATTAGTGGGTGGCTTATGTTCTCCTTGAATATTTGTAGGATGCTGACATCATCAGACTTTCCAAAGAGGGATGTACCTTTTTTAATGTGTTTTCCCAGTTTCCAAAAAGGCTACTCGTGGTTTATGTTCTCCTTGAACATTTGTAGGATGCTGACATCATCAGACATTCCAAAGAGGGATGTACCTCTTTTAATGTGTTTTCCCAGTCTCCAAAAAGGCTACTCATCTCAAATAAACCCATACACATAGTGTTTGCAGGACTCAAACCCCTACTTGATTATGTCATGATACTAAAGAGATATGCATTAACATAGCACACTATATGCATTACTGGGTGGCTTGTGCTCTCCTTGAATATTTGTAGGATGCTGACATCATCAGACTTTCCAAGGAGGGATGTACCCATGTGTTTTCCCAGTCTCCAAAAAGGTTCTCCTCTCAAAAGAATCCACACACATACACAGCCCCCCACACTTGGTGTTTGCAGGATTTAAACCCCTACCTAACTATGCTGTGACACTAAACAAATACGCATTAACACAGCACACTATATGAATTACTAAATGGTTTATGTTCTCCTTGAATATTTTTAGGATGCTGACATCATCAGACTTTCCAAAGAGGGATATACTTCTTTTAATGTGTTTTCCCAGTCTCCAAAAAGGCTACTCCTCTCAAAGGAATCCACACACATGCACCCCCTCAAACCCCTACCTAACTATGTTATGATACTAGAGAGATACGCATTAACACTGCTCACTATATGCATTACTGGTTGGTTTATCTTCTCCTTGAATATTTGTAGGATGCTGACATCATCAGACTTTCCAAAGAGGGATGTACCTCTTTTAATGTGTTTTCCCAGTCTCCAAAAAGGCTACTCCTCTCAAAGGAATCCACACACACACACTTGGTGTTTGCATGACTCAAACCCCTACTTAACTATGTTATAATACTAGAGAGATACGCATGAACACTGCTCACTATATGCATTATTGGGTGGTTTATGTTCTCCTTGAATATTTGTAGGATGCTGACATCATCAGACTTTCCAAAGAGGGATGTACCTCTTTTAATGTGCTTTCCCAGTCTCCAAAAAGGCTACTCCTCTCAAAGGAATCCACACATGTACACTCACCCCCCCACACTTAGCATTTGCAGGATTCAAACCCCTACTTACTTATGGTATGATACAAGAAAAAAACGCATTAACATGTTGCGCTACATACAATAATGAGTGGTTTATGTTCTCCTTGAATATTTGTAGGATGCTGACGTCATCAGACTTTCCAAGGAGGGATGTACCTATTTTAATGTGTTTCCCAGTCTCCAAAAAGGCTACTCGTGGTTTATGTTCTCCTTGAATACTTGTAGGATGCTGACATCATCAGACTTTCCAAGGAGGGATGTACCTCTTTTAATGTGTTTTCCCAGTCTCTAAAAAGGATACTCCTCTCAAAAAAATCCACACACAGGTGGTGTTTGCAGGATTCAAACCCCTTTGTAATGATGTTATGACTCTAGAGAGAGTTGCATTAACATGGCACACTATATGCATTACTGGGTGGTTTATGTTGTCCTTGAATATTTGTAGAATGCTGACATCATCAGACTTTCCAAGGAGGGATGTACCTCTTTTAATGTGTTTTCTCAGTCTCCAAAAAGGGTACTCGTGGTTTATGTTCTCCTTGAATATTTGTAGGATGCTGACATCACCAGATTTTCCAAAGAGGGATGTACCTCTTTTAATGTATTTTCCCAGTCTCCAAAATGGCTACTTTTCTCAAGGGAATCCACACACATACACCCCCCTTACACACACACTTGGCATTTGCAGGACTCAAATCCCTACCTGTCTATGTTATGATACTAGCGAAATATGCATTAACATGGCACGCTATATGCATTACTGGGTTATTTATGTTCTCCTTGAATATTTGTAGGATGCTGACATCACCAGACTTTCCAAAGAGGGATGTACCTCTTTTAATGTGTTTTCCCAGTCTCCAAAAAGGCTACTCATCTCAAATAAACCCATACACATAGCGTTTGTAGGACTCAAACCCCTACTTAATTATGTTATGATACTAAAGAGATATGCATTAACACAGCACGCTATATGCATTACTGGGTGGCTTGTGCTCTTCTTGAATATTTGTAGGATGCTGACATCATCAGACTTTCCAAGGAGGGATGTACCCATGTGTTTTCCCAGTCTCCAAAAAGGTTCTCCTCTCAAAAGAATCCACACACATACACAGCCCCCCACACTTGGTGTTTGCAGGATTTAAACCCCTACCTAACTATGCTGTGACACTAAACAAATACGCATTAACACAGCACACTATATGAATTACTAAATGGTTTATGTTCTCCTTGAATATTTTTAGGATGCTGACATCATCAGACTTTCCAAAGAGGGATGTACTTCTTTTAATGTGTTTTCCCAGTCTCCAAAAAGGCTACTCCTCTCAAAGGAATCCACACACATGCACCCCCTCAAACCCCTACCTAACTATGTTATGATACTAGAGAGATACGCATTAACACGGCGTGCTATATGCATTACTGGGTGGTTTATCTTCTCCTTGAATATTTGTAGGATGCTGACATCATCAGACTTTCCAAAGAGGGATGTACCTCTTTTAATGTGTTTTCCCAGTCTCCAAAAAGTTTACTCCTGTCAAAGGAAACAACACACATACACAACCCCCCGCACTTGGCGTTTACAGGACTCAAACCCCTACCTAATTATGTTATGACACTAGAAAGATACACATTAACATGGTGTGCTATATGCATCATTGGGTGGTTTATGTTCTCCTTGAATATTTGTAGGATGCTGACATCATCAGACTTTCCAAAGAGGGATGTACCTCTTTTAATGTGTTTTCCCAGTCTCCAAAAAGGCTACTCCTCTCAAAGGAATCCACACACATACACCCACTCAAACCCCTACCTAACTATGTTATGATACTAGAATGATACACATTAACACGGCACGCTTTATGCATTACTGGGTGGTTTATGTTCTCCTTGAATATTTGTAGGATGCTGACATCATCAGACTTTCCAAAGAGGGATATACCTCTTTTAATGTGTTTTCCCAGTCTCCAAAAAGGCTACGCCTCTCGAAGAAATCCACTCACATACACCCCCCCCCCCACACACACACTTGGTGTTTGCAGGATTCAAACCACTACCTATGGCTATGATTTTAGAGAAACATGCATTAACATGGCATGCTATACGCTTTACTAGATGATTTCAATTCTCCTGTATATTTGTAGGATGATGACATCATCAGACTGGACATGATAATGTGTGTACACATTGTTTTGCAATCCCAGGAATGATCCATGTAGGTTGGCAGGTATCAACAGCTTGTACAGGACCCCGTGAGTCTCACCTTGTGTGATCTATCTGTGGACACATTGACATCCCTTCATACGTCAACACATATCTATGCACAGATTGTTGGTAATGTGGATACGACGTGTCTGTGATGTTGATGAAGAGCTGTTCAAAGTCTATGTGGGACATGTGTAGCTCTGTTCCATGATGTATGTCCTGGGGGGCTGCCTTGCAGATGGTGTTGCATGCTTGGGAACCATGATCTGCACATGAACATACCACAGTTGGTAGGGTTGTGTGTTTGTCGGTTTCCAATAGCTCTGTTTATCACGTCTGCCATGATGCACTCCATGGCCTTGCAGATCAGACTTATAGGCTTACTGGGCTATACTTCCCATGGTATGTTGTGCATCACACATGTGGGGAGTGCCATATTTTGCTGTAACACATTCAACGGTTCCAGATCCTCTGGAGTGGGTGTGGCTCAACAGACTGTTCAGGTGCAGTGTCTGTTTGTTCTGTAGTGCATGCATGACACATATTGGGAAACAATGTAATCCAATTGCTGCCATGCTTTTGGCTTTGGGGGGAGATGTTCAGCCATTCTACATGTGATATCTCCTGGTATGATGTCAAGGACTATCGTCTGTGGGAGGTGGGTATGTATACATGGGCCTGTCTGATAGGATGTTGGCAATGTCAGTAAGGTACAGTTGTCCCTGACTTAGCACATATATGCATGTACATTACTATTTATTACATAGCTGAAGGACATGTCATGATTCTCAGTCTGGACTCCTTCTCAGCTACTCTTTACAAAACACCAACAAACCTGAGCACTAATCCCGGTTATACTCTTTTATACACTTAACACCCTACTGATCCTTTGTGCTCAGGCTACAGAGTATGTCATCATAATACACTGGCATGTCCAGGGGTCTGTTTCATGTGTACTCTCCAGTCCAGCTAGTGAATATTGTGGTTATGACACAATGTCACATCTGCCTCATGTACGCAGACAACCCTCTCCTCCTCACATCACACTCTCATATATGTGGGAGATGTAACAATATTGACATACAGGATGCTGAGCTCTCTCGACCCATGACTGGCATAGTCTATCAGGTGGTGAGGGTGACCACACACACCACATATCAGTCTCACATACACCAATAGTGACAGCACACAAACCACATTATCACACATTCACATATTCGGAGGCTCATACACTCTGCCTAAGCAGCAGAGACCTCCAAAGCAGACGCACATACAACTGCTACCCCACTAAAATGCCCACATGTCACACAGTTCACAATGTCAGTGTGCCACACAGTCACTGCCCTTTGGGCTAAACAACACACCTGATACACTTGTTATAGGTGACACTTAAAGTCAAACACACTGTCGTCCCACTCACCAGGCCAAACAAGGGAATAGTCACTTTGAGCTGTCTTTCAGGTGCTAGGAACTGTCACATAACACATGCATTCAGGTCACTCCAAAGCAAGTTCAGGACTGGCTTCATCATTGTCCATGCTGGTGCGTACAACCTCAGACGTTCCTCCCTGGACCACATGACATGAAACATAGAGGAACTCTGTGACCATGTAGCCCAGCCCAGTATTATACTGACCTTGTCTAGCATCTTACACTCACCAAGTATGATGTCACAGTATACCAACACACTGATCACGTTAAACAGTTGGCTAACATATTGATGTTATTCAAAGGGGATACAGTGTCTGTCACCCTGGGGTGACATGCTCGACATGCCATGTAGCTTCCCTATGGACAGCTTGCACCTGTCACCCTTGGACTTTTGAATACTGGCTAGGGCACTTGCTGCCACCATACTGCCTTATTTAAGCAGGGCTCAAAGGACAGAACCACCTCCATAGACATTACAGAGTACACGACACTGAGGGTAATACTGCTCAACACCAGATGTATTACCCTCAATTTGCACCCACTCAGGAATCTCCTCAGTATGGAGGATAGCAATATCTATGCACTAGCAGACACATGGTTCAGGCTCCCACATGCACTCCAGCACTACCAGGTTGTATTTTGTACCATGCTTTCTGACCACATAACTCGGAATGGCCAACACAAATAGGGGGTGTATCCATATACATCACAGATACACATACCTCTGGGTTGGTAGCACTGCACAAAGCATCACAGTCCATACATATGCACCTAACATTGTGCAAATCAGCCTTTTGGTTTGTTGCCTGCTACAGACCATACTCCCCAACTCAGCAACCCCACTCAGCTTTCCTGGGAACATTGGACAATACGAAGGTCTCCCCAAACACCATTATATTGCGTGACGTCAAATACCCACACATTGACTGTGGATAGTACTCAGGCCACAACACCCTCGACCAACAGTTGCTACTATTTCTACACTCATATGCTATGGTACAACCGGTCACCACACCCACATGAGGGGACAACATATCAGACATGATCATCACCGACATGGGGACTCTATGTTCCACACCTGCGATATACCCCTCATTGCTAAGGGCAGAACATACTTTATCTCACTGGACATCCATATCCCGTCCCCACACCCATCCTGGGTAATGTTGGTGAACTTCCCAAAGGAAAACGTCACACTCCTCCAAACCACGGTGGTATCCTTCAGAGACCGTGGGTCAGTATGGGTCAGACTGCTGTATCCTTTACATACACATTCTATGGACACCTAGTGGACCGCATGGATCGTTACATCCAAAATAACAATTAGACTCATTCCTGCAATGGCAGCAGACCTGTGTGGTAGACCCCAGCCATTTATACACTTTACAACAAATGGAGGAAGCTACTACATGATAGAGCACAATCCCAGACAGGGAAGGCATCTGTTGTCTGTACTAGCAGACAGCTACAATCACTTGGGTAATTATGTCAGGCACGTTTCTAATGGACAATTGCACCAGACACATTGGACACTCACAAGGCCTTCTTCAGTTGATTCAGGTACCTGGCTGGACACTCACTGATATGCTGTGTGTTACTGCATACTGACTAAACATACCCTGAACCCACTGACATTGCCATCATCCTGGCAAACAGGTTCAGTGCAGATGTGTCCCCCACATCCCCCCTAAGGTGGTACTGTCCATACCAATAGAGTGTAACCTCCCAGACATCACAAGTAAACAGGTGAGTGCTGCCCTCCCCACAGCGGACAACACAGCATCAATGGGACCAGACGGTGTCCCGGCCTGTGTCGTACACAGCCTTCATGACAGACATAACACTCACATTACATCACTTTTCAACATAAGAGTTATTGCAGGATATGTAACCACGGAATGGCGTACAGCGATAGTGGTCCCGCTCCACTGAATACTGCCACAACAGACCACAGGCAATATCGGCCTACAAGGCTAATTAGCCTGTTCTGCAAAGCTATGGGGTGTATTGTAATGGGACTCATGCACATAGACATGGGAAACCTACAGACACTGGGTCCTACACATTACAGCATTGTTGTGGGCAGATCTTGCCTGTTGGACCTGTTCATATTCTTTCAACAGTTACCAGGTCCATCAGTGTTGGGATGGTTGTCCACACAGCCTGCCTGGACCTTGCACAACCCTTCAACACAATACCCCACTCAGCCATTATGCATAGGCTCACCAGCATCAATATCGACACATATCTGACGCGATGGATTGCTACCTGGATCAGGGATAGCACCCACATGCTCAGTGTTGCAGGTGCCATGTCTGACTATACACCAATTACACATGGCATCCCACAAGGCTCAGTCTTCGGACCTCTCTTTTTCAGTATATATTTGTGTGATGTACAGGCTATCACAGGAGAGCCATTATGCACAGGCTCAACAGCATCAATATCGACACATATCTGACATGATGGATTGCTACCTGGATCAGAGATAGCACCCACATGCTCAGTGTTGCAGGTGCCATGTCTGACTATGCACCAATTACACATGGCATCCCACAAGGCTCAGTCTTCGGACCTCTCTTGTTCAGTATATATTTGTGTGATGTACAGGCTATCACAGGAGGGATATGGCTGCCCATGTTCGCAGATGACTGCAAACTGGGTGCCATAATCAGCTCTCCTGCTGGCAATTGCATACTCATACAGGGTCTCACAGACATAGGTTGAATGGTGCCTGAGCCATGGCCCACGGCTACAAGCCATTAGTTGCATAGTCATCCCCTTTGAGGATGACAAGATGCCCACACATTACCACATAGGTTGTAATCCATTACATACAGTAGTGGTTGTTATGGTTTTGGGGACATGACCTGTTCGTACTCTTGCCTTTGACAATCCTATTGCCATAGTGGTTAGACAGTACGTCTATATAGCCCACCATATCCCACATGGTTTCACATGTTGATCACTTGTGGTCATTGTGCCCCTATACTCTTCACGACCATGCTTGGTTACTATCCCACATTTGGGATGTACCTTACCTGACACCTGCAGCAACTGTAATGGCCACAAATGTTACTCATCGAGCAGATGTAGGGACTCACACAGATGTCATGCACAATTCCGATACAGTAACTCCAGCTATAATCAGTCACTTACCACCTACACAGATGTGTTGTGTGCCTGTAGTTGCCGGCAATATCTGACCCAGACTTACTGAACATGCTCCACCTCAGGATATCCGACTCCCTTGGAGCTACACACTCCAGGGACATATACATCAGCACTGATGTTAAAAGGACATGGTGGGGGGACAGATTATTATCAGAAAGCCTCCATTCACTCTGGAGTGTAGTCCCAGTTTTGCATAGGCAGAGCTACCCACTGACCACCTACAGGTGACATCTTGACATGTGGGTGGGTAATCACATGTTTACCCATGGGATATCTTCTGGGTCCCTGCTAGACAGAGGCACAATACACTCAACATGAATGGGCTGTCTTGTGTGACCTACTATTCAGAGGCACAGTGTTCTGATTTGACTGGGTTGCAGAAGCCAAACACAATCTGGCTATGCTTGTACATGCCCTAGGGCAGATAGCCTAGTATCAGCCTCTGAACCTATGATAATTTTCATGATGCACAATGTTTATTGCTGATACTGTTTGCAGGTTTTTATCATCTTTGCTTTCACACTTTCTATGAACCGCTTAGGTATCTGCAGAACATATTTGCTTATGGCAGGGTTCCACTATATTATATATGTGTCTGTTATCATATCAGTGTGTGCACAGGGCAGATTGCTGGGTAGTGAGAGGTTCCTGGGTTAACACATGCAACTGCCTGCTATGTGTGGCCCAATGCTGTACTCCAACATGGCCTAAGTGTGTGAGCATGCCCAGTTCAGACTGTCAGTGTTCTGTTGCCTGACATTTGTCTCATGTATTCAAGTGTGTGAGCATGCCCAGTGTGACCTTTCAGTATGTTGCTGTCTGAGGTCCACTACATTTGTTGATGTATGGCTACATGCCCAATATTAACATTAGTACTGTGTATTGAAAGTCAGGTTCTATTCTTACTGCAGGACTCACCTTTGTGTCATAACTCGACATGGATTATGCTGTGCCTGCAGGGTTTCCATGAAATACTTTGCATAGACTTATCGACATTTCTTCATACAGTCTAACCATTGCAATACTGTCATGGTTTAGTGGTTCAGTACAATGACTATAGTGTACAGTATCCTGGATTCAAGGCCCATCAAAGCTTATATTTTCATACTGAGCAGACCAGACTGCTTAAGGGCCAGTAGAGCAAATATGAGCATGTTGGCTTTTGTTCAGCTATGCCCTACCTAGACCCAGCTTGTCCAACATTGCTCAATATTAACCATCATTGCTGGACATTGGCCAATATTACTCTACATTGACCACATTTGTAGTAGTTGGTGTGTGTGATTTTGTTTACATATACTTCATGATGGTAAATGCTGTTTAGCACTGCTTTTAATTGCTTAACACATGGCAATCATGCCTCAGGTGTTGATGCAGGGCTGCCTATGTCGGATGCACATACTACACTCCCTATACATGTTTGAAAGCAGGTAGTGTCAACGTAGGCATCCCTTTTACTAAATGTGCGGGTCAGAGAGAGGTATAATTTCCAGAGTTCCTACTGAGCCAGTGTATGTGCTATGCGTTGCCTCTTTGCCAAGGCCAAAGCATTCTGGGCACACCTCCTTCTGCCTACTAGGACAGGCTCAGGTTGTTACTCCTCCGAGTCACTCTCTGCCTGTGATGGCTTTGGCAATGGTGGGGGGCTGTTTGGCCCAGGCCTCTGCTGGTCCTGCTGCAGCTGGTTTTGCAGGATCATATTATGTAGCATAGCACATACCATGACAATTTGGGTACATGTAGTTGGTGAGCACTGCAAGGCTCTGTCAGATGTGTCCAGGCACTGGAACTGTGACTTGAGCAGCCCAAACACACGCTCGATTACATTTTGTGTTTGTGAGTGTGCCTCATTATGGTATTCCTGTTCAGGTGTGTGTGCGTTTCTGATGGGTGTCATCAGCCATGGCACCAGTGCATAGCCAGCATCCCCCACTAGGTGACCATGTGGGATGTCCCCACTGGCAAATGTCTGGTACAGCTGCATCAGATTCCAGATATGGGAATCATGGTAGCTTCCAGGGCAGCCTGCACACATATTCAGTATTATGCCCTGGGCATCACTCATGACCTGGCAGTTGATGGAGGGGAAGCCATTGCGGTTGAAGTAGACCCTACCCCACTCACCATCTGGTGCTTTGATGCGTATGTGCGTGCAGTCTATTGCACCCACTACCTCAGGGTATTCCGCTATTTGCTGGAAGAGATGCATATTGCTAGCCAACACCTTACGGGAATTGGGGAAATATACATGATCACCGACATGTGCTGACATGGCATCCAGAAAGTGGTGCAGTACCCTGGATGCTGATGCCTGTAATATCCCCATCATATCACCAGTTGGTCTCTGGAAGGTACCTGTTGCTAATATTCGTAGGCCAACACACACCTTAGTTTCCACTGGGATGGGTTCCCCTCTGTTGGTTCTGTGTGTGAGGCATGGCCTGCACAGCTCAACAATTTGCTGCAAGAGGTCTCTGTCCACTCCATAGCACTCTACTATCTCCAGCTCATGTAGCCCCTGGTAGGTAACCCTGGGCCTGTACAGTCTTCTCCTTCTCCTCACTGTGGGTTGTCCAGCAGCATTTGCATTATCACCACCCTCAGCATGTTGCATATGTCGCCTTATAACAGCAATGGCAGCCCCTAACATTTCTTTGTCTCAGTAAAGCTTTTTCAGTTTTCACTTCTATTAGCTTACTGCAGTGTTGCAGTTTCTCTTGAGAGAAACATAGTGGACTGTTGTTTGCAGAGTGTTAAGTGCTGGGCTGGGCTAGTGTTCTGCCTGGGTAATTACCTGATTCTGATTGTTTTCACCTGCTAGCTCTGCTAGTACCCCCTGGTAACTTCCACTATTTGGTGTGCTTCCTTTTTCCTTTCTGTTTCCTCAGGGGGGGAGCACCGTGCACACAAGCGCAAACATGCGCACACCAGCTAACACGCGTGCACACATGCTTACACGGACTACAACCTGCTTATTTTTGTTAAAATGCGTGCACACCGGTGCAAACGTGCTTACAACTGTTTACACAGCCTTACATATGCTTACTCCAGCCTACACGCGCGCACTGTCGTGCTCGGGTTTACTGTTGCGCACATGTGCGCATGCACACTCAGCAAGAAACTTTGGTGTTATCCACGGCATACACCTTCTATTTCTTGACTTTACCTGGCCTACCTGTTGACACACCTCTTTCACTATTATGTAAATGTAAGCTGACACATGACACTCTGCTCCAATGAGTTTCACTCCTTTCATACATACCCCCCCCTCATGATGTCACCTATCTTCTACTCTGTTACTCCCCTTATCCTACTCCTACACTCCACTGACTGTGCTCATTTGCAATGTAAACTTGTGATTCACTATCCTAACTCTCATTTGCATAGGAGTACCCACTAATGCTTAGTTACATCTCTTAGACTGAGCTTCCCCCCTTAGCAACCTCTACTTGGTGGCAATGTTGCCTTCAGCCTGCCATTTCCTTGCATTGTAAATTCTTTTTAGCTATAAAATCCACATTTGTGGATTTAATTATTAATTTTCTGCTTTTTAGGGTGCAGTGCATTTGTGCAGCGCTGCACTATGGTTAAACTCCAGAGATCAGGATAAAAAAAAAAAGTTATTTTATTTTTAATTTGCATCCCTTCCCGTTGCCAATGGCCGTATTTTGGCCATTGGCATGCTTCTTCCTGTACATGCATGCTTTATTTCCAGCTGACACGGCTCTGTTTTGCTATTTGCAGAACCGTACTCAGTTATCAACTGAGTACGTTTCTGCAAGTAACACTACTCCTACTCGACAGGTTCGAGTTTCCTGGATCGCAAATTTACCTCATTTGCATAGCTTTCGCCTGCAATTGAGGTAATTTGCATATCCCAGCCCTGTCCGTGTAGGACTAGTTTTGAGATCTCAATTGCACGCCCCTACCGGCTGTTCCTGGTTCGCTCGGCAGACATGTTGGCTGCATGGAGTCTTACTCTATTCTAAGACTCCGTGCAAGCCTTCGTGAATCCGGCCCTGAGTGTGCCATGTTTGGTGGCAGAGGCTAGATTATTGGTGAAAACAGAGAAGAGTAGATGATGGATCCTTGGGGAACCCCTATGGAGACAGGTAGTTGGGGAGATATGTCATTCTGCCATACAACAGATTGTTGGCAGTCAGACAGGTAACTCTGAAACCAGTTGGTGAAGGATTGTGTGAAGGATAGGTTATTGAGGACAGAGATAAGCTGTTTGTGTGGGACCATGTCAAATGCTTTAGATAGGTCTAGGAAAGTAGCAGAGGAGAGATAGCCATTGTTTTTATGCTGAAGGTTAGTGTTAGTAAAGGAGAGTAAGTCAGTGGTGAAACCATACTGAGTATTGGAAAGGAGGTTGTTAGTAAGGAGGTAGTCTGAGACCTGAGAGTGTATGCATCTCTCTAGTATTTTGGAGAGTGGACAGAGAATAGCTATGGGGCGGTAATTGATTAGTTCTGTGGAGGGTCCGCCTTTGTGGAGGGGAATTATATGTGATACTTTCCACAGTGTGGGAGCGTAACTTTCTGACAGATATTGGTTAATCAAGATGGATACTGGGTAGGTCAGAGCATCAGCTGCGATTTGTAGGTATTTACTTGGGAGGTTGTCTGCTGTTAATCTGGTGGGCTTATGTTTAGTTAAGAGTTTTTATGTTGGAGGTAGGTACAGGAGAAAAAGAGAAGGCAGTGGGGAGATTATTAGTTGAAGGTGTGGGTTGGAGGGGAGGGGGGTTGTGTTGTTTAGCTAGTGACAGTATGGTTTGTGTGAAGTGTGTGTTGAAAGAGGTAGCAATATTTTCTGAGGAGTGAGGGATGTTAGGAGGAGGGGTACTGACTTTACCTGGGTGGAGGATGGAGTTTATGGTGGACCAGAATTGTTTGTGGCTGTGTTGGGAGGAGTCTAGGGCAGGCTGGTAGTATTGGAATTTGTCCTGTTTTATTAGATTTTTGACTCTATTGCGTAGTTCTAGGAATTTCTGTCTAGTTGAGGGGTTTTTGGTTTTGCGCCAGTGCTCCCAGGCTTTATCCCTGTTTTTCATTTCTGACTTAGTGGTTTTCTGTAGCCATGGGGAGGGTTGTGCTTTGATTCTGGAAAGTTTTATGGGGGCATGGTAATTAAGGATGCTCAGGAAGGTAGTATTAAAAATTCAACTGCGTCATCAAGACTGAGGTACTTTAGAGGATGCCAGTTACATTCTTTGAGGGATGAGATGAATTTGAGTGGGTTAAAGTTTAGTTTTTTACATATTTGATGGTAGATGAAAGGTTTAGCTTGGTATAGGTATTTTTTGAGTAGGAGTGTTGGGAAGTGATCACTGAGGCTATCTGATAAGCAGCCTGTTATATATGACTGGGGGCTCTTACTGACTAGGATCTAGTCCAGGGTAGAGTGCTTGCTGGAGTTTTTATTTATCCTGGTTGGCGACTGGACTAGTTGGGTGAAGCCATGAAGGTATACATGATGTGTTGGATGGTTGCCAGAACAGGATTGCCAGTCAATATTGAAATCACCTAAAATGAGAGTTTCTTGGGGGTGATGGTGGGTAGACCAGATGAGGAGGTTTTCTAGTGGAGGGATGTTTTGGCCAGGTGGGAAGTAGCATCCAATTATGTTGATGGTTTTGTTTTGGTTTATTTTTAGGTTGGTAAATATTATTTCTTCGTTGCTTATTTGTGGAGCTGATGATTTTAAGATCTGGATGTTTAGATGCTGTTTAAATATTATAGCTACACCGCCTCTTCTATGTCACCATCTTTCTATGTCATTCTCATTTGTGCTTCTGTAAATGCTCTCAGGCCACAGGCAACTGGTCTGTTCTCTTGTATGGCTGCTACAAAAGAGGAATCCAGTCCATCAAAAATGAGAGAAAATCTTGCAATGAATTTCTGTTTATTCCATATATTGCAGCACTGAGCAGAGTAAACCAGTTTCAGGGCACAGATTGCTACTGAGTAAGATGCTGGAATGTAATGCCTTTTTTTGTTGTTTTTAGCTTTATTCTGTGCAGTCTGTGAGTTACTGCCATGACATGTTGGTTTCTGTTCTCTTGTATGGCCACAGCTCTCATGCCATTCTGCCTGGCATCTACTTTCAGCACAACTGACTTATTCACATATATAATCTCAATGCTGGTGTATCTGTAACTACTTTCTTGAACATTCCACAACAACTTTCCTTTTCATATCCCCCTTACCAAGCTACATTTTGACCTAACAACTTTCTTAGAGGTATACTCAGAAATATTAGTACGGACTTTGAAAGATAATGCATCATTTCTAGAAATCTCAGCTAAACTTGTTTATCTTTCAGCTTTGGCATTTATGCAATTGCTCAGATATTTTTTGCATCATCATGACATTAAGGCATGATGTATGCAGTTCACACTGATCTCTCTGATTTTACATTTACCCTTAATTAACTTGACATTTTGCCATCTTAATCAATTTAGCATTCTCTTATCATGCTTTTCTTATGTCTGATGACATATTAACATATCATAAGTTTTTCATCCACCACCTATACAGTCTATCTCATGTGCTTCAAAATACCTCTAGTGCTTATGAAATTCTACATGAAGTACTCAAGGGATTGCACTTTCCTAGTAGCTTATTAAGTGTCCACAAATGGGTTTTCCATGCAGAGTTATCTGCTAGAAACCGTGAATTGTATCTAATACTTGAAAGAGCAGTATTTGGCATAGCTGGGCTACTTCCTCAGATATAAGCAATAATACTATTTTATCACTTTATTCAGACTTTTGGACCAATGCAAATGTAAAGTCTTTCTTGCATCACAACAATGATCATTCCACACATACATAGGCTTGCCCCTAATTGCTTCTTAGTGACTCCTACACTCAGCACCAGTTTCAATTCTGCTTCTGAGAGCTACTGTTATTTAGTTTGTGATATATAACAGTGGCACAGCATACTTATTTATTTTATCTCATATTCCCCTGGCAAACCTCTTAAGCATCAAAATAATTAATTTTAGGCTTGCAGCATGTCAAATGAAAAATATACTTTCAAAATGATCAAAACATGGTAGGTTCAGGTTAAGGCACTTTTATCTTGCAGCAAGGAGACAAAAACGTGCTAATACAGAGTTTGTCTAACCAGAAACAGGAAATACTCTCATTTTTATACATTCTATAACTAGTCATGGCCTACCAAGCTGACATAACAGATTACCACCTTTCTCATCATCATCTGTTGACCATCATTCCCATGAATTTCTGCTGATTTATCAATTTTTATGTGAAACTTCCTGAGGAAAACAACATGGCCTGGATTACTCCTAGTTAGATACATGTTATGTTACCATTCAAGGTACTATGGCTAATTCAAGCACAATGCTAGCAGTTCATTTCTCTAATAATCCTTTGTCAACTTTATCTCTAAGTTACTGCAGCTGCACATGTTCTCATGCTTCGAACAGAGCTGATTGTTTAAAATCATTACATTTACAGAATATAGTATTGTTCATTCATTCGTTCCTGACCTAGCAGATAAGCACCTGCTTTTCAAGTACTGTGCTAGCAGTTACTAGGTCAGAGGGCAACTTACAATTTTCAGGAAGCATACTGCAGTTTTCAAAAAGCATCTTTTTCAGTCTCGTATGAAACTCAATTTATATATAACACAGTGCATGAAAAATAGAATGTAAAGCGTATTAAATCATTTGATTATTAATTGGCATTAAGCATACACACATTAATACATATTTTTCTAACATTTCCCTCCTGTTAATACTTTTTAATTCTATTTTCAAAAAGAATAAACAGCTTGCTTCTTTTCCTAACCTCTTCCATTTAGGATTTGCAGTTAAGAAAGTCATTCAGTTTAAACTTTTATGAAAGTGTTTCACATTCTAGCAGCTCTTCAAATTCAGTACTTTGATACATAGTCTCAGATACTGATATATCTATGAATTCTTTGATTAATTTCTTCATGCAGGGGATTCCACAACAAACACAAACTCCTATTAGGAGTAATCCTACCCCAATGGCAATCAATATGTTCATTAGGATGGAACCCCACCCCCCAAATACATTCTGGAAAAAGTCTGTCAGAGGGTTTGGGCCTGGTTTGGTCATGGCCGACACTTGCTGAATCACCTCGAGATGATCGTTAATCTCATGCTGATGATCAGGAATAAACACACAGCATTCTTCTTTGATTAAAGCACACGTCCCACCCCTCGCCGCTAGGGTGAAGTCAAGAGCCATTCGGTTTTGGAGTACTACAGTTCTCATGGCATTCAGTTCATCAGTTATCAGTTCAAGAGCAGAAAAAGTCGCATTACTCATTACTTCGAGAAGTTTTGACAGTTTTTGCAGCTCCCATATCGATTTAACTGCACCATTTGCAGGTAATATACCTGCCCAGGATATGACAGCATCACTCAAGTCCATGTGCTCAAGTTTGGTTCCCACATTACGATGGTCTTTCCAGCCTGCTTCGATCTGTCCCACTGGGTTCTCAGGTTTCTTGACAGTCTTTTTGGTCACATCTCGGGTATTTCGAATATTTCCCTGAGGCAAAACTGCAGTGTGTCGGATGGCCGAGACCAGGTACCCCAAAAAACAACTGCCAGACCAATTCTCAGGTAACCATTTATATGCTTTTTTACCACACATGAAATAACAGTCCTCTACTTTAGTTGTTACTTTGTTACGAAATAACTGCCCTGCATGAAACATTTTCCTATCTATTACAGATAACTGTTTAAAAAGTACAGGATTAAGTTGTACCTGATCAAGAGTCTTATGCATAGATTTCAAAAATGAGTCATAATCTGTACTACAAGATCCACCTAAATCGTTTGGTTTTCTATAACATTTATACTGTACTGTGACATTACACTTACTCCATCCCACTTGGATGGTGTCATTTTTGTAAAAGCATACAATTCCTTTTTGTGTTACAGGCAAAGACAGTGCTACCTTATCATGTGCTTTAATAGCAACTGTGTCAAAAAACAGATTTTCCCAGGTCTCATTGACCCCTAGGGGGATAGCAGCCATCAATAAACCCCTGTAAGCTGTTGGTATGGCTGTACAGACCCAGCAGTTTGAAACATTAAAAGTCTCAGCATACACACGTGTAATTGCCTGATAAGTGTTGAAGTTCAGATGCCAGTCTATGTTTGGTTCATTACATCTAATAGGTTCAACTTTTGTGGCAGGAAAAAGGAGTGGCCACAACAAAAAGAACAGTGTGATTAGCATAGCTATTAAAACGATCATACAAGTTTTCTGAGGTTGCTCAATGTCTCTATTCACTCTGTACCTGGCCATTATGTTCTCGTTGCAAAACAGTAACAAAGTTTTTGTCCAATTCAAAGTTCTTAACCAGTTTACAGTGCGTCAAATGAATCCAGGAAGCTCGCTCCGCGATCTTGACTGCAGTGGGTGTCGACAGTAGTACCTGGTACGGTCCTTCCCACTTCAGAGAACTCCAGCTCTTTCGCTTCACAATCTTCACCCAGACCCAGGTGCCTGGGGCTACTGCTGCTTCCGATTTTGGTTGTTCTTTATCTGAAACAGAATTTAACTGCAAAAGTTTGTTATTCAAAAATCGCCTCATATACCCTGCAAGTGAACTGTCAGCCTCTTGCTCTGCAGACATGAGAGGTTTCCACTGAGGTGTATAATATGCCCTCCCAAACAAAGTTTCAAAAGGAGTTAATCCTTTTGCATTTGGAACAGTTCTCATGCTCAACAGTGCTAAAGGCAAACAGTGCACCCAGTTCTTCTGTGTCTTGGTCATCAACTTCCTAAGCTTGTTCTTCAACACCCCATTATGTCTCTCTACTAACCCTGCAGATTGGGGGTGGTAAGCGCAGTGATTTTTTAACAATATTCCAAAATAACGACTAAGTTGCTGTACTGTTTGGTTCACGAAATGTGTACCGTTATCACTATAAATCTTTTCCAGTATGCCAAATCTGGGTATAATTTCTTTAACAAGGACCTTTGCAACAGTAGCTGCATCTGGAATTTTAGTTGGAAAAGCTTCCACTCATTTGGAAAACATATCTATAATGGTAAGGCAATACTTTTTATTCTCGCATTTATTCGCTTCTATGAAATCCATACAAATAGTATGAAACGGATATGGTGGTATAGGGAAACTCCCTTGCTTAGGCTTCAATGCCCCTTGTGCATGATGCTTGTTACAAACATGGCATGCTGCACAGAAATTTTTTGTGCAATTTGTAAATCCATAGGTTGTAAACACTCAATTCACTAACTGTACCATCCCCCCTGTTGAGACATGGCTCTGCCCATGGCTCAACAAAGCTGCATATCTAAACAAGTTAGATGGCAAAATTGGTTTCTTCTCCTTGGAGATGTACAGTCCCTTTTCAAGGATTGCTCCTCGTTTTATCCACTTCTGTTTTTCTACATTTGTAGTAAGTGTCTGCATTGTTTTTAACATTTCTAAATCTAAGGTCTCAGAGGGTTGTAATTCCTCACTCAAAAGAAAAGCTTCTGAGGCTGAAGCTGCTTGCTTTGCAGCTGTATCAGCCTGCACATTACCTTTTGAAATCTTATCCTGTTGCTTGGTATGAGCTATGCATTTGCAAATAGCTACTTTTTGAGGTAACTGAATAGAGTCTAATAGTTCTAAAATGAATTGAGCATGATTAATTGGTTTACCAGTAGATGTTATCATTCCTCTATTTTTCCACTGCTGTGCAAAAACATGTACAGTAGAAAAAGCATACTGACTGTTAGTATAAATGTTCACTTTCTTACCTTTTGCTAAGGTACATGCCCTTGTCAAGGCAATCAACTCTGCCGCTTGTGCAGATAAATTGTGTGGTAAAGATTTTGCTTCTAAAGTTTCAGTATCAGAAATGACTGCATACACCACTAGGATCTGTCCTGTAGGACCCCTCCTGCACGAGCCGTCCACATAGTATGTCACCTTGGCATCATCCAAGGGAACATCTGTAAGGTCTTGTCTAGGTAACGTCTTCTGCTCAATCTCCTGCAGGCAGCAGTGCAGTTTGCCATCTGCAGGGGTTGGGAGCAAGGTTGACGGATTCAAAGTTGTGCATCGTTCAATTGTCATATAGGGTTGACTCAACAGTATAGTCATACAAGAAAGATGTCTAGCAGGAGAAAGATATGCATCTTTTTCTTGCAGTAAAATAATTGCGACTGCATGAGGTACTCTTAATGTGAGAGGGTGGAATAACACTACTGAGGCCGAAGCCTGCACTGCCATTGCAGCTGCAACTATTGCTTGTACACAGTGGGGCAGGGACTGTGCCACTGGGTCTAACTGTGATGAATAGTAAGCTATGGGGCGTTGCTTGTCCCCATGCTGCTGTGTCAATACTGATGTCATATAACCCTGCTTACAGTCTACAGTTTGAAAAAATTGCTTATGATAGTTTGGTAATCCTAAAACTAAGGATGATGCTATCAGTTGTTTCAGCTTGCAGAAAGCTGCTTCTGCTTCTGGTGTCCATTGTAATAAATCCTGTTCTGCCAGCGGCTTTTTGAATATTAAATTGGCCAGTGGAGCAGATTCCAAAGCATAATTTGGTATCCAACTCCGACAAAAATTAGTAGTTCCCAGGAAGGACATAATTTCCTTTTTGGTAGTTGGTCTAGGTGCTTGCAATATTGCTGTCTTTCTGTCTTTGTCTAATATTCTACCTTCTTTGGATATTACATATTCCAAGTACTTAACTTGTTTTCTCCAAAGTTGTAGTTTATTCTTGTTTACTTTGTGTCCTTGAATAGCTAAAAACTGTAATAATGCTATGGTGTCCTCTTTACATTTTTGATGGGTGGGGGCTGCCAGCAGAATGTCGTCTACATAAAGTAAAATCTGACTACCTCTCGGTGGGATAAATCCCGCCAGGTTGCTTGCCATTTCTTGTGCAAATATTGTTGGACTTTCACAATATCCCTGTGGTAATCTCGTATATGTATACCGCTTTCCCTGAAATGTAAATGCAAACCAATATTGGCTGTCAGGGTGTATCGGTATCAAGAAAAATGCATTACTAATATCTACCACAGAAAAATACTTTTACTGAGGCTTTAAATCATTCAGTAAGGTGTGCAGGTCTGGCACAGTCAGTGCCCTGGGTATAACTGCATTATTTACAGCTTGTAAATATTGGACCATACGCCATTCCACATTTGCTTTCCTGACAGGAAATAAGGGTGTATTACATGGTGAATCAGAAGATTCTATTAAGACTCCTTCCTTAAGTAAGGCTGCTATTATAGGTTTGATTCCTATCTCTGCATCCTTTCTCAAGGGATACTGTCTTTTCTGGGGTCTAAATGCTGACTTTGGTGTAATAGTAACTGGCCCTGCTGTTTGTATAAGTCCTACATCTGATTTCCCTGTTGACCAGAGAATGTCTGGTATGCTTTGCAAGGCTTTTTCCTCTTCTTCTAATAAGAGTAATATTCAGCTATTCTCACTAGCCTGTGAGTGCACAGCTGGGTGCGTCTGTGTTATCCAATTCAATTTCTGTTTCTGTACTCCTTGTTCGGAGAGTTCTAATAATGTCTGCTTTTCCCACCTTGTGACTTTTTCACCTAAGTCTGCCCATTTCAAATCTCTATTCTTAGTTAAGCTAACATGTGGCAATCGATTAGATTTGTAAAGTGCTAAAAATTCCTGGGGCAATGAACAGCTTACTACACTGTTTCCTTCTGTGTCCCAGTACAAATTTCGTAACACTAGTCTGTTTGCGTGCTTCTGAAACAATTCTTGCTCATAATCTTTATCATTTCTTGGTTTATTACAGTAATATAGAGTACAATGCAACAAATGCTGTTTGTCAATGTCAAAAGAGGGGGACTTACTGATGGCTACGTTCATCAGTTCTTCGGTTACTGCCCCTGGACCAGTCGTAACTAAGTTCTTGCTGTACCAATAATATGTCTCACCCTCCGGTCGCACTACAAAAGTATCCATTTGTCGCTGTGCTTCCATACCCTGCATGGTTGGAACTACGGCTATGCCAAATATCTGCATTAAGTCTCTGCCCAAAAGATTTACTGGGCATTTTGCAGAAACTACAATTTTACTTCTCTGGGTCATCCCTGAAATGGGGTCTGTTATTGCTATGTCATGGGAGAGTGGCTCCTGATACAGCTGTCCATTAGCTGCTTTCACTAGTATATAATCCGGTGATTCTGAATCTTCCGGTAATTTGGAAGGGTGTATCAGGGTCCGTGAAGCCCCTGAGTCACACAAAAATTTGACTTCCCTCCCCTCTTCCAGAAGCGTCACTTCCGGTTTTGTATCTGCTAAGTAAAGCTCTAGGCTCAATAAGGCTAAGTCCAAAATTTCATTTTCTTCAATGTCTGCAAATTCATGTACATCCTCTACCCCTTCTGTCACATCCTCTACCCTTGCTATCACATTTGCACTTGTCCTTTCCTGTTTATCAACATTCAGTGATTCCTGACTATCATATAGTCATTCCTCATCTTCCTTATTTTCTGTAGTCACCTTCTTATTTAGCCTGCAATCCCTTGCTAAATGTCCTTTTTTCCCGCATTTAAAACATTCACCTTTTTTCTTTCTTTCTTCAAAATCTTCTAATCGCTTGTCAGATTGTTTATTTCCCTGGGTTTTCTTCTTACCCTTTCTCCCAGTTTGTACTACAAATACTTCTGACCCATCTTCTGCCGAAAATACTTGAGTTTTCTTTTTCTTTTTACTATTAAAATGTCTCTCTGCATGTCTAGCATATTCAAGTAATGGCTGCAGTCTACTTGTACGATGATCTACCATGTGCTTTGTAATAAAGCTGCTAATGGGAGTTATACTACTCTTCAAGAATGCATTCTTTAGCTGTTGTTCATATGGGGAATCTTGTGTCTGGTTTTCTGGTATCTGCATTCTGCAGTGGTTATTAAAACATTCCAATAATCTAGCATAATATCTATCAACTGTTTCACCTTCTTGTTGAATGCACTGATTAATGCAAGTCCAATCAGCCCTAGGCTTCCATTTTTCAGAGATTCGGTCTGTCAGACCTTTCACTCTGCCATCCAGTTCTGCATTAGTATGTGGGAGTGGTCTAAGCTGTGCATCACAAGGATTCCAGTCACCACTAATCATGTGCCAATCTGGACCCACAATTTGTCTAACTACCTTTTCTACTTCTTCTCCATTCAAATGGTAACTTAATCTCATACCCTGTAAGTCTTCTAAAAATTTTCGAAAATTCACTTTCGGATGGGGAATTCCTTCTGTGGCTTTCCGGATATCCTCCGGTGTCCACAGTCTATAAACTAAAATAGTCGGATCCTGTCCCACCTGTCCTGCCTGAGGATTTGGTACTTCTATGAGTGGACATATCTCTTCTTCACTCATAACCTGTGATTTTTCTATTTATTTTGCATAATTCAATCTCCCTCCTCAAGTCGCGTGTTCGAGACCTTGTCTCGATAGGATCCCTGACAAATGGTTTTGATGCTGTAGAAACAGCTGGATATAGCAGAGGTGGATCAGCTTGTCCACTCACTTCATATTCTGGTAAGGGAAGCGGAGGGGGTGAAGGAAGGGCCGTTGCTATTACCAAGTTATTGTCTTCTTTATCTAAGAACATCGTTTTTGAATTCTTTATTTTCTGTTCCCTGCGATTTGCTTCCTCAAGCCACCTATGCACCTGAGGGACTCCTAACTGTCATTGCTGTTTTAATTGACCTTTTCCGTCTGTTTTTAGTGGCCTGACAAGTTTAATAAGTGAGAGTTTATCTAAGTTACCATCGAATTTATACTTGTCAACCCATTTTGTATAATACTTAACATTGTCGGCACGCTGTAATTGCATATACTTCGCGTCTTCAGTTAGGGGCGTGTCTCGGGAGCTTTTCGTACACTGATTTTCCATTGTTGCCTTAGCTAAGCTGTAAATTGTTACGTAACCCTTTTTATCACGTGGTACCACAGTTCTATACCTTTTCACAGTTTATCTAGAATAACTGCCTACCTATCCTGTTTCCCTGATCTATGACAAAAACAGTAACCCCTTTTTCTGTCCCTGATCTACACATGCAAATCTTCCTGACAAAAAAACAGTTCTGTAATTAGTCCCTGATCTTAAAACAGAAATAAGGTAATTCCTCCTTACCTGACTCTCCGTGAGTTGATCCACCGGATCGTTGACTCGTCCTCCAATCCCAGATCAGAAACAGTGGCTGGCCTCTTTCAAACGACAATTCAGTCGGAGGTCTTTCAAAACAGAAGAGCTGATTTGGCCTCTTCTCCATACGGATGCATGCCACCGGGTAGAGCGAGAGGTACTTTCCGGTCCGAAGGACCAAACTGTCAAAGGAAAAATATACTTTAAAAATTATCAAAACACGGTAGGTTCAGGTTAAGGCACTTTAATCTTGCAGCAAGGAGAAAAAACGTGCTAACACAGAGTTTGTCTAACCAGAAACAGGAAATACTTTCATTTTTATACATTCTATAACTAGTCATGGCCTACCAAGCTGACGTAACAGATTACCACCCTTCTCATCATCATCAGTTGACCATCATTCCCATGAATTTCTGCTGATTTATCAATTTTTATGTGAAACTTCCTGAGGAAAACAACATGGCCTTGATTACTCCTAGTTAGATACATGTTATGCTACCATTCAAGGTACTATGGCTAATTCAAGCACAATGCTAGTAGTTCATTTCTCTAATAATCCTTTGTCAACTTTATCGCTAAGTTACTGCAGCTGCACATGTTCTCATGCTTCGAACAGAGCTGATTGTCTTAAATCATTACATTTACAGAATATAGTATTGTTCATTCATTCGTTCCTGACCTAGCAGATAAACACCTGCTTCTCAAGTACATTTCCAAAAGGCATAAACATGAATATTGCTGTGCTAGCAGTTACTAGGACAGAGGGCAACTTGCAATTTTCAGAAAGCATACTGCAGTTTTCAAAAAGCATCTTTTTCAGTCTCGTATGAAACTCAATTTATATATAACACAGTGCATGGAAAATAGAATGAAAAGCGTATTAAATCATTTGATTATTAATTGGCATTAAGCATACACACATTAATACATATTTTTCTAACACAGCATATTACTGTAATGTGTGTGCATGATATTCAAAATGTCTCTGCAAACATGTAACTGTTTTGGAGTAAATGCATCCTTTAGTTTAATACTGAAAATTTATTGTACCATTCATAATTTCTCACAAGCAAAGTGACCTAGAATGTTAGGGAATTTAACATCTTTACATGGTGCAGTTTTAAACAGATCTTGTACTCATTATTTATTATAGTCATATTAACAGTATTATACCCAGTTGGCCCCACCTGGTGGCCAGAATATGTTAGTAATGTGCATACCTCTTTTCCTTGTCTATGAAACTTAATGTTTCTGAAGTATTTTCTGACATCTACCTCACCAAGCATTTAAAACAGCACAAAAAATCTTGTTTCCTCACCAAAAAAATCCCACATCTCAGTACACTTAGCTTTCCTGATAGACTGAAAGGCCTGTGCCTCTACTTAATGTCATACAGACTCATGAGGGGTGATCTCTGTTTAGCCTTCCATGCTATGAATGATCCAACATTTTTTAACTCCTTCATCTAAATAGATCTAGTGATAAAGCAAACACCTGTTCTAGAGATGGGAATCTATACTACCACTGCAACAACACTGGATGGTGTAACAGCTACCTAATCTAATGTATCTTTGAAACTAATCCGATGGCAATTATAAATTTTCACTGGGACATGTGAAGAAATTTACCTAATGAGGAACACTGTTCATCTCTCACTAGTACTGTGTGATGTGTCTGATCTTCTCAATAGTGTCCTTGGCTGCAAGTTTAGTAGGTACCTATAAACTTATGTTTAATTTATTTTCAATATTTTATTTTTAATTTATCACCTGCAAATATTTAATTTTTGTTTCCGTTCAATGACATGCATATTTTTTCAAACACGCTTGTTCTTTTATTTTATGTGCCTTCATGTATTTAACAAAATCTATTACATAAGACTTGACATATTCTTTTATATAAAGCTTGAATTTCAGCTATCTAAACTTTTTTTGCATCTAATCCTGTGAAAGGGGATCCTTATGTGACCCTCATTTTGATATATGTCACCTTTGTAAAACATTCTCATGTTATTTCTCATTTTGCCTTTTCGTTTGACTCCTATTTTGTTTTGTATACTTCCTTTTTCTCAACTAAAGATTTTAATGTTGTCTTAATAATTCTACTTGCCCTATACACATCTATATATTTGAATATTAAGTTCAGCTTTTCTTGATAACCTGTCCCTCATTTACTCATTTCTTTTCTTTTTTTTTTAAATGTATTAGCAAATTTCCAAAATTAAAACAAAGAGTGAAAAGGTCACACAGAAAAAACAATCAATTAAAACTAAATGAAAACTCCAGCCAAGCTAGAACTTCCACTGAGTGACCTCTCAAACCTCTTGTATCAGAGACACGTGGGATATATGCAAATGACTCTTATGAACATCAGGTGTTTCAGTTATATGGCGATTCTGAATGCCCATGACGTATTTCTTTTTAAATCACTTCAATGGACAATTTCAGGCTAATAAAGCCAAACCTCACTAGTTGTGGATATACATATTTAAGCCTTGTTATGACCTCATCAGCACAGCACAGCACAAGCAAAGTGACTAATCGCAAGAAACACAGGGCTGTTATACCCAGCTGATGCCCATAACCATTAGGGTGACTGCAAAATATCCCAACTAACAAACTAAAGAAAAGAGTGAGAAGATCACACAGAAAAATCAATCAGTAAAAACTAAATGAAAACTCCAGCCAATCTAGAACTTCCACTGAGTGACCTCTCAAACCTTGGCCTGAAATTGTCCATTGAAACAACTTAAAAAGAAATTAGTCAAAGGGATTCAGAATTGCCATATAGCTGAAACACCTGATGTTCATAAGGGTCATTTGCATATATCTTATGTGCCTCTGATACAAGAGGTTTGAGAGGTCACTCAGTGAAAGTTCTAGCTTGGCTGGAGTTTTTATTTAGTTTTTTTACAAAATTAAAAATTATAGAAAGGCAGAAAAAGCAAAACAATAACAATTTAGCATAAGCCATCTGATATAAAAACATTAATTAAAATTTCCAGAAGAGTCTACAATATATTTTACTACTGAAAATTCTTATATCTGTTATTAATAAATCATGCATCTCACCAAATACATAGTCTTTTTATCTGTTCTTTAACTCTCAGACATAAGCATCTAGAGTTTATGTAGGGTCATGTGCACACTTAAAGAACAAAGCACAAATAAATGGGAAGTACGTTTGTGTTCATAATTATTCCTGAACATATGACTGCTAATATGTCAAGTGCTTCCTATTTAAGAAAAGGAACAGAATTAAATGCCTTCATGGTTTATTCTTTAGTGAGATACAGACATATATCATATTTTCAGGCTCCAGAACTCCTCAATCTGCAGTGAGAAATACATTACAAATTCTGAATGCAAGACTCCAGTTTTATGCTGTTTCCTTGACATACAAGAATTTCTGGTGGCTTAAGTTCAAAATTTCTTCCACCTAGGATTATGCTTTAGCAAGCTTAAAGACATAACATTTTCAAAACAGATGTATTTCTTTACTTCTGTAAATACTTTTGTGCGGCCTGATGTCTTGTAATGTGTGGAATGTGAATAGACAAGTAGAGACAAGAGATGTAGTATGACCTCCATGAGCTATTTATTCAGAATGTACATTAAACAAAAACGTGGACAGCATAATATGCAGATTCCTATATATAGTTAGCTCATTCACTCCAATACAGGTCAGGAAGTTTGCACTATAAATTCCAATGGTGGAGCCAAAGCCTTTTGACAGAAACAAATTATGTTCTCAAATTTCAAATAAATGTTCAAATTTCTGGAACCATAGGGGTTATGAAAGAAGTATAAATGGCAAACTCTTAAGCACAAACTATTTTTATAGTGGTAGTATTCTTTATGTTCTAGGTCTTAAACCAAATTTTATAAGTCACAGTAAACACAGTCCCCCGGATTCAGCAATCCTTCGTGTAAGACTAAATAAGTCTTACACAGAAGCTGCAGTTGAATGGTATGATGTCAGCATGTCATGCATATTCATGAGGGCATGCTGACTCATACTCTAGTCTAACACAGTCCGTGTAGGAAAGTAGGGGGCGTGTCTGATTGCCGAGTACTGCAAAGGGACATACGCCCAGAAGAGTTAGAGTCCTGATAGTAAACACCCACGAGCGAGTCCGCCGAAATGTCAAGAAACACAACACCACACATCCCCACAGACTAAACCCTAGTGAAAGTGTTTAAAAAGTAAAAATAACCGTTCCAATCTTTTTTATAATTTCCAATATGTTTGCCCGCATTTGTGCTCATTTGCGCGGGTATGCCCTTCGCTCAACCACAGTTAGCAGATATGACACTGAAAAGCATATAAGATCTACATATGCAAAATAAGCAAAGTAACAATAGCATAGCAGAGGAGACGTCACCCAAAGAATAGATAGTCACGGTTTGAGCCCCACAACATCCCCTTCCATTTTTCTTTAAATAAGTATGAAAATTCCCCGATATATATAATTTAATTTAAGTAAAATGTAATGAAATGGCCCATGTATTTCTGAACAAAACCTATATTGTGTATATATAAAAAGGATCATAATTGCCCGTAGCTTAGCAGCACTTTAACAAGCTTAATATGAGTGCCCATAGTGAAGCAGCTCTTTACCCAGCTTAAAATAAGTGCCCATAGCCAAGCAGCACTTTACCCAGCTTAAAATGAGTGCCCGTAGCCAAACAGTGCTGAACTCAGCTTAATATGACTGCACATAACTAAATAATGCTTTACCCAGCGTAAGTCATTTGCGCGAAGCTGAGCAGTGCGCCAACCAGCTTACTGTCGGGCAACGTTGGGCAACGTGTAGCAAAGTTGCTTTTACACAGACACACCTCCTAGCCTGTCTAGGCAGTAGTAAAATAAAAATGCAATGACAAGGGTCGAACATGGGATACTGTACACCATAGTCAAAGCACTGAACCACTAAGCCATGACACTTGTACCTAGAAATCCAGTATTACCATACATATAGGAATTAATGAAAATATAACCATGACAAAGCAGGTTTGCTCTTAGCTGAGAAATTTCCAAAACGGCCAATCACAAATAAGTGCAGGAAAACCGGCGTATATAAGCTCCATAGGCAGGAAAACACACCATAACTGATTGTGGTACCCATTTGCAGTCAGGATGGCAGGTGTCAGAGAGGGAAATTGCTTTAGAGCGCAAAGGTGGGGAAGTGAGAGTCCAAATATATGGTTTGACTCCTAGTCCATCATCATGAAGGCCGACTCATGCAGGGCCAGGTTCAATGGCGTGCGTATAAGGCAGAGGCATGGAACCAGTTGGCACATGATCTCACCAGTGCCACAGGCATTCCAAGGACTGGTGAACAGGTCCGTCACCACCATGCGGACCTGAAGTGATGAAAGGAGGACCAACTGAACCGATGGATCCAGGAGGCCTGTCAAATTCCCAATGCCCCAATACTGAGTAAGTATACATGTAATTAAGTATGTAAGAAATGCTATCCTAGCCTATAGTATGGATAGGTATGTTCAAATATCCCTTCATTTATATTACAGCTGCAGGAGTTTGTTCCACGAATCGGCAAGCCTATGCTGATAGGCTGGTAAGGCTGCGCCACCAGGCAGGTTAGTAATTATTCAGCTGGTATTATTATAGAATATATGTGAGACAATCTGTAAATGAGTTCAGTGTTGTAACCCAGTAATAAAGGTCAAATAAGCCTAGAATAAAGCTTCTGCTAGTATTCTAAGATCAGATAAGTGATGCAGCCTGAAAAGGAGTATTGTAATCCATTAATAAAGAGTAAACATGTCTCAAATAGAGTTCCCACCTGTATTGTAATATCAGATAACAGCTTCAGCCGGAAAATGATGGTTCTAATCTATCAATAAAGGACAGTATTACAAGTATTGAACACATCCTTGTATATACTGGCTCAAGTATGAAAATAAGTGAGTCAGCTGTGAAAGGATTAAGTTGTAAACCCAGTAATAAATGTTAATAAAGCCTAGAATTAATTACTTCATCCTGAAATGTAAATATAAAATAAGTGAGAGAGTGTGAGAAAGAGACCTTGAAGTCTGTGGCTAAAGGCGTACTGCATGCACGACATATACCTAATGAAATGGAATGAGACAGCCACAACCAAAGAGTGAAATGTTTTAATAAAGTACAAATACCTGGATTCTCAAACTGTGTCCGCCTCCATACATTCGGATATAAGTTGTTGTATCCTTGCATTATGGAGATAGTATGGTTAGTATGAACATGTTGAATATCCACAGTTGTTCGAAGGTCTATAAACTGGCTGATGGGAATGCCAGTATGTCAGGGAAGAATATTTATGGTCCCTCAACTGTGTCATTTATAGTATTTACCTGTTAATCCAGTACATGAGCAGCTTGTGCTTGTGGATCCCACAAAATGTCAGTGTGCTGCTAGAACTGCACGTGAACTGTTCAAATGTAGCAGGATGAATTCAAAATGGAATGTATATTAATGTAGTAGTAACATCTCCATCACCAACATTTGTATAGGTTACATACAGGAAACTGTATTAAATAAGTTAATGTAGGGATATATATATCTGCATCTAGTAGGAATGTATATAGTATACTTATATGTATTTTAAGTTGTTAATGTAATATTTTATCACGCCACCTTATGTTCTACAAATGATGCTTATTCCATACCAAACTGGGTATGTGTGGCATCTCAGTAATTAATTCCTATGGACATTTGTCCTGTTGGTTTATTCATATCTACATGTAACGCTGATGCATGTGCCCTGTTCACATATCCAAACCTGATGGGCTCTGCTTGCCACCAATCAACCCCTGAATGCTGTTGGAATGTTCCACTCATTGTTCTTAAATATGCATGTAAGTATATGCCTTGCTGTTCAACCTTTGAACCATGTGTGTTAAGCATTAATGGGAATACTAATGCATGCTGGTTACAACTAATTTGGAATGGTGTTGTTTGTTACTAACCCAAAATGCCATATTAAATACCAAGCTAAACATAGGACAATTGGGAAGGCTATGGTGCCAGGGGACTCCACCTTCCCACCTCAGCTGGCGAAAAGTAACCTAAGCACCAGTGAAAGAATACAGCTGTGGTCTAACCATTTTTTTTCCATTTTTTTCTCATTTTGCACCTGGCACCAGTGCCTGTGGCAGTGACCTCCTCCTCCTGGGTGGTCCTGTGCCACCTTCGGGTGGAAGCGCCAGTAGGGGGATGGGTCACTCACCCCCCTCTGCAAGTACACATGGCTGAGTAGAGCCTCCACTCACCCTCTAAAGGGTCCGGGTCTGTGGTGCTGAGTGAGACTGTAGGTTCTGTGACTGATCCCCTACAGCCAGTCTCGAGGGCGAGTGGTGCAACTCCACGGGTGTGCCTGCCCATCCCATCTCCAGTTCTCAGCACAGCCTCCCTGGCCTGGTTGGGCTGTGAAGGCACAGTGGTGGAACTGCCCATGGGTGGGGATCTCAGTTCCACTGTTTCACCTGCGGGCTCAAGTGGGCTTCATGTATATCCAAACATCCCCGGGTCTCCTCACACACCAGGTGTTTACCCCCACACATGTGTCATACTCCACCCCTGCTGTATGCATCTTGTTTGTCTTGTCTGTTAACCTCCCTCAACCTACCTTCCCAAATATATACTCACTTCCTGTACCTCACATTCCACTCTCATATCTGAAAAAGTGGCACTCTGTTCCCACAAAAAGAATTAATGTTTCCCCATACATAGTTGCCCATTTTGCACACATGTCTGCTGGACATGTGTAAACTGATGATTACAAATTGGCTTTACAACATACTCTTGTTGTCCCTCACTCCTCTTCAGGGTGGAAGGTTTCCAAATCTCTATTCCAAATTTCTAACATATGCACAGCTGTTGCTGGTAAAGAATTGGGCAGCTATGCGGCCTTCCTCTACATCCTCCTTCCCTGCACATCCTGAGCTTGTTTTCCCACTGTCCTACCCTCTTTGTGCCAACCTTTTTCACCACTTCTCCTATTTCCTCTACTTTCTTTAAAAGAAAATAGAAGCTCGAGTGTTACGTAGAGTAAGCACTTTTAAGCAGTTGTAAGAGGTGTGTGCGCTTGGTGCAGTGCTTAGCTAAGTATTAGATAAGCATAGCTAAGT
>NC_056746.1:1486327202-1486454702 GCF_019279795.1 Protopterus annectens
AGAAGGGGAAATTGTAGTGGATCTGTGATAGATATTTAAGGAATGGAAGTTTCTCTCGGATACAAAAGCAGTCAATGTGGGATGAAGGAAGAAAGGAGGATGAAAAACATGGGATTTAAAGTATACCACAGTGGTAAGTCAGTAGATGAAATACAGAGGGTTAAGGGTGAAAAGTGAAGTGAGGAGAAGGCTGAACATGTCAGGGGATAATGAACTGATTAAAAAGTTGGGGAGATGTAAAAAAAGAGAAGTAAGTGAGTCAGGAGTTATGGAGGCAGTGAATTATTTATTTGTTTAATTTTTAATTTATGGCTCAGGTTAGAAGCCTGATTTTTAGTTGATCAATCTCAGCCTACAGGAAAGTATGGAGAGATGGTTGGAGGAGCTAACAATGAAGATGATTAAAGATATAGGAACGGTGGTAAGCATACCTCTCAACTGTCCCTAATTTTGCTAAACATCCCTAATTTTATCTCATAGCTTTGACCTGCCTCTTGCAAATGTTTGACTTTTCAGACAAATCACTGAAGATTACAATCACCTGCTAAAGACAGACATTATAGCATCACACTTGTCATTGTTCAGAAAATGAATGTTAATCCAAAACCTCTTACGCTATCAACCTTTTATGTTAGTTACACTTAAAATTTTGGGCCTTTGCCCCCCCACCAAGAAGTTGAGAGATATTTTGGTAAGACAGGATAAGCTATTCGACATATATGAGTGGGCAACAGCTCAGGATAACAGGGGAGGGCAGCAGTATTGTGATACCACCAGTTATAACAAGATGTTAACAAGGAGTGGAAATGAAGAAAAAGAAAGTGTTGGTAGGGGGAAGGTAACATAGGAGGTTGTCAGAAAGCAATTAATAGGACTGAGAAGAGAGACACAAAAACTGATCTACTGATCCATCATACCTCATAAATTGTGTTACAAGTGGGGGGATAGTAGAATTGCAGGAAAGGTAGTATAAGAGAGACGGGATAATGTGAAAAGAGTCATAAGAGGAAGAAGGGTGTTAATGTGAAGAAAGATGAAATCTTTGTAGATGATGTGGGACCATGATGACTATTTTACAGTGAATTTACAAGACCCATCAAAGTTACAGAGGAGAAATGGAAGGGAGGCTAACTCATGTTGGAAATGTAGCAAAAAATGCTTGAATATCACATATCCTTGAGACTCTACTCTATAGTAACAAAAGAGAGAAACTGGATGGGGTACAATTGATTGAAGCTGAGTGATGATGCAAGCTATGCTTTCTATGGTTAAGAAGATGGAACGGGATGCACCTGTTAGGAGAGGAAACGTAGGTTGATATGAGAAAGAAATGCAAAACAGGAATTGTAAAGGGAGGTGATAATGGTCCATGAAGTGTAGAACATATTTGGTAGGTAAGAGACTACTTAAAGAAAAGGAAGATAAAATACAAAAGGATGATACAAAAGAGATGAAGAGAAGATTTATGATATAGGAAGGAAAGATGAAGCTAAAATTAATGAAGGTAAGGAGAGATTACTAGTTAAAGAGGTATCCAGTGCAGACAAGTGCAGTGAGGCTGAGATTGAAGAGAGAGAGAGTTTTATAAGGACCTTATAATTCTAACGGGAATAACGTGCATTTAAGAAAATGGGGGAAGGGGCAGAATGATCTTATGTCTTGAAATTGTATGAGTTGAATAATCTGACGTTCTGTACTGTGTATGTAAAGGACTTATACAAAAGGTAAATGTGAAATGTTTTTAAATTTGTTGAAGAAACATCTACACCATTCTAGAGGAATATACCTCTATGTAACTGAGAAGTGGAGACAACAACAACAATATGATTTTAACATAATAATTAATGAAGATGCAGACATTGTCAGGAGCTCTGAGGAAAAAGCACCATAAGGAAAAAAGTTATGAAGAAGTTCAAAAGGAGACAGATTTGCAATGAGGGAGAAAGATTGAATGATAATGTATAGCAGAGAGAAAGAAATCAACAGAGGAATCCCAGTAATTGAGCAGTAGAAAGAAAATGAAATACTACTGCTACACATCATACTTCCGTGGAACGCTTTTGAAAGAATAAGATAATTATAAATGGCATGAAATTATATTGCTCTAACTGAATTTGTATGAAATCACCAACTATGCATCTTCAAAGAAGTCTATAAAGTTCCAGCAATAAACTAAAGTTGCAAAAAAGTTTTACATTTAAGCCAGACAGTAGCTCACCTGGTGGCCCTTATTAATACAAACACACACACACACACACGCACACACACACACACACACACACACACACACATACACACACACACACACACACACACACACACACACACACACCACACACACGCCTGCTAATGCAACCACGTAATTAGACAAATAGGATGCCTGTACACCTCCAGCCACTTGCCTAGTGTGTTCTCCTAATAAAACCCTATAATTTTATTTGGCATTTCCTACCAGATTTTTTACCTCCTCAGGGAAAATCAGTGTCAACTCACCTCCGTCCACAATAGAGAGTCAAGGTAACTGAATAAAACTTAAAAAAACAGTCTCTGTTGGTCTACAAAGAACACGTGCATCATTTGATTTCACAGATACAGTTAATGCTGTTTTTTGATTGCATATATAATGACATGAGTTCTACAGTGACAGCAGAAAGCAGAAAGTGCAGCCGACCACTTGAAGAGTATAATGAAAACAGAAATATGCACTTACATTTATTGATCTGGCCATTTCTGCAGTTGATTTATGAACATGTTTAGGTTAACTATTAAAATGACTAAAGGGAAGGAATATTGCACATATGCATAATAGCTTGTTAAAACAATTATTCACAAAAGACCATACTTATAATACGACTGTAAAGATGTTTGCAAAATGTCCAGATTTTTCATGCTAATGCAAAACCTGTTATTCTGTCAACTTTCTAAGTTTGTAAGAGCATTTAAGTAGTATTTAAAAAATGCCCCTATTTTTGGGCCTTTGTCCTCCCTTACTTATGTCTTTGTCCACATTTCTTCCTCTATGAATTGCAGATGTAAACATATTGTCCTACTGATATATGAGAAAGCAAATGAAATGAGGCAGTCAATTTACTTAATACTGTTTTTGCAGCCAGACTTAAGTTGTAGCCCATAAATACCTCATTGCCTGCATTTCCCAAGTTGACTTCATGTATAGCACAGCTGAAACCATCTGTATATTTATATTTTGGCTTTCATTCTCTTGGTCAAATGTAAAGTGGATGAATTAAAACTCATCAATTTATTTCAACTCCCTGACCCCTGTCCATATAGTAAAACTGTTAACAGTTTTTATTTTGGGGCATAAGGAGTGAATCAAACTTTGAAGACTTTTTTGTTTTATCCATATCTTATTTTTGACAACAAATTTAGTATACATAATTAAATGGGATGGGAAGCAAAGCCCACAACATATAAGGTATAAGGTGGGATCCCCACCTTCAAAAATGTTTTGGTTGACAGTTTCTTTCAAGTCAAATCTTTGACTGGCTTGTTTCACATGACTGAAACTTCAACAAGTGTTTTTATTAATGAAAGTTATTATTTATTATTTATTTATTTAAAATAAATAAATAAAATAAATCATCTAAATAATAGTTTATCATTATGCACTACATAAACTTTTTTCTTTGAATGCTTTACTGAAAAGACATAATGGATTATAACCCGCATACCTGAAAAGACAAATGCAGTTTTATAACCTAGATAATTTCACTTTTTCTGTAAAAAGAAGAGTATCCTAATGTCAGTATTTATCTTCTGACTGTGTGCACTTTCAACACTGGTTTCTTGGAAGTGCTATATTGTGTTGGAAAGGTGAGAGAGTGTCATTTTCATTCATCATTAATAATAACATTGTCCTGTTTAGATGAGACTTCAAGACTACAAGACCTTGACAGTTCCTTTATCACAGACAGCTTGCACATAGTCCCTTAAGTGGGAGGCATCACAGTTTGTCTAATGTCTGCAAGTCATCCAATGTGCATATGTGGGCAGGTGTTGCTGTCAAAATTTCTAGTAACAAGCTTTGGAAAATCTGCAACTGGGATTCCCATCTGACACTGAGACATTTCAGAAAAGATTCATTTCTCATTTACTCACTATGAACACCATGAAGCTGGCATCTTTGTTTTCTGTGACATTGCTTTCCCCTCTTGTACTAACCATAACTGCTCACTTCAGACTTCCCCTAGAGCAGGTAGATAGCATTTAATAACTTTGTGTCACAGATGATTCAGTTTTGTTTTCAACCTCTGACAATATCAAAGAGTTGAAGACAATCTACTGTAGCTTAAGGATGATATTTAGTCATAGACAGAAATAATACATAACAAGAAATTAGAAGGCTATTGCTTAGACTATACCCAAGAAGAATAATTCAGTACACAAACTGTGGGGCTCTCTAAACAACCATGTGCTTTTCAGAATCAGTAACTCCCTCAGTAAAGCATGCTTGGTCAGTCATGAGGAAAACCACAGCATATATTTAGTGCTACAGGCAGTCCTAGTTTTTAATGTTCATAGAGCTGTCACATTCTTTTTGAGGACAAACATGACACTTCTGCAACAACTTTGTCTTGATTTTGTGTCATGCAGAGCACTTATATGGTCTAGATGATGAAACATAGCCACCATCATGGAAATTAATGAGGGCAAACTAATTGGCCCAGAAAAATATACTGTTTTCAATCTAATGCCTCTTTCAGAGGCAAATTCCCATAAATTCTGACTTCCTGCTGCAACAGACCTCCTAAAAACTAATGACAGCATTCTGATATCATATGACTATTAGACCAATTATGCCTTCTTTAAAAATGTTTAACATTCTGAATATTTGACTAACTTAATGTCAACAATATATAAATATCTATCTACCTCTATCTCTTTGTCTATCATTCTGTCTATCCACCTGCCTATAAATAGACAGGTAGATAAACATATACCTAGATGTATAGATAGTAATCAACTTTTTAATGACACCTACTCATTTCTTTTGTATTCTTCAGATAAAATCTACATATTTCACACCTGCTGAATGTGTACTGCAATTATAATGTGACTGTATGCATACAATTGAAAATAATCCTGAATATTTGATAGATCTGTGTGACTTTAACATTCTTTATCTATTACATTGTACTATGAATGGTGAAAACCTGATAAATTATATATACCTCGGTATTTTATAGTATATTGTTATTCTTATCACATGATATCTGCCTGTAGAAAGTACTTAAAGTGGATGGAATTTTCTTTCACAGAGCTCCACTGAAAAGGGCTCTGCCAGTCATACATTTCCTGGTAATCAAAGGCCAGAATAAATAAATAAATAAATAGGTAGATAAATAAATACATTTGCCAAAGAGCAGATGCTTGTAAAACGTAAATCACTTTGAGGATACTGTAACAGCATCTGTTTCTATGCCACAAAAATTTATTTATTTTATTTTTATTTTACATTTGTTAACCGGCGGTGTCTGACTGAGCCAAAAAGGCCCTTTTGCAGCAGAAGCCCAGGGAGAAAAGCTCCACAGAGAAAAATGACAGATGCATTTAGTTATTTAGACATGATCAGTATACACACAAATTACAAAATACATGTTTTTACAGTGGTATGCAGCACATCAACAGTTACAGTGGAGAGAACAAACAAAAAATATTAATTTAAAAATAAAGGAAATTAATAGATTTGTGGTTGTTGTTGTGTCTTTTGGCTTTTCCCGGTTAGGGGTCGATAACGATTGGCAGTTGATTTTTATGTGCTGAGTTGCCGGCCCTAAAGCACAACCTTCAATGAAGGTACGCCCATTCACGCATGTCTCCACAGAAGGCAGTCTAACTGAGAATCGAACAGAACAACATCTTGTTGTGAGGCGACAACGCTACCGCAGCACCACCACTGCATTGTGGTGTACAGCTGAAATTTGGAACATAGATAGAATACATACATAGTACACAGGTACAGTACATATATTGAAGACTAGCCAGTGTTTGTGAGTAAGATTGAAAACTATTATCAAGTACTCTAGGTTTAGTATGTGTACCTTATCCACTTTCACTAGCCTGGGGAGTAATCATGGCATTGCCAACTTTGCTTGAGTAAAATGTACTCATCTATGATTATTTCCCTTCCCTGCATATCAGGCAGATGAATCAGCCCAAACATGCAAAACCGTTATGTTTAATCTTGTGCTATTCACCTTTATCATTTGTGCTTTATTGCATTGTTTCTATAGATGCTAATTTATTTACCATGTGTAACTTTTGTATGTGTCTTTGTTTCTCTGCTGTTTGTAGTGTTAACTTCTCTTACAAACTGAATCTAACATACTTGTGCCATATTGATAACATGCTAAACTTTGAAAAAAAATCCTAAGTTAGAAGTATGTACCTTTACATCTCTGTTTTTTTCCTACAGTTGTATGCAATACCTTCAACTTGAATTAACTGTCAAAAAGAGAAAATTAATGGAATGGAATTTTTAATTAATAAATTGATAGCCATTTATACAGATAACTTTGATGCCTATAGAAAAATACAAAAGGTATTTTATTTATTAATTTGTAAAGCAGCGCCTGTGAGAACATCTCCTCAGCTACAGTTATAGCATTTACAATTCTAGTCACATTTTAGTACTGAAGCAGTTTAATGAAATAGATTAAAGTCCGTGACATGCACTCAAGTTTTAAGGGCACAAAACCAACAGCATTGAAGCCATAGGCTGCTGTTCATGCTCAAACTCAAATATGAGGTCAGGCAAACAGATACCGCAGCTTACCCAAACAAAGTAGGAGTGGAAGGGGGTGGAGCTGTGGATTAGGGCACCTGTGTGGAATGGAGTTTAGATTTAGGGAGCAGGAGGGGGATTTTAGGTTTAGGGAGTAGGAAGGGAATCTTAATGTTAAGAAGTGAGAAGGGGGGTATTAGGGATAGGGAACTGGAGGAACATTATGTTTAGGGAGCAGGAATTGAATTTATGAGTTAGGGAGCAGGATAGGAATTTTTTTGTTAGGGAACAAGGGGGGAATAGGTTAAAGAAGGAGAAACAAACGTGTGATCCAGCAAGTTAAACAGATGTGGCATCAGGGAGTTGGTATAATGATAAATTAATAACCATAATTAAAAGTAGGATCATTGTGACATGCTTCTATAACTCAGGCAAGGTCATGAGGAAAAAAATGTTATCACTGTAGACAAGAATATAAGACAAAAAGAGTTTCTAGCACAAATAAGATCAGGAAAGAGACAGTTAGTGAGAAGAAATCACATTTAGAAGATCATTTGCAGTCTTCTTTACAATCTTAAGGTAACACATTAGCAAAGGAGCTGACAGCTACTCCTGGGGTTTAGAAATGGCAATAATGACAGAATGAGTGAATGGTGTATAATAAAAGAATGTGACTAGATATAATCAATGATTTCAAAATTATTAACATAGTATAAGACTTAAGCAGTGCAATCAAAGTTGAGGAATAAGGTGCTTGTTGTTTTGACTTGGCGGCATAAACAAGAGCAGCACTTTGGTTCAGTAGTAGGATGAAACTGTATGCAGGTTTACCAAATGATCTAAGGCAGCAAACACTTTAAAGTGGTCAGAGAGGTAGCATTTTATCAGATGGCATGACAGGTTTACTGCTACCCATTGATACAGTCACAGAAAGTCTGCAAACTGAGAGATTTTTTGGACTGGTTTGAATTCTTATTCATTTGTGATTACATGGAAGTGGCTTGGATAATCGGTCTTGAAGTGTGCAAATTTAACTTATGATTTCTTATTTATTTTGAATTCATTCAAGTGGGTGAGTACTAGAACGTGATGTTTCTCCATTCAAAAACTCTGTATCTGCTGACAACTAGTCTGCCTGCATATATCCATTCTCTTGCATTCATTTTTTTCCATATCACCACAACCAAGGCCCTTCAGGTTACAGGCTTCTAGCATACTTATAATTAATGACTTCTTTGTTTTTTTTTCTTACATTATGTTATTAAGGAAGATTGCAGCTGAAGACTCTCTATTTTGAAGCACAGCTGTGCATTATTTTATTGCCGAATTTCTTATTTATCTTCTAATCATTACCCTCATCTTATAGCATATTCTCCTTCAACTGCTTATAAATGTTTCACTTTGTAAATTAAACTCCACTAGATGCATGACTGTCTTAGACATTAAACAATATGGAAGTCCACAGTTGCCTCAAACACAATTGCTTGTGAAAATCATATTCCAAATCTGCTCTTTGAAGTATGTGACTCTAGAAGTCTCAGATCCCTGCTCACGTATATTTATATGTTTTAAGCATTGCAGCTGTGGAGCCTTATTGATATGGTGTTTTCATGACATATTTATACACTTTTGGGAAAAGATTCTCTATCCAGTTATACTTTCTAACATGCATTAAAACAACAAGAATCTTACTGCATGTTAATAGTGAAATAGTAAATGTGAGTAACTGACAAAGCTGTCTTATAATACAGAAAAGCAAACAACTACTTAAGTTGCCATAGTCTTTTGTAAATATTCCCATCATGCTACCCATGAGGAAACAAGCTGTGAGTTTCACTTAGCAAATAAAAGATGCTTGAGTAGTACAGGAGTATCCATTACCTGAATGAGTGATGCAGCACTGTTAAGGTAAGCAGGTTTTCTTTCATTTAAACCAACATATCTCCCAAGAGATGATTTTTATTTCAAAGTTAGGGTAGACCATGCAAATGCTTTCAGAAAGTGATGCAGAACTGGCAGTTTAACTTTTTTTATTAGTTATTCATTTGCTGGAATTACACACAAAACTGCACAACATACTAGTTTGCCTGCTAAAACTAAACCAATTCTGGTGAATTAGAACATTAAAATATAAGCAGCTATTAAACATCAATATAACTGAAATTGTTAGAAAACTGAGTATTTAGAGTATATATTGATTAGAGTAAGAGAATATTATAAAAGTTAGATACTAGAATTAAACAAAGAAGAGAGTTGATATCAAAATGGAATTAACAAGTCTTCTCTATTGAAGATTATCTTTAATCAAAATAATACCTCTAGAAAACATTTGATATATTGCACAATCTATGTCATTCACTACAAAAAGAAACCTATCAAAGGGAAAATGCTTTTTTGTAATGTTTGTTATATCTTAGATGTATGGTTGCTGTATCATTACATCAGAACCTGAGACAGTGTTGGTATTGGCTTCCCAGTTACAGAACCATATAATAATTTGGTTTTGAACTTTAAAGTTATTACACAGTGACAAGACAGTACTTACATGGTGAACTGCAAAGAATTACATATAACAGACATCAATATCAAACTTACAATAAATGTCCAACTGTTAACTCTTATTTAAAATAAGATGCACAGGGTTTTAAATAACCATGTTATTTTTCTGTTTTTAATTTACTATGTTTTTCAAAAGAAATCCATTGATAAATATCTGATCTTAAACATATATTTTTATTTTTCCTTCCCTGCACACCAGAATTGCCATACAGCAATTTAAAAAAAGCGAGATCACTCATTACACCTCCAACCCGTTACAGTAAGAAATCTGGGCAAAGCCATAAGGGACAACTCTGGTGCAATTACCAATGTAGAAAGTTGATAGAATAACAGGATTTGCATTAGCATGAAATTGATGAAGGGTTTGAAGTCTAAAACTCACAATTCACAACCCGTTAGAGTAAGAAATCTGGCAAAGCCATAAGAGACAACTGTGAAATATTGCCATTAAAACTTATAACATTGATAGAATAACAGGTTTTACATTAGCATGAAATTTCTGAAGGGTATGAAGTATAAAACTCAAATGTCTGTTATTGTTGTCAAACTTCAATATTTAATGATGTCCCAGAGAGCCATAAGTTTATGAAAAGTGGACCAAGAATATAATGCAAATATCCAGACATACTGTGAAAAGTTATATGTCATCAATATTTGCAAAGCACAGACCCCAACAAATAAATATATATATTTTTTCACATCTGCAATAAAGTTTAAGTTCAGCTGCGTAGGTGTACCCATTGCTTAGCAATACTTAGCCCAGCTTAAACAGCACAAGAAATTAAATGGCATTGTATTGAGTGAAAGCGCTTATCTGACCTGCAGTGTTTAAGTTCTAATAAACGTTTTTTGGATATATTTGTGCTCTGCTTCGCTCCTGTTCCTATATATTTTTTACATTTTGTCTTCCTCGTTTGGTTTGGAGCGTTTACCTGGACTATTGGCGAGATATTTTGGTTGTCTTTATTGTTATTTTATTTTATCTTTGCCTGTCTGGGAGCAGAGCTGTGTCAAATATGCAAAATAAGTAGAACGTGATTGACATTGAGCTAGACTATGAGCCCCAAGGTGTAGACCTGGGCTCAGTGGCTCTTTTGCAGAGAAGGTTTGAGCAGCAACTAGCATGCTCTAAAGTGAACTCCTGGCAACTGGATGGTATGGAGCATACTGATGATGACAATGCTATGTCAACTGATTTGGAGAAGTTACAACATCTTCTGGATAACTTGGAGAAAGATTTTTTTCGTTTAAAACGACTACAGACTCAACGCTTGCATTTTCGCTACTGCTTGGATAAGCATATCATACCAAGAGGTTTACGTGTGTTTAACATGACTAACCAGGGTGAATACTATCCTGAACTCCTTACAAAATGGCAGCGCATAAGGGTAAGCAGACAGTATTTGGAACTGCTTATTGACTTTTTCACCCCCGAAGAGTCAGCTTTAATCGAGGGTATTAAACAACAACAACAGAATATTTTTAACGTATTTCCGAATGCAGCTGTCCAACCGTTATTTGAAAGCCTCTTAGATGGAGTTTCGGCCTTAGAGCATAAGCTCCTTCAACAAAAGAGGAACAAGATTATAAGAGACCATAACGACTTCCAATTAGGTCATGTTTTTGTATGGCCTAGGTATGGACAAAATGATAATAATGTGAGCAGTAATGTGAATAGTAATGAGTTAGTAACTAATGCACATAATATTGGAGGTAAACGTATTAGTTACAATAAGAGTAAGGGTGACTTAAATGGGCTTCATAATGGAGTTCTGGATAATAACGATTCAAGTCACGTTATCTAATAAGGTTGATTCTAGAATGGATGCTATGTCTAATGATGTTTCTGTCGATACGTGTAATATTTCTAAAGATACAGATGATGTCATTAGCATTACGCATGTTGAATGTAATGATGTTTCTGATACTGTTGTTACTAAATCTACATTAACTAGTGATGAATTAGTTAAGGCTAATTTATATCCGGAGGTACAGATTGTTAATAGATTGTCCACCAACCGTATCCAGGTCAATGATGGTGTCGTTAGACCTAAGAGTAATTTTAAGACAGATAACAATACAGTGGGTGTAGGAGGAGATATCCCTTTTCCTTTGCCTGTACGCAAAGAGAAAGGAGTGAAGAGGGGTCGGTCAATGAGCAGGGGCCGGCAGAAATGGAAACTATCGGAAGAGTTTGTGCCACATCAGACCATCAAAAAGATGTGGAGGAACAAACTGAGTTAGGATTTGATGGTTTGACTCCTATAGTTTCGGCACCTGTAGCTAGTGCTGACTCATTAATTTGTAATATTTCAAGTTATGCATTAACACAACATGATGAAAACCTGTTGAATAAAGGTCTTAATTTTATTCCAAGCGGTCACAGTAATTTTGCTGACACGGTTGAAGATATGAGACTTTTTTGGCGTAATGTAATGCTTAAGTTAATTTTCCATGATAGTGTGAGTACTAGTATTGATGGTATGGGTGGATCTGAGAGACTACCAAGATTTAAGAACTTGAGTAGTTTCATACCCTCACATCACCCTCTGATTGAGGCGTATCTGAAGTTGACAGAGGATGAATTATATGAGTATTTTAGTAAAACAACCCATAGAAGAAAGGGGAATTTGACTGTACCAGAGAGAGAGAGCTTACGACAGTTACAGGCCTTACAATCAATAACTATAAGGCCGGCTGATAAAGGTGGCCAGATAGTTATTATGGATACAGACCACTATCATGCTGCTATGATCACCTTATTAGGTGATCAGTTTTACAAAGTAGTTGATGAACGGACAGTCCAAGAAACCATTTCATATGTAAGTGATACTTTGTTAGATTTGTTCAAAGGTGGTGTTATAGACCAAGAACTATATGACTACCTTTTAATTAGAGCCCCTTTGATTCCGGTAATACAAGGACTTCCTAAAATACACAAAGGCATTAGGAACCCCCCGATGAGACCTATTGTATCTGGACAGGGGTGGATTACTGAGCATATGTCTGTGTATGTTGAGAAACATTTACGCCCTATTCTTAATAACAATCATATAGTACTTAGAGATTCTAAGCAGTTTTTGTTAGATCTCTATGACTGCTTGAGTAGTTTAGATGATATAGATAGTCTAATTTTTGTAACGTTTGATATCCAGTCATTATTTACTGTTTTACCTAACGAACTAGGGATCATTTATATTACTAATTACCTTTCAATACATAGTGATTATTCACCAGTCCAGATAGATCTGTTGGCACATTTTTCAGAGTTGATTCTAGAGAATAACATTTTTGTTTTTCAGGACATGTTTTACCAACAACAGGGTGGTGTCGCCATGGGTACACCCTGCGCCAACAGTTATGCTAATATGTTTTTGGCGCAATGGGAACATGAAGTGCTATTTAGAGTTAATGAGTTTGAACAACAAGTGTTTTTTTACCGACGCTTTGTTGATGATGTTTTTGTTTTATGGAGAGGAGATGTAGATGGGTTAGTTAGACTACATAATATAATGAACCAGCTAACAGATTATCTAAACTTTACTATGAATTATTCTAGATCTAGGATTGAGTTCTTAGATTTGTTTGTTGAGAGGATGGAATGTGGTCTGATTAATACAGGGGTGTATCGTAAACCTTGCCATCACAATACATTGTTGATGCACACTAGTATGCACCCACAACATATTTTTAAGAACATCATTAGAGGCCAGGGAATGAGAACCTCTAGGCTGAATGCCACTGATACAGGTTTTATGACTGAAGTAGCGAACTTGAAACAGAGACTAGTGGAGCGTGGTTATAGTTCTCATGAAGTTGAATCCAACCTCATGAATATTAGCGAACTTAGATCAAATAAAGCAGCCCCTTATTTTGGACCAATGGTAATTACTGAGAAAGCCATTTGTGATAGGGTTTCAGAGGTTAGGGTTTCTTTACCCTATACAACTGACTGCTCAGCTGTCAGGAACATTGTCAACAAACATTGGTCTGTCCTTTGTACTGATGAAACCATCAGGAAGGTAGTAGGAACAAAGCCCCAATTCCTTTTTAGGAATAAACTCAATTTAAGAAGGATGCTTTGTTATTCTAAAAAGCAAGGGCACTATTCCAACTTCACTTGTACCAGACCATGTGGGCACTGTAATTATTGTGATTTTATAGACACCAGTACTTACTTTTTACATCCTGATTTACATACTACATTTAGTACCCAGGTGAACGTTACTTGTAATACTTCTAATATTATATATCTGGCAGTATGCCAGGTTTGTAGTGTGTTCTATGTTGGAAAAATGAATCGCCAGTTTAAAGAAAGGATTTGTGAACATATTTATCATATAAGAAAGGAATCCTTGCATAATGCCCTAGCTAAGCATGTAGCTCAGGTTGGGAGTGACCACAACTTTTTATTTAGAGCCCTCGAGATTATTAAGCCTAACATTCAGGGGGGTGATATCAGGAACCACACTGAAAGTAGAGAGAGCAAATGGATTATCAGGTTGAGAGCAGATAGGGGCTCTGGTCTTAATGAGAGAGCCTCTATTAAGCCAGCACTTAAAAAACGCAGGAATATTAGATTTTAGTGCATAGATGTAGATTCTCCAAAAATATATTTTTATGTGTGAGACACATTGAGAGTAATATACACACTTTCTATATGTTTTTATTTTTCATATATCATATACATATTTTTATAGATTTATTAATATTATTTATTTATCGGTTTTAATTTTGTTGTTTTTGCGAATGGATTTGTATATGTGGTTCTGTTTGTATATACACATGCTGTGCTTGGGTTGTATCTATTGTTATTCATCGTTATATTTATTAGGTTAATTAGGAATTACACATGATAGGTTAGTAGTGACTACTATTTATGTATATATAGGGTGTATGTGTATTGGTCTGTGTGATCTGATGAAGCTCATCGTATTGAGTGAAAGCGCTTATCTGACCTGCAGTGTTTAAGTTCTAATAAACGTTTTTTGGATATATTTATGCTCTGCTTCGCTCCTGTTCCTATATATTTTTTACATTTTGTCTTCCTCCTTTGGTTTGGAGTGTTTACCTGGAGTATTGACGAGATATTTTGGTTGTCTTTAAAGTTTAAGTTCAGCTGCGTAGGTGTACCCATTGCTTAGCAATACTTAGCCCAGCTTAAACAGCACAAGAAATTAAATGGCAAAAGACAACCAACCTAAGCAGTAGTGCACTAGCGTAGTGGTTTGAGCGTATGCCTTGCATGTATTTATTCATAGTTCAAGCCTCACCAAAGCCATTTCCATTTTGTATGTGAACTCATTACAATTTTAATTTATTTGTATATATATATATGTAGGAAGTAACTTATATTTCTTAACCAGAGTAGTGTATTAGGCCTAGATGTGAGGTGTCAGTGTAATAAAGTTGTGAAACCCCCATATAAACACAAGTACCCCATACAGTATAGTCACACAAGAATAAATGTAATGAAAGCACATTAGGAGATGTCAGGGAAGGTAAACACATGTATAATATGCCAGGAAAGATAAATCAATCCCATGCAGGTGGTATTCCATAAAATAAAACATAACCAATACTAAGCATTGCACAGCTCTGCTTACCAGGTGTAAGCATTGTGTAAATATGAATGCTAAGCAATGAGTATCCCAGCTAAGTGGATTTGCCCATTGGTAAGCAGTGCTGAACCTGCCCCTTTAAGCACTGCCTACCTTAGCTAAGCAGGTTTGCTCATAGCTTAGCTTAGCTCATCATATTCAAAACCATCCAATCATGGCAAAGTGCGGGAAATTGGCCATATTTAAACCTCGTAGGCAGGAATACAGCTCATAACTGGTTGTAGCTCACCACTGTAGGAAGTATGGCAGGTGTTGGAGAGGGCATGCACTTCCTGGCGCAGCGCTGGGGCATATGTGATAGGACTCCTTGTAAAAAAACATGACATGAAACTACTGCAGGACCAGTACCAGGGTTCCCAATACAACGCAGAAGCCTGGGAAAGTCTTGCCCATAATCTCACCAGTGCAAGTGGTATCCCTCAGACTGGTGAGCAGGTCCGGCACCACTATGCCGACTTGAAGGAGAGGAAGAGGGAGCTCTTGGAACAGTGGGTCCAAGAAGCATGACAGAGGGGTGATGTGTCAGCAGTGTGTAAGTATTCATAGCAATAACTACTTACCAAAGTCCAGCCTGTGTTTGTGATGGATAGGTATGCATAATTGTTTCTGTATCTTCATTACAGCTCCAGCTGAGCAGGTTGTGAACCAGGAAGCCTATGCCAGCAGGTTGCAAAGGCTGCATTGCGAGCCTGGTGAGTAACAATCTAGCTTGTAGTATTCATACCAAATAAATATAAAGGAGTCAAATGTCACCTGGCATTATTAAAAATGGGTATGGTTTCTACTGAATAAAGCAGACAATATTACAGTAATAGTCTCATATAGGTCATATATTAATAGAACTGTAACTGCCTGTCAATAAAATTCAAAACCCTGGACTGATTGTGTTCACTCTGATATGGTATGATTTGAAATGTATACAGGTTATGCATAGCAACTATAACTCTGAAAGCATTAAACAATCAAGTCTCATCTGACAAAGTTAGTGCCTCTATAACACACAAGATTAACTGATATTACTAATGGCACGCACCAAGATCTGATATCTGAATAGTAATGTTGTGTTAACCACTGTTTTCCACACTGTGTTATGTGAAAATGTATTTATAGGAATGTATGTATAAGAATGCTGTAATTACAAGGTCAGATCGTACAACAAAGAGAGAATGAGAAAGAAATCATTGAAAGGAAAGCTAACAGTTTCTCAATAGCTCCCTCTGATGAAACACACACCTGTTATATTTTTATCAGAAACAGCCCACAGTTTGAGTCCCAGGAGTGGTAGTAAGCTGCATGCATAATTTTAACTAGGATTCTGTGAAAATGTGTAGAAACAGTCAGGTAGTATTAACAAACATTCCCTCCACAGGTCTTCCAGGTAAGAGAAGGTATAAAGTAGCTATAAGAAGGCTGTAGTTATACTATATCCAAAACTCAAGGCTGTAAATGACAGCAATATAAGTACATACACCAAGTGGTCTCCCCAGAAAATATTCAAAAGTGTCATGCTTTCACAGCTACTGGTCTCTGCTAACAATAACCAGGGTGACTGATAGACATCAAGGCAGAGTATGTCAGTAGCACACACACACACACACACACACACACACACACACACACACACACACACACACACACACACACACACACACACACACACACACACACACACAGTATGAGTGCATATATGTAACCCTGACTGTGAATATGGGTAGAAACAGTCGTGTAGTATTAACAAACATTCCCTCCACAGGACTTCCAGGTAAGAGAAAGTATAAAGTAGCTATATGAAGGCTGTAATTATACTGTGTACAAACATGCCACTGCCCAACCCAAGGCCATAGTTGTTGTAATAAACACTGTAGAGTAATGAGTAGAGTAGTGATCATTAAAGCTGTGGCCACTGCAAGAATCTACATTTGTTAACTGACATCTCTGTATAATCTAAACACATAAATGAATGGGTATGTTTTCCACCAAACTTACTGTTGGGACATGTGTCATGTTGTTCTAAAAACACTGATATTTATTCCAATTAATGTTCCCTGTTCAAATACTATCATTGGTGGCCAGCTGCTGTTAAAGTAACCTGCATGCTGGTGTAAAGACCACTGTTGTTCCATACAGGCATGTGTTCTGTTTGTTATGCAAATGTTCCAAATCTGTTATTTTGGGTTAAGGGAATACTCAGGCATGCTGTTATAACTAATCCTGGAATGTGTTTACCATTACTAACCAACATATGTTCTAAAACTGCAATACCATAGCATGTCAGGGAAGGCCGATACCAGTGGATCCACCTGTCCTGACTCATCTGGCCATGGCACTGGGCCCCAGCATATCTGGGACCAACCCCGGGACCTCCTCGTCCACTGGCTCTGCACCACCTTCGGGTGGAACTGCCTCAAGAGATGGGGCTTAACCCACCCTGGGTGCAGGCCCAGACAAGATCATATCACCCAAAGCCAGGTCCAGGGTCTGGTGCATAGTGAGCTCCACAAGGAATTTGGAGATCTACTACACCAGCTTGATTATTGCATGGTGCAATTAGAGGGTCTGCCTGCCCCTCCTACTCAGCCCCCAGCACATCCATCTTTGGGGCCATGAAGATGCAGTGGTGACTGCCCATAGGTGGGGACCTCAGTCCCACTGTATCCATTTGAGGGCTTGTGGGCTTCCAATTATGAAACACCCCTCCCCGTCCAAGTTGTTTACCCCCCACATGTGTCATATACCACCCCTGTATGTTGTCTTGCCTGTCTTCCTACCCAACATACCTCCCCAAATATGACTACTTTCTTCCCCAAAAGCCCACTCTCACCTTAAAAAAATAAAAAAGGGCAATCTGCTCTCCCAAAAAAATTTTGCACCATACATAGCTGTCCGTTTTGCAAACGTGTCCACTGGATACATATAATCTTCTCTTGGCTTCACAACACATTATTTTTGTCCTCAACCCTCTCTCTAAGGGGTTTGAGTGTCCAAATTTACCTCCAAATTCAGTATATATGCACAGCTGTTGCTGTAGAATAAATGGACAGCTATGGACCTTCCTTACACCCATCCTGCACATCCCTAGCTATCTGTTATATTGTTTTACCCTCTTCATGCCCCCTTTTTCACCACTCTCCTATCACTCCTTTTTTCTTTTCTTTTAAAGAAATTAGCATGAGGGTAAGCAGGAGTAAGCAGTAGTAAGTGGGAGTAAGCCTGTTTGCATGGTGCTAAGTGATGCCTACACAGATTAAGCACTTTTAAGGCTGTCTGTAAGCATATTTAACCAGAAGTTAGCATTGCTTACCACCATGCAAACCCATGCAAACCTGCTTACAACTGCTTAAAATTGCCTTAATAACTCTATATCCAACAGTCCTTGTTCTGCCAAGCAATAAAATAATCAACCCTTGCAAGACTTGAACTCAGGACCCTACACACCATAGCCACAGCATGTTACCACTAAGCCATCTGAGTTATAGATATTCCTGATGTTTATTCAAGCATATCATGCAGCACAGTCATTCAACAGTAGTGAAAAATGTGTGTGTGTGTGTGTGTGTGTGTGTGTGTGTGTGTGTGTGTGTGTGTGTGTGTGTGTGTGTGTGTGTGTGTGTGTATATATATATATATATATATATATATATATATATATATATATATATATATATATATGTATATACACACACATATATATATATATATATATATATATATACATATATATATATATATATATATATATATATATACACATATATGCATATATACATATAAGCAGCCATGGTGGTGCAGCAGTAGCATTGTTACCTCACAGCAAGAGGTTCTCCTCTTCGATTCTCAGCTGGAGTGCCTTCTGTGTGGAGTCTGCATGTCCTCCCCGTGGTCGAGTGACATTCGAAAGACATGCGTGAATGGGTGTGCCTTTGCTGAAGGTTGGGTGTCAGGCTGGCAACTTGGCACCATAAAAAATCTACTGCCAATCATTAGTGGACTGGAGTTCCGCTGTGGCTATATATATATATATATATATATATATATACACATATATATATATATATATATACATATATATATATATATATATATTTATATATATATATATATATATATATATATATATATATGAAACTGATGTGGAATAAGGTGAAGTCCCTAGACTGGAAAACCTCCCTTATCAGCCTCAATAAAAGGTTGAGATCCCTCATCAATTAGGTGTTTGAAATGCAAAATAACTGATTTATGCAACTTTCAAAGAAAACATATGATACATTCTTGGTCCAACCCTCTCAGGACATTTGCTATTTGTCAGTTGTCATTAGCAGGACACAACTGCACAAAGTGTCCCTTGCAAAGATGGACAGGTGGTAACCCAAAGTAATCCACAAAAAATAAGATACTCTGCTGTCTTGGTCAAAGCCTTCATGTAGTACAACAGTAAAAAACTCACTTGCCTTGAAGACAAGAAGCAAGCAACACTTAATTACAGATTTAGTTCAACAGCCTACAATTACACTCTGTAGTTAAGCCCCTAGGGGGGAAAGTACCACATATTACAATGTAAATGGATCCTTTACCTAACAATTCTTTACTTCAAAATGTACTATCACAGTGACAAACAGAACTGTGTGCAAAACAGTAAGCTCTAACCCCCCCACTGTCCTCATGTTGAAATGATAGACCATACCTATCAACCACTTACTGCGTGACATCTGGACAAAGCCTGGTATATAAGTGGAGGACAGAGGCCAAAACACAGGGCCATATTTGAAATATTGCTGTTATACACTGTAAAAGTTGCTGGTGTTACAGGATTGGTTGCAACATACCCTTTCTGAAGAATATGACATCAGAAACATAAATGGATGTTGCCATGTACTGATAACTATCAACAGAGAGAATGCCACTGATTTGTAAAGGACAACACCTGTCTGGGGAAGAGATAAAACATAGCAGCCAAACCTCTGGGCATTATGTGGGTAGCTCCACAGTTGGGAGCTATGCAGACAGACTGCATTCCATGCAAAACTAGCATGTACACACAAACCCTGTAAAACTAGCAATATTCAAAGCATAGAGCAGCAATATGCACACTCTGTCCCTAGGTCTGGAACCTTATACAAACGTAGTTGGCCTGTGTCCACAAGTCTTGTTTTAAGAGGTATTCCTACCTGCTGTTTGTAACACTGCTGCCCCCACACATGAAGGATGTCTTCCATACAGGCAGGATAAAGGGACAATGGCCACATGAAGTAATCATCTATAGTAGTGGGTTGCTATGACATTGGCTATTGGAAGAACTACACAGCTGCCTGCATGCAATTAGCAAGTGGGGAACACCAATTAGTGCAGAGGCCATCACTTGCTCATGAGCATCACCTAGAAAAAGCCATACTGCAACCTATTCAAACCAGCTCGATCCCTGTAGTGGAGGGAGAGAAAGAGAGAGAGAAAACAAAAAAAAAAAAGAATAAAAACAAATACAAAAAAAAAAACAAAAAACAAAACAAAAAAAAAAACAAAACAAAGAAGACATAAACCGGAACACAGAAGTGAGCATAAAAATAAAATAGGTATATGAAACATTTAAGCATGTAATTGAATGTAGTACTTGGTCTGTAATAATGGGATGGATGATTTTGAAAGAATTATATGTGCCAACAAGACTTGCTGTAATGATGTCCTGCTGAACAACTGCTATGGACATAGCATCTGGCTCTGTCTGCAGTGGGCCATATCTGCAATTTTACAGATCTTCACAGAATGCCAAGATTTACCCATCATAGTGTTTGGTCTGTTCCTCCAAACATCTATATTATTCTGCCAAATAGCTGGGGATGGAAGTCATGAAGTAATGACAAACACTTGAGTTTCAGACCCTACAACCTTCGCAACAGTCATGGTAATGCAAAATGTATTATTCTACAAACTTCATAAGTTTGTAACAGGCATATTTTAGGCTTTGTCCAGATGTGATGCTCTAAGAGGTGGAGAGGTAGGGTCACAGCTGAGGAGCCTGACTCACCCTGGGAAAGGACAGCTCATATATGGCAACCACTAGAGTGTCTGTCAAACAGTCATGACTGTGCCACTGCTAGGCCAGTTAATGGGATGTTGTCCATATCCATATGTTACCTGTGAATATGAGTATTATGCATGTTTGCTTTGTAAATCTAAGATACCTATATAGGGCATGTGCATAGTAAAGTAGTGTTGCAGATGTGTGTGTTAAACTGCATGTGATATATTGAATTAATAACATTCATCTGTACAGTGTTCTGCCGGACAATAGTCACAGTTGTGACTGATATCTGTAGTCACATACACATATACTTGAGTTATGTCAGCTATATTAATATGTTATCAATATTGATTTCCTTGTTGTCACCCATTGATGTTGACTGTTGTCCAGAAGTCCTGGTATAACAGATTGAGAAGTATGATTGAGCTGCAAGACTGTAACTACAGTGTGCCATACTGACATATAACACAAATGTATATCAGGTATCCCCTGAGCACGTGTATGTATACATATGTTCAGCTGAAAGACACAAAAGTAATAACATGGGTTATAAGCAGTCCAGAAAATAGGTTGTGCATGTTGCACATGTGTGCAATATCAATGCCACTGCATACAACAAAATAAAATGTGTGCAGCTACTGACTGTTACATTGCCTTGACGCTGATATGGGTACTAAAGTAGGCATGATTATCAGATAGTAATCAGAGAAGTGTACAACTGTGTTATGAGCCACTGTCCATGCCTACCACTAACAGCTATATCAACACCCATATACACTGGATATCCAAAGTGTAGACACCCCTGTTGGAATGCCAGGTTTGTGTGCTATATGCCAATTAGACCACAGAAAATCATTTTAAAATGTTTCTCACCTCAAATGTGACCCATAACCTGTACAATTCTATTGAAAAAAAAACAAAGCTGTTTCAAGGTAGCTGAACAACCATTGCCAAATGAAGATGTGTCATGATGTTAGAGTACAAACCAAGACAATTAGATGCTGTAATCATCTCAGCAGGTGTTTACACAACATATCAGTTTAAGGGTGTGCACACACATTCAACTGGCTTACTGTACTGAGTATTATTTCCCATATGTTTTCACAGAACAGATTTTATGTTTTCAATTGAATTGAGCAGGCTATAGGTCACATTACAGGTGGGGGTTGTGTTTCAGTTGCACAAATACCAAGCATTGTAATGGGGGTGGGGACACCTTATATCCACTGTAGCTATATGAAATCAGCAGTACCTGACCTGTACAACCAGCCTCTACCAACGATAGAGTAATCCCCCTTGGTGGACAACAGCAATACACAAAGCACATGATAGGCTGCTATAGTGGCTTTACAGGGACACATAGGTGCAGTCCACAACTTGGAAGCAAGTCCACCTCTATCTGAGCAAGCATGTAGGTTCACAGGTGACTTCCTGTAAGGCTGACTATGACTATAAATCAGATGTATCCACACCACCAAGGCCAATTGCAACAATGCCTCCACATATGTAGTCAGTCTCAGAGGCAGTAACACAATTCAACCTGTACTGGGGGTGAAGCACACTTCATACATACATGCCATGGATACAGGCAACCTGCATCAGAGAGGTTAAGTGAGAACAGTGCCACTCTGTCCACAACATTTGTACAGGGAGACATGAACACCAACCACACTCCTGCCCTCATTGATGTTGAGCATGTACATAATGCCTACTGATGGCAACAACAGGAAATCTCCATGGGGGATGAGAATATCACAGTCTGCCTCCTACATGAGCTCAGACGTGTGCTCACAGCTCCATCACACACTACAATCAAACACAGACTTGCCACCAGCCACACACCATCCACATGGAAGATAACCACTGCCATCACTCTATACAGAAATGAATGGAGAATAGATGATTATGCAATTAAGTATCCAATACTGGGGGATCTAGACAGGTCAAGGCCAGGAGTGGAATGCAAGATGCCAAAGCCATGATAACTTACAGTGTTATGGTATACTCTGGATTATTTGCAAGTAATATCCACTGTTGATGTGCAAGTGGACAACCGTATGAGGTCATGTGACCTTTTTTCCTGTTTATATCTTCCAGATAATATGCAACATCCATGGCTGCCAGCATTCACCAACATAGAGGATGACACCATAATACAATATGTCATACAGCATTACAACATATTATTCAGCTGCAGAGCCCAGGATCTGCAGGAGAGGACCACCCTACGGAACAAGCTCTTCCACAGGGTAAACGATGTTGGCCTGCACATCTGAAATTATGAGCAGGCGTGGCATGGTTGCACTGACCTCATCTGCCAAGCCCGTCAGTTGGCTACTGCCATTGCGAGGGACTGGCTAGCCACAGGTGGGGGTCAAGCCATCCAGGCCCACTGACACATGCTGAGGAGTTCCTCGCCAGCCTTGGGGCACCCGCCGCCGGACAAGCCATGAAGCCGAAGACAGCATTGTGGAGTTGGGTGCCACCCACACAGTGGACGAGGAGCATGCAGGTAAGACCCCAGTGCACATCACTAGAACACTGTTGCTTATCCATTTGGATTCCTATCATATGTTTGAAGGTTTAAAACTTTGAATCACTAAAGGTTGATGTTTAATGATTGAAGTTTTAAAACCTCGAATCATATAACAGAGATCACCATAGAGTGCAAGAAGGAACGATTTCCCTTTACTGCACTGAAGTGCGATCTCAAAGTTGGTATATTTAAGTAGCAGGGGGTGCAGGGGGCATGCCCCCCTGCATAGAGCGGGTTTTTTTGGGGGCTTAAAATGTTTTTTTTTTTTTGACATTCAAAGTATTAAAGGTTTGATTATTAAAGTTCAAAGTTTAGTGATTTGAACTTTAAATACTTCAATATTATGATATAGACCTATCCATTTTTATATGTAAAGTATCTACATGCATATGTCAGATAAGATAGTCTGTTGCTGGAGTGTAGTAATGCACAGATGTGCATAGTCCTTAGTATTGGGGTTTGTACTGTTAATGTGCTGAAATGCTGCTTCCACCCTGTACCAATGCCACAGGTGTGGCTACTGACATTACTTTTCTCCCAAAACTATTTAGGTCCCTCTTGTATACAACTGGGACAGCAGCCTGTAGCTGGTGAGTATGGAGTTGTTTTGTTCAGGTTTGCCAATACACCGGCCATGTTAAGGCCATGCTATTTGTCATGTACACATTTAACACACCTACACATAATGCATGCTGTACATGTTCATTTTTGTTGGTGTTAACTGCACTGCATCACAACGATCACCATGGTGGCATATCTGAAGGGTATGTAAGATTCCTTTAGTATACCTCACAATCTGTCAGTGCAAGATGTGTCAACAGAGATAAACAAAATGGTGGGACAAATGGCCTACAGTAGGAACATATATGAAACATTACCATTAAACAGTAGATACAACAGTGTATACACCACTATTAAAATGGCAACTGTTCCTGATATATACAACGGCAGACCACAATAACACATTCCACACCTTTTACAACCTGTAATGTGATCCTAACAAGTGCAATGAATGTGTAATATAAAATCCTATGTTGAGGCAACAAATATGGGGTATACAAATCTTATAAAACACTGGAAGCATATGTGTGCACACACTCCGAATAACATATTGTGGAGGCAGCTTGTGATGTACTGACAGCATTCACTCTTCTTGAGTACACACCAGCCATCAAGTACAGGGCTTCACTGTCACACCAAGTAATGGTCTGCTGTCCAAGAAGTATGTCCATGACATTTGCCCAGTCACCTGCAAAAGAGGCAGCCATGGCTTGCACACATCTTACAAAGCATGAAATGGATCACATATCTGAAAGGTAGCAGTCAGGAATGGGAAAAGTAACCTTACCTCACCATTGCATATACCATGGCAAACAGTGCAGACAGTGATCTAGAGGTGCATTAAATATGGGACAACAGTGATGTAGAAAAGAAACAGATGCCCATCTAAAACAGATGACAAAACATGTTGCAAATTGGTAAAGGAGGCTTCCCAGAGACATGCAGCAACACTGAGGGAGTTTCAGGAATGTCTAGCAAGTACTGCTTGTGTAGTACCTGTGTTGACAATTGCCTGGATTCTGCATAATTGTGGCCTATGGGTTAGGGTAATCAGATGGAAGATTTGTCCCACATGAAACATGATCCAGGGATCTGTAGAGGTAGCATAAGCATAACATCAAGTCTCCCAAAGGCATGTGTTGCAATGTGTAATGGTGTCATGAGACCAAGGATCAAACCTACAGACAGTATTTATAATGATATGTGTGGTGCACAAGCAACACCTCACTCCACCTCAGGGCCACCATCCCCAACCTTTAGCTTGCTAGTGCCAATGGTCACCTTTAGGGTTGCTGTTCATTAGCTGGAATTAGGCCAGTAGAAATGGTGGGTGGAATTTGGAACACTACAAAATAACATGTGGCCCATAGCTGTCAAGCATCTGCAATAAGGCTGAGGATGGGGAGGGGTGTCAGCTTCAAACACAACAGTGAACTGAAGCATACATCTAAAGCTAGCTAAGAATGGCTGTATCTGAACGCAGTCAAGGTTATGAATTGTGCCAGACATAACCCAGACTCTACAGCAATACTGAAGCCACTGTGTGACTTCCAAGGACTGTGCACATGAGCTGACCTTGCAATCTGGAAAAGTTGGGGAACCTTTGTAGGGCAAACAGCACAAATAATTCCAAGTAAAGATGGGCCATACTAGTTACCCCTTCCAGGAATTGTGACTGATGTAGTTCACTTAACAAGTGCTTCAACAAGCCATTGCTTTAAGAGTGTGCACACTTATGCAACCCACATATTGTATGCATCTCATTCAGCATCTCCATGACTAACACATTTGTTTGATACTGCATTGGATTGTACAGGTCATATGTCACATATCAGATGTGTGTAATGTTATCAAATGCAGTATTGTGGCCCCACTGCATATCATATAAGAGGCTGGCATATCAACGGGGTGTGTACACTTCTCATATCCACCTGAAGCTTTGAAGGTTGTTGGTGCAACCGGATTTTATTGTACATACCTGCACTGATGATAATGAGATCTGCAAATCACAGGTCAGGCATTAATTATTGACACCAGCCCTCATATCATCCCAGTTATGTGTCAGACAAACACAGAGGGGCTGTGAGCAACAGAGCAAACATAACTTCCAGGCATCACATTCAGCAATGGTCTGTACACTTGTGAGTTATGGTGCACAGTACATACCAGTGTGCTGTACAGGTGCACAGCAATAATGTGTACATGGGTGCAGTGTGTTCCAGGGGAAGGGGCATCACCTACTAATACAACTCATGCATCACAGAGATGTATATTGCTGGTAACAAGGATTACAAATGTCTGCAGTGCATGCTGTTGAGTGTCATATGTCATGTATGTCAACTTTTGGGTAATGAAAGGTCTGTGTAATATCTTTGTGCCACCTCGCCTGTAAGTAGGTGTGCAGTTGATGTGTGTGCATGTGTGTGTGTGTGTGTGTGTGTGTGTGTGTGTGTGTGTGTGTGTGTGTGTGTGTGTGTGTGTGTGTGTGTGTGTGTGTGTGTGTGTGTGTGTGTGTGTGTGTGTGTGTATAGAGGTAAACCATAATGTACAGGTCTTAATTTAAATTTCTTGTCTGCCCCTCACAGATGGTGAGATGGGTCAGGGTCCCTCCTGCAGGCAAAATGATGTTAGTGTCCATACAGACTCTGCCAATGATGATAGGAATAGTGAAGCACAGGCAGGGTTGTCAGGTGCTGAATCTGTGCCATTGGTTGGCATCCCACTTTTATCCACCCCATCCCCGCACACAGTCACAATGACCACACATACCCCATCACCAGTGGCCATAGATGAGTGACAGTTGGCACATTGAGGCATGGGACAGGAAAGTGTAGTGACTATGGCACGAGTGTCTATACACAGCAGCCATAGCCAGATGACCGGCAAGGTCCCAAACAGGCAAATTGACAGGGGTGCTCATAGGAGGGCTGCTGGCCATCATGCCCGTTGCAGAAGTGCCACAGCAGGTGCCACCAGATACAGGTTTCTGGCAATCATGGAGGCACAGGCACATATGGAACATTACACCAGAGATGGTCTGAGGTTCCAGAGGGCTACTTTTCCTGCTGTACATGACTACATCCATGATCATGCAGATGCCCACTGTTATTTTTCATAGGTCATGGATAGATGGTTGAGTGAGATGGTGGGAATCCTTGACCATGTGGTGTCTGTGGTAGAGCATGTGGTGGGAGTAGGACATCAGCAACATGGACATAGGTCAGCAACACCAACATTTGGAGGTCTATGTGGACATGCGTCATCTCACTCCCGCTCCAATAGTGGCAGTACCAGAAGCAGCACTGCAGGGGGGGTGCTGTCCACACTACAATGCAGCAGGCCATGTGCACCTGGTCCAAGCTGGTCCCAACAGGGATGCAGATACAGTGAACAATTGCCATCATCAGGGGAGAGTACCATATCTTGGCTTCTGCCTGATGGTGCCTGTGCAACCCTTGGGCGATGCAGTTCCTGTGTCCGTGGCCAGACACAGTGAACTGTACACCCTGCCATGTACAGTCCACAGCTGTCCAACATACCCATGTATAGGGCAGCCACATGGCAGAACTGTGTGCATCCATACACACACACATCACCATCACAGCTAGGGCACCTCCATACCTACACACACCACATTTGCACAGGCCATTTAATAAACAATCCCCTAACCCTCACACGCAATGTCAACCAAATGGCTCAGCCTAGGCCTCTGGAAAATCCACAACACACCACACCCTGTGCATATGAAGATACCTGTGCCAGATCCCTGTCATCCATACCATCAATGCAGGGACATGTTAATATGGTTCTGATGCACAGGATGAATGTACTAAAATTTAGCAATGTAATGCTGTTTAAAGTGTTGTCAGCTGGAATGTTTCATGCTTACACGTCAGGGTGTGTAGCTGTCCAGCCATGATGCATTATTGCTGTTATTAATACTGACTGATTGTGGTCCCCATAATCTATTCTGTTTGTGTTCTAGGTGTCTGTGCATCAGGAGGATGTTGGTCTGCTGTTCTTTCCTACAAGGGGTGTGGCACTGTGGTAACACATTGACTGTGTCATATCCCAGGTATAGCAGAACACAAGTAACGGGTCTGTTTAACAGTTATTGCATATGCCACATGGCTGATACATCTGAGGGGTGTATACAGGTGAGTGTATGGTGGCTGATGTAAGCAGTGGACAATGGTAAGTGTACTGGGTGGCACACACCAAATGTTTGTGAATAACACACACACACACACACACACACACACACACACACACACACACACACACACACACACACACACACACAGGCTTTTGTGTTGATGCACTACACACAGAATACTGTTCACATGGATGTATTTCATTTTGCAGAGAACTCATTTTGGCCTATGCATTTCCATCAAAGCCAAACTGCCAAAACATCACATCAATAAATAATCAGTCTGCCAAATTTAATGTAATTCAAAATGGTACTAGCAGGGTATATGTCATTTTCCCCAATGTAGTTCAAACTTGGAGTTGGTATACATAGTTGTGCTGATATGGGGACACAGCCCCCCCCCCCCACTTTGGAGGGTGTGGGGTGGTGTAGAACTACACATAGTGTGAGTAACAACTACTTAACCTCTTAACATAAACTGGACAGTATAACAGCACACTAAGTGGGAGGATATGCACACTACCCCCAATGTCGGTGGCTGTGCCCACAACAACCACACCCAACTATATATACCAACTCCAGTATTACTGTACAGCTGGGAAAAGGGCATTTATACATCCACTACTAGTTTTGATGGAAAGAATTTCCACAAGAAGATTGCTTTGCAATGTTACCTTTTGCCAGTTAGTTCTCAGACAAATGATCTCCTGGGAAATATATTTTCTGCAAACTGAAGAAGATCAATTCATATACACACACACTTACTTGGCAACACTGAGATTAGAACCCCTACCTAGGTACTTATTGCTACTAATGTGTTTGGCCTTAATTGCACACACCACAGAGCTTGTATGGTGAGGTGTGTCCCAAGCTTCCTGTAAAGTGAACAACATCACTGGGCCTTGTACAGTATGGTAATGGGGGATGTACACAGTGTTAATGGACAATATATAGTATAACGTACTGTCATATACACATTGATAAACACATACAGCCACAGACACATTTGACAGACCGGAGTTTAGCAGTGCTAACTACCTTGTCAGTGAGTCCATACTGTTACAGAGTTTATGGATGCAGCACATGCATCATTGGGCTGAAGAGTGTCATCAGTTACATGTATGGTTGATGGTGACAGTGGTCCTCATACAGTGGACCTTGGGACATGTATTGGGGGTACCATGGTGTAAAGATAGTATACCCAGCACCCCCACCTCACATTGGGTATTGTACTCACTGAAACTCATGATAACGTTCTGACATACCCACAATCACAAATTTACCAGGACTGCAATACAAACCCTTGTCTATCTAATTACTGCTACTACAGGGATATGCATTATTGCACACGCCACATGGATAGTAGGGTAAGGGTTTTGTCATGGCTCTCCTAATGTCAGCAACATCACCATCCCTTATAATGTATGGCAATGTTTAGTGTATTTGGAGAATGTGGCCTCAGAATGCTGTCTCCTACAAATATGCACACTCACACACACTTGGACACACATACTCACATTTGCCAGGACTCAGAGGGTAACCCACGCCTATCTACCCATTTGTAGAACAGTGTTATGCTGGTTCTGCAAGATCCAGGTAGCCCATAGGGTGAAGAGTGTCACAAGGTAAATTTAATGTGAATTACAGCAGCAGCCCTTTCTAAGTATAGCAATGGGTGGTGTAGTGGGTGAGAAGGCCCTCAGAGTATTTTCAACTACAAGTTTACAAACAAACAAACACTGTTATACTCAGTAATGCACACCGACACATTTGTCAGTACTGAGGTCCATAGGTGCAGGTGTTCCTAGGTGTGTACCAGGCTAATGTCCATGGAGAGATGAGAAGAGTAGGGCATGTGAGTACACTGGTATCATTCCACCTGACATTTGTCATCTATCAACTATGCCACTTGAGTGATCCCCAGGGTGACAGTTAAATTCAACATCCACTCACCTGGTTTTCTCTTGAAGATGGTCAGTGAAGTGCTCCAATTGACATGTATGCAACATATATTGCATAACATGGCAGTGTCTGGGTTAGGGACCTGTACCCAAACATGTTCTGCTGACTGTGGTAGTCTGGCTTAGGTATCTGTGGCATGTGGTGCATACAGAGTGGGGTTTCCTAGCTGTGGCATTCATAACATAGCTGGGCAGACATGTCAGTGTCAGTCAATCAGAGATTGCCTGTAAGCAGCCAAGATGAATACCTGACATCTGCACATTTGTACAGATGATAGACAGAAAGTAGATAGCCAACAGGATATGCATTAGGATGAATGTTTTGAAAGATAGACATCTGAAACTGATAGGTATGCCATTAATTCATGTCAGCAGTCCTTAATGACATGTCCTAAAAAATAGTAGTCTACAGTTAATATCAACATATCAGATCAATATCCAGTAGGAGATACATAAAAACATACAGCTCAAACACCAAGAACACGATAGTCAGTACTCAGACTCCAGCTTTGCATGCAGGGGTATATGGTTCCAGTACTACAATCTGCAATCTACTCTTACTTAGAAAAGACTGTTAAAAGTAGTAACGTAATGATACAATACTTGCAAGTATGACTGCATATAACCTTGGATGCTACCGACGTATGAAACACATAAAAAGAGAAAAGATTGTGGTACTACCCATGTATAGTCAGGTATCCCATACAGTATACCCACACCCCTTGCTACTGTAATGACAGCACATAGAAGCATGTTATGTACATGGAATTAAATACACTTATTAAAGATGTCATTACCCTGCTCTTTGATCAGACTAGAATGTGATCACTGGTTACCAGGGCTGGGCTATGCTTGGCAGATTTAAGCATTGCTTAAATGTAAATGCTAAGCAGATTTGCACACTGGTAAGTGAAGCCTACATGGTGTAAGCGCGTATTCATTTAACCATACGTTAGCAGCGTTTACCGTCATGCAAACCCATGCAAACCCACTTAAAACAACTTTAAAGTGCCTTAATCGCTGTGTCTCCATCAGCCCTTGTTCTGCCCAGAACCAAAATAAATACACCATGCAGGACTTGAACCTAGGACCCTGTACACTATAGTCACAACACATAACTACTAAGCCACAATAATGCTTGTTGCTTTTTCAAATATATCATTCAGTATAACTACTGAATAGTAGTGAACAACTGCTTTGACTACTACAATTGTTTACTACTTGTTAGTGAAAATAGTGTGGAATCAGTCATGTTTTTATATCTAAATATACACATATCAGATAAATATGGTGAGATACATCTGAGAGGGAATATACAACACTCATGTTTACACATACAAAGGATATATATATATATATATATATATATATATATATATATATATATATATATATATATAAACATATATATATATATATATATATATATATATATATATATATATATATATATATATATATATATATATATATATATATATATATATATGTATATATATACATATATATACATACAGATATATATATATATATATATATATATATATATATATATATATATATATATATATATATATATATATATAAACATATCCCTATAACATGTATGTAGTGGAGTCATGCCTCAGCACGATAACTCTCAACCTTTTAGTGCAAAGGAACGTAATGTAAGTATTGCAGTTATAAATGCAGACTGTTGCTACAGTAACAGGGTTTGTGCCAACATACATGTTCTGAAGGAAGGCTCTTCTGAAACTGGCATGTACACCGTCGGTTAATGACAGACATCATAAAATCATCATAGTGAAGTACCACACAAATCTCAGTAATGATCCTGCGGAATACAGCAGATATATGAGCAATAAACGTGGACAGTCTGAAACAATCTGGTCAGTCGAGAGGTATACACAGAACTCCTTAGTGCAAGAAATGTGGACCAAGCCTGACAGAGGGGATGTTTAAAGCCATGAAAATGGGGATATAGCACAAATACTGGAGTAGATAAGCTCACACAGTTGATGCATTCACACCTTCCTGTCTGTCCTAACATATATTAAGTGGAGGAGAAGCGGTCCCAAGCCCACATACTTCCCATTAGTTAGTGACATACATATTCACAGCATGCCACTGCTTTGTCAGAAATACAAAACACCTATGGTGGCCAGGCAACAGAACATCTGAAAAATATATGGACATAACATCACACTAGGCTAGATACACTGAGCTGCTAGGCATGACACCAAGCACTGTCTAAACTACAGGCAGACTACCACAACACTAACCCAGTTTACCTATGGGGGAATACTCATGTAATGGCAAATATAGCAGGCACTACAGGCATGTAAAAGCACAGAGTAGCAGACACCAGTGTGAAAGCACATACCCACAACAAATCCCAACACAGTCACAGTCACATAATCGTAAGCCGAATTAATAGTATAGTATATGGACTGTGTGAACAAAACCCATTACCATATTTGCCACTCACACACTAACTCTACATATATTGGCCAAATTCACGGTGTAGCCTGATGCCTGGCTGTGGTATGGGACATGTCTCAGTCTGGCCCTACAAACATATAAGCTGATAGGGCACCAGAAACTGGAGCAGCATGCACCATCAGATAGAACAGGACCAAGAACACTGACATCTATCCCAGTTTGTACACAGGCCGAATAACATATTCACAATACACTGCTACACAATACTGACACTCTGTCTACAGTCACCATAAGTGCACAGACCTCACTACTGTACAGACTACAACAGAATGTCCAGGTTTTGGTCCTAAAATATAAGGCCTCCTATACATAACATGTCTGTCAGTCTGATATATCACTGGCTTGATATCAGGAATGCTGTCAGTAAATAATAATATACTGTACATTTCCACCTCTTACTGCATGACACATGGACAAAGGGTGACAGACTTAAGGGACAGAGGCACAGACACAGGGCCATTATTGACATAGTGCTGTTATAAACTGAGAAAGTTACTGGTGTAACAGGGTTTGTTGCAATATAACTCTTCTGAGGGATATGAAGTCAGTTAACACACATGGATGTTACCATTTACTGACTACACTCATCAGAGTATGCTACTGCATTTATAAAGACAGAAAATGTGTGAGTAACACATCTAATCTAAGACTCCAAATTCTGGCCAGTCTGCAGATAGCCCTACAGGTGAGAGTTTTCTCAACCACATAACACTGTCATGGTAGACTTTAAATCATGCAAAACAGACATATCCACACAAACCCTGTTAAACCAACATTACTTCAAATGTAAAACAGCAATACTTACATTCTGTCCCCATGTCTGGAACACCCCCTCCAGTTTGTTGGCTTGTCTCCACAGTGTTTGTTGTAAGAGATATTTCCAACTACCCTTTGTGATGCTGTTTGTCAGACACCCACATGAAGTGAAGTCCTGCTCACAGTGAAGGAAATGGGCCAATGCCCACATGAAGTGCTTAGTTACAGGAGTGTGTTTCCATGCAATTGGCTAAAGGAATTATACCACAGATGTTCCACATGCAATTAGCAATTCATGCACAAGACCATTAGCTGATCATTGTATTTTTCTACATCTACCAGGGAGTGAGGGAGGAAGAGAGAGAGAGAGAGAGAAAGAGAAACAAAGAAAGAAAGATCCAAGCATGTGTGTGTATAATTGGCGGGTGGAGAGTGGCCTCTGAGCATTATAAGGGTTGTCTATATTGTTCACTAATTCATACTGTCACATATTCATTGCACATGGCAGTAGACATTTATGGCCGTGGATTACCTACACCAACCTCTACGATGTTTGACAACTTTTGGGCTTGTAATGCGGACATTGGGAGATATAGGTCCTCGATATAATAATGTAGCAAAACCCGTCCCACAGTGGATCCCATTATTACACAATCACACCAACACCCACACAGGATATTTATGACACACCCATACTTGCTAGTACTGAGTTTTGAACCCCCTACCTAGCTATGTATTGCTACTACAGTGTTACATATTTATCACACGCGCCACATAGCTAATACATTGGAAAGCTGTCCAAAGGTATCTTTGAAGGTGAGTAACATCAGCAGCAGTGTAAAGGAGGGGTACAGGAAGTGTAATAAGTGTGAATGACCCCAAAATCAGGTGTCAACAAAGACACACACACATGTTCACAGTTGCCAGGACCAGGATTAGAACTCCTACCTAACTAGTTTGCTACACTATGTTTTTACGCAGTTTTTGCATGCACCATGGAGCTTATGGGCTGAGCTTTGGCCAATGGGTTATTTCAAGGTGACTGACATCAGCAGGAGTGCAAAAGTAGGGCAATGGGAGGTGTAGTGAGTGTGAATGGCCTCAACATCATTCACCTCCAAACACACACACACACACACACACACACACACACACACACACACACACACACACACACACAGTTTAATAGTTGCCATGTCTGGGATTAGAACTCCTGTCTAACTAGTTTACTATACTACAGCATTATACAGTTATTGCAAGTGCCACAGAGCTTTTAGGGATGAAACTTGGCCAAAGGGTTATTTCAAGATGACTTACATCAGCAGGAGTGCTAAAGTAGAGCATTGGGAGGTTTAGTGAGTGTGAATGGCCTCAAAATCATTGGGGGTGTAGTGAGTGTGAATGGCCTCAAAATCATTCATCTCCAGACACACACACACACACACACACACACACACACACACACACACACACACACACACACACACACACACAGTTTAACAGTTACCATGTCTGGGATTAGAACGCCTACCTAACTAGTTTGCTATATTACAGTATTATGCAATCATGAGCCTCTCAGAGATTATAGGGCTGACACTTGCCCAAAGGGTTATTTCAAGGTAAATGACATCAGCAGAAGTGCTAACATGGGCAATGGGAAGTACAGTGTGTGTGAATGGGCCATAAATCATTCCTCTGGAAACACACACACACACACACACACACACACACACACACCCTCAGTCACACACAACTTTACATTTGACAAGACTGAGTTTACAAATGCTACATGAATACTTATGTGTACTATAGTGTTACACAGTTATCACAAACACCACAGACACTAAAGGGCTGAGGGCTACCAAAAGGAATGTCTACAGTGATTGACATCAGCACAGCATGTGATACAGGCCAATGGGATGTGTAGTGGGTGGCACAGGCCTCATAATGGAATTCTCTCTATCACTATCTCTATCTTCCCCACATCTCTGTGTGTGTATGTTTGACATATTATAGTTTGTTGGCCTTAAATATGTGTCTTCCTATCCAATGTGTGTGTGAAGCACAAATGGTGTAAAATTTGGTGTGTGTGCACAGACATCTGCAAATGACAGATATGTAAAGTCCACTGTGTTGTCAGACATGAGCGTCATTTCTCTAAGTGTAGGAGCTTGCCCAGTATGACCTTCTGTATTTAGTGTGTGAATCCATTCCAGGTAGGGTTGCTCTCCAATTCAGAGTTTGCTGTTGTAAACCTACAGCTAGAAAACTGTTTCTGCAGGATATCTGTAGATAGGTTGACAATATGGAGTCACAATGGGTGAAAGATAGGGGGATGTTGTAATTATTGCTGTCTGTGCTGCTTGTGTTACATGGTTGGTGTTATCAGAGATATTCAGACATATGCACTGTTTTACAATGTGATGTATTATGTCATCAACTACTGACAGATATAATTCTTTGCTCACAGTTATTTACCAGGAAATACAAGATGAATGAAGCTGAGTCTAACATTGTGGGCCACAGCCTACACATTCCTGCACACTCGTGCCATTCTGGAGGGGTAGCTACAGACACTTGCTGATGGGTCTGTGTAAATGGTCCAGCACCTTGGTAGTATGGTGGCTGAGGATCCCCTTCTTGTACATATATAAACTTAACAGAATGGCCATATCCTGCTGTGGCCATAACTCTCAGCTGTACAGATTCACCCAGGTTACCCAGAGGCAGGGCTCATATATCTGGTTAGTTCCCCTTCACATTGTAGTTTACGAGCAGGTTTGTAGCCACCCAGTAATGGGTTTGCAGGTAAGGGTAGTATGGGCACGTATCAGAGTTTCAGACTTCACACACTTCATGACATCCATGCTCCTACACCCCCTCTATTATTTGGGTCTATGTTAAATCATCAAACACTTAAAAAAGCGAACAATGATTTATCAAACATATGTAAGTGAAAGCTTGCAATCTCGAACGCTTAGAACAGTGATTTTTTTCCCCAAGGGAAAAAAATCGCTGTTCCACAAAAAAAAAAAAAAAAATTGTAAAACATTACATAAAGTGGGGGATTGTGCCCCCCACACCTCCCCAACTTAAATATACCAACTCCGAGATCACACTACAATCATGAAAATGGCAAAGTAATGGAAGCGGCTATGTGATTTCCTTCCCAAGGAAAGAATTAGCTTATATGCTGTTTCACTATTTTGCCTTTTCATGCTTTCAAGTTCAATCAAAATGCATTTGAAAGACTGTATCTTCGATCATTTAATAGAAACCCTGTTATTCTATCCTCCTCCTAGCATTATGTGTGTGATATTTGAGAAGTATCCCTATAGTTGGCCCTTCATTCCAGCAGTATTTATGGATTGGTCCACAGTTCTTGCAGTAGGATATGGGGCAATGTTACTGGGATTTGTCACATGGCCTTGCATTTGTGTTCTGTTGACTGTGTTAGGTTGTTAGTTAGGACCCCATGAGATACCATACATTGGCACTACGGGTGAGGCACAGGCTTTTGACAGAGGACTGTAGTCCATTTGGTAGTGATGAGGGCCATTTGTAGCAGTCCAGTTCATTCTGTCACTCCTACATTTCTAGGTTGTGAGCCAGTAGATTTCCCTGGGGTGACAGGGTAAGTGTGTGAGGTGTTACTGGCAATACTTCCTGTCCACATTAAGCAATTGGTCTAGATGCAGGCAGGGTGCTGCTTACAGCTAGGGACACACCTGCATAGGACACCTCTTCAGCATGCTTCATTTTCTGAGTATTCCCATACAGAAGTGGGGTCATACTGTACTCATTCCCAACAGCAAGGATATGACCTGTGATAAACCTGTGGCTGATGATGAGGTGAGCTGAGTGCATGTGTGATATGGAAGCTACTTGCAGCTGACTCACAAATATACCTGGGACATTCCCCTTATGCTGCCTTGTGCATGGACATAGGCAGTCTCTCATTACTTCATAACTGTGCCTTTTGTGGTCTGCCAGTGATTGGCCAGACTACACCAGTATTCCATACTACACAGACAACTAATGTGCTGCTAACCTGTATGTACAATTCCACAGTTGTGTGCAGTTGACAGTTACATTATATGCACTCTGTCTAGCATACTTCCACCTGTGTACTGTGTATATGTATGAGTCCACATTCATGGCATGTCCATCTTTCAGACGGTGACAGATATTGACAACTGGACAGTGAGTATGGACGACTGCTGACATGGATATTGCTGAGAAGCATTGTGGTTGGCACTGCAGTTATTAGAACATAGCCCTGTCAACCACAGTACTACCCATAGACCACTGAGATACAACCCTCCATGCCTACATACTGACCACTTCCAGACAATATTGAAAACACAACAACCTAACACACTGACCCCTGCATATTGTACACATGCAGCAATCTATCCTGTAGATTGGGCCAGCTCGGGTAATCTGTGCTCCAATGATATTACTCCTTACACTTACATGTTACTGCATTTCTACATAGGTTTGTGGAGGGGGGGCACATCTGACGACTTTAAACATTTGCTATGACTGTACTGGTATTTCAGGTACTCTTTTGGCTTTCATTTCATATTGTATTCTGACCTATCATGCAGACTGGAGGCATATCAGTAGACTACAAATCTTAGGTTTTATTGACCTACATTTCAGTTTCAGACTTTTTACCCTTCAGAACTAACATACAACTGCCAGACCTGTTGTAGTCTGTCTGTGTAGGTCTGGAGGGGGGGTGTTCACCATTGCCATAATGTGGAGTCCTTAGCCCATCATTTCTTTATATTCATCTACACCTGTTCTGCTGGCTGAGGCTGGTGGTGGGCATGTAAGCCTCACTGACATGCATGTGTGTGTGTCCTATGGACACCCACATTTATTTGGCCACCACATGCACTGCGGTGGGATTTGTCACCTTGACTATTACTGCCTATATGTTGACACCAGTATTTGTTATGGATTTCATGCTGCCCATATAGTGTCCACTATCTGCTGCCATCCCATTCAGCCACCCATTTCCCTTGCATGCTTGCGTCCATACCATAGATACAACTATCAGAACATACTACTCCATTCAGTAATTGATAGGAAGAGTGACTTACCTTGTGTCTGGGCCAGTACTGAGGATGGTGCTGGAAGGGCTGACTATGTCGGATGCACATAGTAAACTCCCTAGACATGATAAAGCACAGGTAATGTCATGTTTGGCATCCCTTTTATTATATGTGCAAGGCAATCAAGGAGACCTAGCATAGCTGGCAGGTGAAATGTATCAGAATTGCTGTTTTCCCTTCCCATTGCCTTCCGTTTACTACGCCATGCATACCCATTGCTCAGATATGAACAATGCTGCTATTTCCTGTTTTTTTAAACCCAGTGCACAGCACGCACACCTGTTTAAGCAGGGAAAACACTGCTCAGCAATGTGAGACACACACCCTTTCTTAGCTATGCTTAGCTAAGGGCAAACACAGGCCAAAGAGCTCCAATAAGCTTACAGCATGCATGTCACATCCCCTTATGAGGTCATCTGTCTCACCTCTTATACAACTGTGTTGCTGCACCTACACGGTTGGGTGCAAGCTAACACTGAGAGGAAATCTGTGATTCAGTATCAGTCCCCTCATTTGCATAAACCAGAATGCTAATTCATAGTTTCCACACTTACACTGAGCCTTCCCCCTTAGCAACCACTATTTCCTGGTATTGTTGTCTTATGCATGCCATTGACTATTATGGCAAAATGTTGATTTGGGTATAAAAGCTTATTTCCCCCTTTTTTTCTTATTTTTGAGGTGATCCCACTTGTGCACTGCTGCCCTATGCTTAAACATATGAGATCGGCCAAAAAATATATAAAATTTCAACTATTTTTCATGCCAGCTGTCATGCCTCCATTTTGTAATTTGCAGAAATGCATTAGGTTAGTAACTGAATATATTTCTGCAGGTTACACTATTCCTGCACAGACACCTGCTTGCATCCTGGATTGCGAATTCACCTCATTTGCATGTTTTTCACCAGCAAATTAGGTAATTAGCATATAGCGGTGGTGTCCGTGCAGGAATAGTGTAGGAGCACTCGTGCACGTCCCGGGAGCTCGATCCTAGATCTCTCGTCGGCCATATTGCATACAGCAGCTTTTGCACTATTGCTGCACTCCAAGCAGAGCTTGCTGAATTTCACAGGACAAGTAAATTGTACAGATTTCTCTGAACTAGATGCATGCGTAAACTTAGTGTCAGCAAGGCAAACATCATCTTCCACATTCTAGAAAGTGATATATGTGGAAATTTAAAAAAAAAATATCTGATACAAAATTGGGAAAATAACAAACCCCCCAGATTCTGCAAGCCTTGCACGGTGTGCAGGATTAGTGCAGGAGCTCTACCAGGCAATATGTCTGCCATGTGATCCAGGAATAGCCTGCAGGGGCATGCACGAGTTCTCCTGCACTAGTCCTGCATAGACTCAGTCTCTGTATGCAAAATACCCCATTTGCAGGAGAAATCCATGCAAATGAGGTGAATTTGTAATCCAGAAAGCAGGAAACTGGCCATGCAGGACTAGTGTAATCTGCAGAAATGTACTCAGTTAGTAACCAAGTACATTTCTGCAAATTCCAAAACGGAGCCATGACAGCTCCAAATAAAGGCTGCATATTGGTCAGGAAACATACCAATGGCCAAGTATAAGGCCACTGGCATTGAAAACAGTTTAAAAAATCAAAAAATCAACTTTAATTTTTTTTTTTAGCCCATCTCGGCTGTTTAAGCATAGGACAGCGGCACGCAAACGGGATCGGGGGAAATAAAAAAATAAACCTAAAGTAAGCATTCTAACTAAAATCACTATGCTGCCATTAAAGTCAATGGCAGACAGGAGACAACATGGCCAGTGAGTAGTGGTTGCTAAGGGGGGAGGCACAGTGTGAGACATGTAACTATGCATTAGCAGGCAATTCTATACAAATGAAGGGAGTGATAGTGAATCCCAGTTTACCCCAGCATGCTAGTCAGGTCCCAACAGTGTAAGAGCAGGAATATCTTAGTGCACACCTAGGAGTTAGCTGACATCATGGGAGTATGTGTCAGGCATACTGTAAGTGGATTGGAGCCCTGTGGCTAAGGTTTGCCTCCAGCTAAGCACAGCTAGGCAAGGGGGTGTATCTGAGTCTGCCTAGCACTCATTATATTGCCTAAGTGGGTGTGCGCACCATGCACTGGGTTTTAAAGAAAAAGAAAAAAGGTAATCCAGGAAATAGCAGCTCTGTGCACATGTGTTTGCACGGCGCACCCCTTGGCTTAAACAGGAAGGCAATGGGAAGGGAAAACAGCAGTAGGAAGTTAATCAAGGAGAACTAGCATTGCTGGCAGGTGAAATGTATCAGAATCAGCCAATTACACAGGCAGCAGACCAGCCCAGCCCAGAACACTACTATAAACTATGCAAACACCTTCCCCTCTGGTTTTTCCCATACTCTACACCACCAATGTATACAAGAGGGGAACTTTTAACAAACAAAACTACAAAATGATAGGGGCTGCAGCAGGCAACATACATGTGCAAGAGGCTGAGGGTGGTGAGGATGTGAATGCTGCCAATCAACCCACAGTGAGGAGACGGAGAACAGTGTACAGAGCCAGGGTAACCTACCAGGGGCTACATGAGCTAGAGATAGTTGAGCACTATAGGTTGGACATGGACCTCCTACAACAAATTGTTGAGTTGTGCCAGCCACGCCTGATGCACCAAACTGACCGAGGGGAACGCATCCCAGTGGAAACCAAGGTATGTGTAGGCCTAGGAATACTAGCCAAAGGTACCTCCCAAAGCTCAAATGAGGATATAATGGGGATCTCACAGGCATCAGCATCCAGAGTATTCCACCAGTTCCTAGATGCCATATCAGTACATGCCAGTCAGCATTTATATTTCCTCAACACCCGTGAGGTGTTGGCCAGCAATATGCATCTCTTCTGCCAAATAGCAGAATACCCTGAGGAGTGGTTGCTATAGACTGCACACACATATGCATCAAAGCACCACCCGATGATCAGTGTAGGGCCTACATCAACCGCAGGGGCCTCCCCTCCATCAACTCTCAGATTATGTGCGATGCCCAGGGCATTATAATGAATGTGTGTGATGGCTGCCCTGGAAGCTATCATGATTCCCACATCTGGCATCTGATGCAGCTGTACCAGAGATTTGCCAATGGGGACATCCCCTATGGTCACCTAGTGGGGGATGCTGCTTACACACTGGAACCATGGCTAATGACACCCATCAGAAATGCACACACACCTGAACAAGAATGCCATAATGAGGCACACGCACACACCAGACATATAATACAGCATGTGTTTGGGATGCTCAAGTCATGGTTCCAGTGCCTGGACACATCCAGTGGAGCTTTGCAGTACTCACCAGCTACATGTACTCAAATTGTTATAGTATGTGCCATGCTACACAATATGATCTTGTGGAAACAGCTGCAGCAGGAACAGCACAGGGCAGGCAGGGCCACACAGCCCCCCAGCAATGTCAAGGCCTGTACAGGCACAGAGTGACTGAGAGGAGGAACAACCTGAGCCTGTCCTAGTAGACAGATGCCTAGTAGGCCCTAGCCATGGCAAAGAGGCAATGCGTAGCACATACACTGACACAGTAATGACCCAGGGAATGACACCTCTCTCTGACATGCACATACAGTAAAAGGGATGCCAAAAACATGACACTACCTGTGCTCACCCATGTATAGGGAGTGTACTATGTGCATCTGACATAGGCAGCCCTCCAGCACCATCCTGAATCCTGACACAACCACAAGGTAAGTCAATCAACCTACCAATTGACAAATGGAGTAGAATGTGTCGTTACCTGTATCTATGGTATGGATGTGAGCATGCAAGGGATTTGGGTGGCTGAATGTTATGGCAGCAGATAGTAGACACCCATAGTGGCACCATCACATCTGTAACACTTACTGGATAAACCATAGTAGCCAATACTGCACAGGGTGACAAAACCTACTGCAGGAAATGTGCTGAGCGACATGTGTGTCCATATGACTCACACATGCCAGTCAGGGAGGTTCACATACCCAACAACAGTCTCAGCCAGAATGATAGGTGTAGAAAACCCAAACAGAGCCTGTGCTATGGCCTCTGAATGATGCCTATGGGTAACCTCCCCTCAGGGCTACACAGACAGACTAGAGCAGATCAGGCAGTGGGATGTTAGCTCTGAAGGGAATGAAGTCAGAAACTAATGTGTAGGACAACCAAAGCTAAGACCTGTAGTACATTGATATGCCTCTAGTCAATATGATAGGTTAGAATACAGAACGAAATGGAGTACCTGACATACCAGTACAGTCATAGCAAATGTGCGCAAGTGCCAGGTGTGCCCCCATCCTATGTAGACATGTAAAAACAGTAAGGTGTGCCCCCCACCATGTGTAGAAATGTAGAAACAGTCAGGTGTATGTCCCCCCAATCCTGTGTAGAAATGTAGCAAAAGTCAGGTGTGCCCCCAATCCTGTGTAGAAATGTAAAAACAGTCAGGTGTGTCCCCCCACAACCCTATGTAGAAATGTGGTAACAGTCAGGTGAGGCCCCCCACTCCCATGTAGACATGTCAAAACAAACAGGTGTGCCCCTACCCCCAATCCAGCATAGAAATGTAGTAACAGTCAGGTGTGCCCCCTAATCTGATGTAGAAATGTAGAAATGGTCAGGTATGTCCCCCACCAATCTTATGTAGAAATGTAGTAACAGTCAGGTGTGCCTCCCCCACACCTATGTAGATATGTTGAAACAGACAGGTCTGCCCCTTCCCCTAATCCAGTGTAGAAATTGGGCTTCAGGCCAGTTATTTTACATTAAGAAGGTTCGTGGTCTGCACTCTTGTGGGAGAAGAGGCTGGACTCTGCCCTTCTGAGCTGGGAATTTCTGGTTAAAGGTTTATAGTGCCTGAATATTTGAACTGTATCTTACTGAAATTGGTACACCTTGTTTGCTGTAGCATAGACTAGATCCAGGCCTGCTGAATCTAGCTTTGTTTATATGCTTGTTGTTTGTTTGCTTGTTATTTCCCTGGAATGCTAATTCCACCTAATACGCAGCTTCTCAGTGCTTCTGTGGATCACTAGTGATATCTGCATTGCTTACTGTACTTATTTCCTTGTTTCACTTGAAAGAAAGTTACTGTTTGTCATTTTTGCATTTAAGTTACCTGTAACACATTGCACTTAAGTTACCTGGCACTTACTCACTAAAGCAATTATATGTCAGCACTAAAAATTAAAAGCACTACACCCTCACTCCCCACTGGCCCTTGTTTTCTATTATAAAGGAATTCCCAATATTATTCTAGCATGTCCAAAGGTCAGTTGTCAATCTCCTCTCTGGCCCAGCTGGTGAATCTGGGAATCTTGAGGCAATGTTACAACTGCCTCATGTACACAGACAACCCTCTCCTCCTCCCAACAAATTCCAACACATGTGAGAGATGCAACCATATAGCCAAACTGGAGGCTAAGCTCTCTCAACTCAGTAGTGGCATAACCAGTCAGGAGGAGAAGGAAACCACACTCACTACAATTCCAGTCTCACACAGACCTACCACGACAGCAAACCAAACACATAATCACACAAAAACATACTCAGAGGCTCTAAATAAAGATCTGCCTAAGCAGCAGAGACCTCCAAAGCAGACACCCAAGCAACTGCTACCCCAAAACAAAACACGTGCAACACATATCTCACAAAGCCAGTGTGCCGAACAGTCACACCCCTTAAGACTAAACAACACACCTGATACACTTGTAATAGGTGACTCTATCGTCAGGCACACTGACTTCCCGCTCACCAGGCTGAACAAGGAGAGGTCACGGTGAGCAGCCTGTCGGCTAGGATCCGCCACATAACACAAGCACTCAGGTCACTCCAAGGCAAGTACAAATATGACTCGGTCATTGTCCATGCTGGTGTGAATGACCTGAGACGTACCTCCCTGGACTACATGAAAAGAGACATAGAGGAGCTCTCTGAGCATGTAGCCCAGGCCGGTATGACCCTGACCTTGAGTAGCATCTTACCCTCACCAAGAATGATGCCACAATATGAAGACAAGATGATCAATTTCAACAATTGGCTTAAGTACTGGTGTCATTCAAAGGGGATCCAATGCCTGTCGGCTGGCAAAGGCTCTTGCTACCCCCATAGTGCCTTTTTTAGGCAAGGCTCAAAAGACAAACCCACCTCCATAACTATCAGAAGGGATAAGAAACTAAGAGTAATGCTACTCAATTCCAGAAGTCTAAACCTCAAGATGCACACACTCAAAACTCTCCTTAACATGGAGAACATCGATATCTGTGCAGTAACAGAAACCTGGTTCAGGGCTCCCGAGAGCACCCCAGTACTACCAGGTTATACCTCATACCATGCTTTTTGGCACCAAAACTTGGACCGAACCACAAAAGGAGGGGGGGTATCGATATTCATCAAAGATACCCACACCTCCAGGTTGGTGGCAAAGCACGAAGCATCAGAGACTATCCATGTGCAACTAACAGTGGGTAAAACTGCCTTCCAGTTTATAGCCTGCTACAGACCTCCCTCCCAAACCCAGGAACCCCACTCGGCCTTCCGGAGAACACTGGAAAATATGAAGGCCTCTCCAAACACCATTATATTGGGTGACTTCAACTACCCAAACATAGACTGGGAGCATTACTCTAGCTCCAACACCCTAGCCCAAAGGTTCCTAGAATTTATAAACTCAAATGCTATGGAACAACTTGTTACCGCTCCCACAAGAGGGGAAAACATACTGGACCTGATCATCGCCAACATGGGGACTCTATGCTCCAGACCAGAAGTGTATCCCTCACTGGTAAGATCAGACCATAAACTAATCTCACTGGATATTCACATCCCAACCCCACCCCCTGCCCAGAAAACCACAGTGAAAAACTTCTCTAAAGCAAATTTCACACTCCTCAAAACCGAGGTGGAATCCTTCAAAGGCCTGTGGAAAATATGGCCCAGACCGCAGAATCTTTTATAAACGCATTCTATGAACACCTTCAGGAATGCATGGATCATGCGATCCCAAATAAAACCAAGACCCAATCCTCCAAAGGCAGACGTCCTGTCTGGTGGACCCCAGCCATAAACAAACTATACAATAGAAGGAGGAAGCTACTAAATGATAGAGCAAAATCCCAAAAAGGGAAGGCATCACTGATCAGTATTAGCAAAAAACTACGGGCACTCACAAAATTGTCTAAGGCCAGCTTCGAGAGAAAAATTGCACAGGACACTAAGGATAATCACAAGGCTTTCTTTAGTTATGTTAGGAACCTGGGTGGTAATTCCCAGATATGCTCAGAATTAGTCCAAAATGACAAAATACACCGAACCCACAGACATTGCCAACATCCTAGCTGACAGGTTCAGCGCAAACTTCTCCCCACCAAAAGGGCAAATATCTATCCCAGCAGAGTGCTGCCCCCCTGCCATCTCAGATGCTCAGCTAAGAACCGCCCTCTCCAAAGCAAAAAACACAGCATCAGTGGGACCAGACGGTGTCCCGGGCTGCATCCTACATGAACTCCAAGAAGAGCTAAACCCAAACATAAAACTACTGTTCAATCTCAGTCTTACTACAGGATATGTGCCCAAAGAGTGGCGTACAGCAACAGTGGTCCCTCTCCATAAAGGTGATGCCTCACCGTTTCCTGGAAACTATCGCCCCATAAGCCTGACTAGCTTGGTCTGCAAAGCTATGGAAAGGATCATCATGGACTTTATAAATAAAGATATCGGGGACCTACAGACACTGGATCCTACCCAGTTCAGCTTTGTTAAGGGCAGATCCTGCCTCTTAAATCTGGTTGATTTCTTTGAAACAGTCACCAAGGCCATTGACGAGGGGAAGGTGGTCCACACAGCCTACCTGGACCTCGCAAAAGCCTTCGATACAATACCCCACTCGGGCATTATAGATAAGCTCACCAGCTTAAATATAAACCCCTATGTCACTAGATGGATTGCAAACTGGCTCAAGGACAGAACCCACATGGTTAGAATTGCTGGAGCCATGTCAGACTCCAAACCAGTTACAAGTGTTGTCCCACAAAACTCAGTCCTGGGACCTCTCTTGTTCAGTATATATTTCTCGGAGGTACAGGCCAACATGGAAGGACTGTGGCTGACCAAGTTCGCAGATGACTGCAAACTGGGTGCCATAATCGACTCTCCAGCTGACACAAGCATCCTCCAAAAGGGCCTCATAGAAACAGACAACTGGTGCCAGAGCCATGGCGTCAAGCTAAATGCCAAAAAGTGTATAGTCATCCCCTTTGGCAAAAACAAAGTGCCCACAAATTACCACATAGGTGGTAATCCATTAAGTACAGAAGAAGTAATTAGGGACCTGGGGACCCAAGTTGATAGCAATCTCTCATTTGACAACCATGTGGCCAAAGTGGTTAGAAAAACATTTTATATAGACCACCTAATCATGAAGGGATTCACATCTGGATCAGGGGAGGTCATCGTGCCTCTTTACTCATCCCTCATCAGGCCCATAATTGAGTACAATACCCCTTTTGGGATGTACCTTACCAGACACCTGCAGCAACTGGAAAGACCCCAAAAGTACCTCACCAAGAGGATCAAAGGGCTCAAACAGATGTCATATGCTGCCCGGTTAAAAAAACTCCAGCTGTACTCAGTGGCATACCGCCTGTTCAGAGGTGATCTGTGCCTGATGTATAAAGCCATGTCCACCCCGGAATTAATGGATATGCTGCACCTCAGAAAATCCAAATCCCATCGAGCTACGCGCTCAAGAGACTTGAACCTCAGCACTGAAATAAATAGGACATGCTGGAGGGACAGATTCATAACCCAGAGGCTCCCTTCACTCTGGAATAAAATCCCAGTCCAGGTTAGGCAGAGTCCCTCATTGACTCTCTTCAAGAGGAATCTTGATGAGTGGATGGGAGATCATAGGTTTACCCCGGGTATCACTTCTGTGTCACTGTTAGACAGAGGCACAGTGTACTAACCTCGAAAAAGGGCATAGCAAAATAAATTTAAAATGGGTGGCGAAAGCCAAACACATTCTGGCTAGGCTTATAAATGCCCTAGGGCAGATAGCCTAGTATGAACCTATGAACCTATGAACCTAAATGTAGTAACACTCAGGTATGCCCCCCCAATCCTGTGTAGAAATGTAATAACATGTATAAGTAGGTATAATACGAGTGGAGCACAGATGCCCAGAGGTGGCCAAGGTAGCAGGATAGGTTGTAGCATTTGCACAATATGCAGGTCTGTGTGTGTTAGGATGGTGTGTGTTTCATAATGTGTGAGAGTGGTTAGAAAGTTATGTTTATACATAAAGAAATATGCATCCTGTCTAACTCTATGTCATTATACTGCCTACTGTCCTTGCTAATATGTTATTAATGTTACATTTGTAGTAATCTCAGAAATAGTAATGGCAGTCTTGTACTTGCATGTAAATAGCCAATGTTTTTGTTAAGTTCTTTCAGCTCATTTACTGTACCTAATTATCAATGTAACTCTGTTGGAGCTTTTCTCCCCGGGCCTCCGCTGAAAAAGGACATGTATCCAGTAGAACCATCCCAGTTAACAAATGTAAAATAAATAAAATAAAATAAAATAAATTAGTATGTATGCGTGTTGAGGTAAGACCTGGTGGCCATTGCCCACTACTGCTGATGACAGAGACAAGCCCTCATGACTGCAGTGCCAAAGACAATCCCCACCAGTATAACACATGCTAGCAGTAAGCCATTGTAAATGTATGGTTGTAATATGTGTCACCATCTGAAAAACTGACATGGCATGGCTATTGGGCTAAATATACAAGCAGTACACAGTGGAAAGTACCCCAGACATACAGTATATAGTGTGTCACTGTGAAATGGAGACACCCTTGGATTTGCACATACAGGTATGCATCACAGTAACTGGACCTGTAGTAGGGGATACTAGTGATGTCTGCCTGAACACCTGTAGATCACAAAAGAGGTAGGACTAATGTATTAGGAATCATCTGTTGTACCTGCACATGCCAGCATAACTGGAATGCCCCATGCATATCTGTGTGTCAGATGCAAGTAGTGTTCATAACACACATGCACCCAGGCATGCAAACACCACCCACAGGTACCTCTCTGCTAATATCCCTGCTGTGAGAAATGGGTACAGTAAGACCCCACCTGTATATGGTAATAGTGGAAGACTGCCGCATGCAGTGCAGGTGTCCCATGCAGGTGTGTCTCTAGCTGTAGGTAGCACCCTGCCAGCATCCACACCACCTGATCAACACTGATAGAAGGTATTGGCATGTACACCTATCACACCTACCCTGTCACCCCAGGGAATATACTGTATAGTGGTCTGGGACTGTAGGACTGACATAATGCAATGGCCTGCCACATCTGGCCTGCAGCAACACCTAATGCCCTACAGGTGTCTGCCAAAGGCCTGTGTTTGACATGTACTGCCAATGCATGTTATATCATGGACACCCAAATAACAACATAACACACTCCACATAAGCCATATGCAAGGCCATGTGGACAAACCACAGTAACATGTCCACCATGTCCCACTGCATGAACTGTGAACCAACACTAACGCACACCTGTGATGGGGTGATACCCTTAAGGAAAGTATCAGAGAATGCATGCATAATGTATGGAAGAGGTTAGAATAACAGAGGGGGGTGTGGGAGCATGGGCAGCATGGAATGTGCAGGGTCCAACACCTAACTGTGTGCACACATTATCCCTGGCTGCAAACACATAAATGGCTGGCTACACACCTGCCCTTACACCACAATAGGGTAAATGCCCTGACCCATGACTCCTGCCTCTGGCTAACCTGTGCAAATATGTACAGCTGTGAGGCATTGCCACAGCAATATAAGGCCATACTATCATGTTGATGGGAGGACTGCACCAAGTTGCTAAACTGGATACACAAACCCAGCACCAAGAATCTGCAGCTCCCCCTCCAGAAGGGCATAACTTACCATGAATACATAGGTGTCTGCCAACAATTCCAGACACAGCTGCAGTCACCCTTGTCCCCCAAGTCATCACTGTGAGCAAGAATGTCCACCTAACAGTACACGAGGACAGAAAACATCACTGTGTATAACAGTACACATGTCTGGATATCTCTGCTAACAACAGTACCATGCAGCTAAAGCAGCACAGACACAACCACCTACAGTACACACTATCCCCTGCACAGTTTGTCTACATATTACCAAATGATCGACGGATACCCTGCAGAAACAGTATGCTACCTGTAGGTGTACAACACAAACATCTGCACTGCAGTACAAACTACCTGGAATAGATCCACACATGGAATACAGAAGGGCATACTGGGCATGCTCACACAGTTAAAGAAATGATGGCAATGTCAGTCAACAACATACTGAAAGGTCATACTGGACATTCTCACACACTTAAACAAATGAAGGCCATGTCTGCAAACAGCAGTGGACCAGACATATCTGGCAGTTGCAGATGTTAGTGCAGACACTCCTCAGTATGCACCACTCATGCTTTGCACACACACCGGATAGGAATACAAGCATATATCCAATGACAGCCCACTATAATAAGCCAAAAGTAGACACACATAGATGTGTGGAAGAGAGTGACTGTCACAAGGGGCCATCCATTATGAGGCCTGTACTACCCAGCACACAGTCAAATGGCTAAAAACCACATGAGGTTCAGATGTCACTCACTGTAGACCTTAGCCACTGGTATCTGTCAGCATTATGGACTATGTGGTGCAAGTGCTAGCTGTGCAACGTGACTGTCCCCTTGCACAGTTAGTACATAAGTAGACATCTAGCATCTGTATACATGTACCTGTGGAATATAACCCGGAGTGTGCCCACATGTGGTGTGTCAACCTCTAGATGAATGGTTTATGGCCCATGCACACACACTGCCCACCCCATAACCCTACTATGACAAGACTGCTGAGGTCATCCACTTTGAAATACATCCTTGTGAAATAGGTAGGCCAGTAATCTCTGTGGCGCTTCCTATAACTGCACACTTTGCACACTGCTGTAGTGTGATAAACTAGCTAGGTAGGAGTTCTAATCCCAGATATGGCAAGTGTGTGTCTGTCTGTGTAGAGAGCAATGCTTTTTAGGCTAGTCACACTCACTGCAATTTAAATGCCTTACTTTGGCAAGGCTGCTGATGTAATACACTATGAAATACACCTTTCAGAAAGTTGCAGCCCAGTAATCTCTGTGGTGTGTCCTGCAACTGCATACTGCTGTGGTGTGATCAACTAGTTAGGTAGGTGGTCTAATCCCAGACATGGCAACTGTGCGTGTCATCATCTGTGTAGGGAGCAATGCATTTTATGCTAGTTACACTCACTACAATTCAAATGCCCTACATTGGCAATCCTGACAATGTCATTCACTGTGGAATACACATTTGTTGAAGGAGTACTCCAATAATCCTTGTGGTGCATCCTATAACAACTTCATGCTGTAGTGTGATATAGAACACTGGTAGGGGTACTATTCCTACAAGTGGCAGTTGTGGATATTTTGTGTGTGTTTCTATGTCTGTGTAGGGAGCAATGCATTTTAGCCTAGTCACACTCACTACAATTCAAATGCCCTACATTAGCAATCCTGCTGATGTCATTCATTGTGAAATATACCTTTGGTGAAGGAGTACTCCAGTAATCACCGTGGTGTGTCCTATAACAGCTTTATGCTGTAATGTGATATAGAACTTTGGTAGGGGTTCTATTCTCACACATGGCAGTCGTGGATGTTTTGTGTGTGTTTCTACGTCTGTGTAGGGAGCAATGCATTTTAGGCTAGCCACACTCACTACAATTCAAATGCCTTACTTTGGCAATCCTGCTGGTGTCATTCATTGTGAAATACACCTTTGGGGAAAGAGTACTCCAGTAATCTCTGTGGTGTGTCCTATAACTTCGTAGTGCTGTACTGTAATAAGCTAGTTAGGTAAGATTTCTAATCCCAGACATGAGCGGTGTGTCTGTGTTTGTAATTCTCATCCTGTGTGGAGGTGGGTGAGAGTGTGTAACAACTGGTCTCAATGTGGAGTGGATTTTGCAAATTTCTTATATGGTGGCCCTAGTATATATCACAATGTCCACCATACTGGGATAACAGATGTGAAATAGCCGGAAGGCTGGGGTGCAAATCCATACCCCTACATGTGACATCAAGGCCAGTTAAAGTTAGCAACCCTAGTATTACCCAGAGAACACTCTCAACCCATGTCTCATACACACACACACACGCACACACACACTTGCCTAGGCAACAGCCGCTATGTTGGTAGTACAACCACAATAGCACCACAAGAACCAAAAGAAACAACAAAGCAGGATCCACCAAAATCACGATTTATTGCACTTCTCTGACGTCTCGGCTTCAGCCTTCAAGGAGTACAAATCATACAAAACCCTACACATATATATACAGCAATAATTATCAATTAATACAATTATCCAATTAACTTCAAATTAGCAGCATTTTCCAATTAAAATCCTCATTCAAACCATTTGGAAACAGAGTTTTAAATTTTAAAATATATACATGGTGGATCCTGCTATGTTGGTAGTACCCTGCATATTGCCCACTGATAGTAACCATGGTGTGATTGCACTTGGCTACAGAGGGCATAGCACCCTGTCCATCTGTCCAATAGGCATGTACATGCCGACAGTTCACCTTCCCCATGTTCCCCACTGGGCACCTGCAACACCTGTGGTGCCATCAAATGTGACCCACAAAGGACATACCATGCCTGAAAAACATGCCCTGTGTGAACAGATGCCACTGACACCAGAGAATGCCGGTATCATGCTATCAATGTAGGTGCAGGGTAAACCTGCTGTCTATTAACAGTTCCCACCAGGCCAGGACTGGCACATCTGATGATAGCAATCTGTGTATACAACATAGGTCAGACACTCCAAGTACAGTTCCATATGTCACTGTACATGCATGTGGGAGGTGTGCACATCCCAGACACCATCCATATCATGGACTAAGAAACACATACATGGCAAACAATGCACAGCATTGGCCACATGCAATAGTCACCCAGGTGACTGGATGCTGAATACAATACCCACCTGCGTGGGCAAATCCAGAAACTACACTCCTGAACCACATTGCAGACCATTGTCATGTGGCCTGATGCCAAGGTATACCCATCTGCTAGCCTTGTATAGCTGTCTGGCACAGTTGACCACTACACACCCATGAAGCAATGCACCCATGCATGTCAGTACTGGCATTGTGTGTGTGTGTGTGTGTGTGTGTGTGTGTGTGTGTGTGTGTGTGTGTGTGTGTGTGTGTTGTATGACGTGTATGATCACATTCACACTCACTACAACCCTATTGACATATTGAAGCATGTTGTCCAATGTCAGACACCTACACATACCCTTTGCCCATATAAGCTTTGTATGACCCCTGTGGTGCATGTGATACCTTTACAGTAATGTGTTGTGCCAATCTCATTAGTGATGAGTTGTATTCCTGGCTCTGCAAAGTGTGTCAATGTGTGTGCATACCTGTGAGAGTGTGGCTGTGTTGATATTGGCACCTGTTCATGCAGACAGGCATATGTACTACACCTATCGTATAGCTACCATATCACTGTTGCAGATGTCACTCACCATCACATATATGTTTTGAGGGCTCCTTGACATGTAACCAATGTGGCACATCCAATAACTGCATAGAAATGTTATAGCACTACATAGTCATCAGGGGTTTGATACCCTGTGCTGGTAGATGTGTGACACAAACATGCTTAAGTTTTACTCTCCCACCCCTCCCTGACCTTTCTTTGCCTCTGTATGCCTCTATCACTCCCTCTGTGGTGGATGTGGAGACCTATACCTGCTTTGCTTAGGCAGCAGCATGTGTATTTTAAGTGATGCTCATAATCAGCTGCTGGCCTCTGCATGAATTGCAGCCCTTCTCTAGCTGATTGCATGTGAAACAGCTGTGGTAACATTCCCATTGCCAACTGCATGGAAACGCACTCCAATATCTAGGAACATCATGTTGGTATTGGGCCTTTTCATTCACTGTGAGCAGGAACTCATTCTGTTGTTTGGCAAACAGCATCTCAGATGGATTGGGGATTTACCTCTAACAACATACATTGTGGAAACAGGGCAATACACAGGAGGGTGATGTGCCTGACCTGACTACAGACTGTAAGTGCTGCTATACTGCATTTGGAGTAATGTTGGTTTAATAGGGTGTGTGTGGATATGGCTGTCATACATGTTTTAATACCTGCCATGTCAATGCTGTTTATGAGGAAACCCCATCTGTAGGTTCATCTGCAGACAAGGCAGTCTGTGGTGCCTTTTGTTTCAGGTGTTACCCACAGAGCACCTATCTGTGAACTGCAGAAGGTAATGTGAGGATTGCAATCTGTAGAAGGTGACAGCCGTGAGAGTTACTGACGTCATATCCCTCATAGGACATATGTTGCAACAAACCCTATTACAACAGTAAATGTATGAGGTTATCACAGCAACATGTGAATATTGGCCCTGTGTATGTGCCTCCAGCCACAACTCTGTCAACCTTTGTACATATGTCATGCAGTAAGAGGTGCATATGTGCTGTACACCATAATTAGTGACATCACATCTGATAACAAGCCAGTGAGATATCAGACTGCTACATATGTTATGTATAGTAGAGATTATATTTAATGATATAACCTGGACATTCTGTGGTTGTGTGTGCAGTACTGAGGTCTGTGTACTTAAGGTGAATGTCGACAGTGTGTGTATTGTTAATATGTACTTTGGCCTGTGTACAGACTGTGGTAGATGTCATTGTTCTTGGTCCCGTTCTAGCTGATATTACATGCTGCTCCACTGTATGTTACCTTATTGGCTTACATGTTTATAGGGCCATGCACACACATGTCCCATACCATAGACAGGCATCAGACCACACTGTGTAGTGGCCCAGTATATGTAAGTTTAGTGTGTGAGTGGCACATATAAGTATGGTGTTGAACAGATAGTCAATATACTGTAATATTACGCTAGCTTACCATATGTAGCTGTGTTCACATTGGTTGTGGTTATGCACTTTCACACTGATGTATCATACTCTGTGCTGTGACATGCCTGTAGAGCCTGCTATATATGCAGGTATATGTGCATTCCCCCACAGGAAATGTAGGCCAGTGTTGATCCAGGCTTCCTGTAGCCTGCACAGTGCTTTGTTACATGCCTAGCAGCTTAGTGTACTTACCCAGTGAGATGTCATGTCCAGATACTTGCCACATATACTGCTTCCAGGCCTCCCTTAACAGTCATGTATGTCATACAGAGCAGTGGGGTGCTGTACAGATGTATGTCAAGATTTAGTGGGTAGTATGTGGCCATGGCACCTCTGTACCAGCAGTTATCATGTGTCAGAACAGACAGGGGTGTGTGAATGCATAACCAATGGGGGCAAATGTATACCAATCGTTACATATTATACCCATCTACATGGCTGTTAACATCCACATTGTCAGGTTTGGCCCACATGTCTTGCACTAAGGGGTTCTGTGTATACCTCTGGACTGGGTAGAGTGTGTCAGAATGTGCACATATATTGGCCAATATCTCTGCTGTAGTCCACAGGAGCATTACATGCTAGCAGTGGTACTGTACTATGATGTCCTTAGGATGTCTGTCAGTAGCCAATGGCGCACATGTTAAAAGCAGATGTGACCTCCTACACACACCATGTCTGTGAAGATAATCCCTATTACAGTAGCAATAATCTACAAATATACCTGCTATACACACCTGACATCCCCTTGCACTGCGAAGTTGGGACTATAGGGGCTGAGGTAGGGCTACATGCCATGTTCAGGACATATGGTGAAAATATATGAATATATAATTATCCAGATATCTATATAGATATATACACATATACATATCGACATATATAGATGGATATGTATATGCATATATATATATATACATACATAGGCCCGGCAAGCCAGCACGTAAAAATCTACTGCCAATCATTAGCGGACCGGAGTTCCGCTGTAGCGACCCCTAACCGAGAAAAGCCGAAAGACACAAACAAACACCCATATAAACACCTATATATATATATATATATATATATATATATATATATATATATATATATACAGAGCAAAATATGTCTACACATATACACATATGCACATATACGTATGGATATCTACATATATATTGACAGTAGTAGGTATATCAGAATAGATATGTATGCACATATAGTTATAGATATCTACATATATACCAACATAGCTAGGCATATCTGTACAAATAGAATGTACATACATATATAGCTATATAGACATATATCTATATATACATGTACGTATATCTATATATATATATATATATATATATATATATATATATATATATATATATATATATATATATACACATGCGAAGAGATGTACACATGGCCATATATATGTAGCCCTATACAGATGTGTATACAGACATATGTATGAGTATACATGTGTATGTACATGTAGACATATATAGACCTATTATATGTATACAACCATAGTCCTGTCATGAGTAAACCTCACGGTTGTGTATACCCTCCCAGATGTATCTCACTGTATGTATCTGCTATGTGCGCATTATGATAAAACAACATATGTGATGCAACAGTCATATTAATAACAAGGACTACACAATTTAGGAACTAAAGGCAATTGCTGAATACTACTCAATATGTGTAGTGACAGCTATACTGGTAAAACAACAGCTGTCTCAACAGTAGACATGGCATAGTGGTTAAGTATTGTGACTTCAGTGTACAGGGTCCTGGGTTCAAGAGCTGTTCATTTTTTGCTGGGCAGAACAAGGGCTGTCTGATACAGAATGGTTAAGGCAGTTTTGAGCTGCTTTAAGTGGGTTTACGTGGTTTTGTGCGGCGGTAAGCACTGCTAACTTCCGGTTACATTTTCTTAGACTCTGTCAGCTTCTAGATTGCTTAACCAGTATAGGCATTGCTTACCCCCATGCAAATAGGCGTAAACCCACTTACTGCTGTTTAAAAGTGCTTACTCCCACTTTCTTTAAAAGAAAAGAAAAAAGGGTTGATATGAAAGTGGTGAAAAAGGGGTACAAAGAGGGAAAGACAGTAGGGAAAATAAATAGCTAGTGATGTGCAGGAAAGATGTGGGGAAGGTCCGTAGCTGCCCATTTCTTCTACAGCAACATCTGTGCATATACACTGAATTTGGAGGTAGATTTGGACACTCAAACCCCTGGGAGGGGGTGAGGACAACAATAATAAGTTGTGATGCCAATTAGACCAGATTACATGTGTTCAGTGGACTAGTGTGCGAAATGGACAGATATGTATGGGGCGAGATTTATTTTTGGGAACAGATTGCCCTTTTTTTCAGGTGAGAGTGGGATGTTGGGGAGGGATAGTAGGTATATTTGGGAAGGTAGGTTGGGTAGGTTAACAGACAAGACAAACAAGACGCATACAGGGACACATGTAGGGGGTAGACACCTTGATGGGTGTGGGGTGTTGGAAAATCAGAAGCCCATGAGCCCCCTAGTGGAAACAATGAGGTCCCCACCCATGGGCAGTCACCACTGCACTTTCACATCCCCGAAGTTGACTGTGCTGGGGGCTGCATTGCAGGGCCAGCCTGACCCTCTAGTCGCAACATGTGGCCCTCGAGCTGGCAAAGCAGATCACCAAGCTGCTGGTTGAGCTCACTATGCACCACGACCCAAACCTGGTGAGGGGTGACAGGTTCCTCTCTGTGCCCGCTCCCAGGGGGAACCCCATCCCCTGAGGTGGTTCCACCCGAAGGTGGTACAGGACCAACAGACAGGGAGTTCCCAGGTTGGGCCCCAGACAAGCTGGTGCCTGGTGCCATGGCCAGCTGAGGTGAGACAGCTGGGTCTGCTGGGACTGGCCTTCCCAAACGTGCTATAGTGTTTAGATTTTATCATCATATGTGGGTTAGTAATAATCAACACATTCCAGGGTTAGGTATAACAGCATGCATAGATAATCAACACATTCCAGGGTTAGGTATAACAGCATGCATAGATATTCCCATTAACCCAGACACCAGATACAGAACAGTTGCATAGCAAACAGAACACATGCATATATGGGACCACATTGGTAATAAGAACAGCATGCAGGTACATTGATGGCCCCATGACACCAATGCTGGAATAGTTCAATATAGCACATGCATGGGAACAATTAACAATTAACAACAGGACATTATCAGAACATTGGATTCATTACATACCAGTTGGGGTGGGTATGTTGTTTATTGCTGGAGAAATGGTGGGAGAAATATGTCAATTAACAACTAGTATATTCCTGTAGTCCACATTAATTTCTAGTCAGTGTTGTTATCTGTACCTTAAAAGTCTTACTACACTACCCTATAGCCTTAGTTTGGACAGTGATATGACTATCGTCATAGTTATACATGAACTGGTTTTATCTGCAATATACAGCTCTTACCTGGTATACCTGTGGAGGGAATGTATGTTAACATTAACTAACTGTTTCTACACATACTCCCAGATTCCAGTTTGATATTGTGCACATGGCTATCCAACTCCTTCTGCACAGACTCTGACCATGTGTTGAACACATGCAGATGTACCAGGACATATCTAGAGTACTGCCCTCTCCAACCTTTAGTGACTTGACACACACATATACATGCTTTCATATACAGTTGTATTATATAGCACAGTGTGGGTGACAGTGATCCATGATACTTCATTATTCAGAGAAGCTGCAACATGCACAATTCCCTACAATACCAGAGTTAACAGTACCAGTACAGGGTATAATGGTTTTTATTTCTCAGCACAGTGGTTGTATCAGACGTACCTGCGGGAACAATGTTTGTTAGCACTACCTGACTGTTGCCACACAAACCTCCAGATTACACATTAGTATTATGCACATACATCTCACTCTGTGACTGTACACACTCTGGTCACAGCTTGACAACATGGGGGTGTAGATAGGACATACTTGGCTTATTACTCTCCTAACAGTTTTGGGAGTTGCTACAGTGACAGGTTTGTTCACATAGATATTGGACAATCACTTGTATTCCCTGTTTGCTGGCTAAACATCTGGGATCATCCCACAAACTTACCAGGGGGACAGGGGGACATGCAGCAGATATGGCCCCATATACTGGACATTCTGGTCTCATCTGTACAGTTGTGGGCTATGATTCTGTATGCAGCCTACTTCCACTCCCAGGATTCAGACCATGGCTGTGTCTGCTACAACTTAAACACTGTCCATCAGAGTTGTGTGTGCTATATAGATATTGCTGTATATCTCCTATCTGCTTTCTGTTCTATAATTCTCCTGTGATTTTGCATTCTGACCTTGTATTACAACACTCTTATACAGATTTCCTAGAGAGTTATGTTTTGTAGGACAGTGTGGGCTACAGTGATGCATAATACCTCATTAGTCAGAGCAACTGCATCACTCACAATGCCATACAATACCAATGTAAACAGTACCAGTACAGGGTATCATTCTTGTATTTCTGGGCACAGTGTTGGTATCTGACAGACCTGTAGGAGAAATGTTTGTTAGCACTACCTGATTGCTGCCACACACAGTACCAGATTTCACATTACTATTATGCACATACATCTCACTCTGTTACTGTACACACTCTGGCCACTGCTTGACAAGATGGGGGTATAAATGGGACATATGTGGCTTCTTAGTCTTCTAAGGGTTTGGGGAGTTTCTAGTCTGCCAGCTTTGTTCTCATAGATGTGTGTCAATCAGTTGTATTTCCTGTATGCTGCCTATATGTCTGGGATCATCCCACTGATTTCCCAGGGGACAGGTTGACAGGCAACAGATATGGGCGACTTTACTAGACATTCTGGACATATCTGTACAGTTGTGGGGTATGATTCTGTATGTAGACTACTACCACTGGCAGGACTCAAACCATGGCTGTGTGTGCTAAAAAGACAACAGTTCACATCTCAGTTGCATGTGCTATTCAGGTTTTGTTGTCTGCCTTTTCCCTGTTTTCTGTCTATGTGTTTCTCAGTTGTACTAAATGGCCTCTGGGGATTTCACCAGTCATATACAAGCATTCCTACACATTCTATTTATGGTGCAGGGTGTGGGTAACAGTGCTTATTCCAACAGTACTATTACGGGAATACAAATCTACATTGCCATTTGATACCAGAGTATACGCATGCAGTCCATCAATTAGATCTTTATTGTCAGGCTATTACGCTTTTATTTACATACATACTATATGAGTCTTTTCCTGCCATATTCTCCGGTATATGCAGTACTTGCCTTAAAGAATACAGGTTTTATACAGGCAATTAATTTACTATTACTTTTAGATTGATTTCCTATGACAGTACATGTAAGAGTATTACTGACCTGCCTCGCATCGCAACCTCTCCAGGCAACTGTCATGGGCCTCCTGGTTTGTGTGGAGGACATAAGAAGAATATTTAGCCATGTCTATCCATGATATACATGAGCTATCAATTATTAAACAGGAAGTGGACTGATACTTACACAGAGCTGGAACATCCCCTGCCATTCTAGCCTCTTGGATCCACTTGCCCAGGAGGTCCCCCTTATGCCACTTCAGGTCAGCATAGTGATGCCTGACCTGCTCATCAGTTTGGTGTATGCCAGTGGCACTAGTGAGGTGACGAGCGAGACGGTCCCAGGCATCCAACTTATATTGGGAGCCCTGGTAGTGGCCCTGCAGCAGTCTCTGTTCATGGTCTTTGACAAGGAGTCCTGCTATGACTCTGGACCCCTGAATGCACCAGCGCTGCACCCAAAAGAGCACACCCTTTCCCCTTCCTGACATAGTGCCTGCAAGGGAAGCTACAACCAGTTATGGGATGTATTTCCACCTCCTGGGTTTAAGTAGGACCAGTTTCCCACACTTTTTCATGATTGGTCAGTTTTGAAAAGGATAAGCTATGGGCAAACCTGCTTACCCACGGTTGGCATTGTTTAAAGGGATATAAAACTGGACACATTGAGTCAGCTGCCTTACATATTGCTTACACCTCCTAAGCTGACCTGTGCAATGTTTAATGTTGCTTAAAGTTGACGTTGCATTATATTTCCTTTTTGGCATTGATTTATTATTCATTACATCTTATATGTATGCATGGTATCCATGATTCATGTGTACATACACTGTATGGGGTGCTTGTGTTTTATTGGGGACTTCAGCACTCTATTACAATTACACCTGACTTCTGGGCTTACTACTGTACTCCAGTTCACGTATTTATGTTATGTAGTGGGTTATGGAACATATATCTATATAATGATTCCTTTCATGGGTTCAGTTGTATGTACTATAGTGAAGACTTGTTTGCTGATACCTCATTCTTCTGTGCTTCTGTGATGGCTTGGTGGTTAACTACTGTGAATATAGTGTATAGGTCCTGGGTTCAAGACCTGAACGGCTGTTTATTTTGTTGATGGGCAGAACAAGGGCTGTTGGATACAGAGTGATAAGGCACTTTTGAGCATCTGTAAGCGGGTTTGTGCAAGTTTGCACAAGGGTAATTAATGCTGACCTCCAGTTACATATGCTTACAGAGAGTTAGCTTCAGTATTGCTTAACCTGTGTGTGCATTGCTTACACCCCATGCAAACAGGCTTAAACCCGCTTACTAGTGCCTATATATGCTTAGTATTGCTTATTGATGCTTATACCTGCTTACTAGTGCTTTATTCATTATGACACTGACACCTCACATGTGCATTTTCTACAGAACTCCAGTTCATAAATATATGTTATTTAGTGGGTTATGCAATAAAAATATTGGTCATAACGTGCTTTGCCAGGGAAAATGGAATATGCTGCAGTGGGATTTGAACCAGGAATGCCTGCTCGTAAGGCAAATGCTCTGCCCATGACACTATTGCTATGCTGCTTCATTTGCATATATCTTCCTTGTTATCCTCTTCAGCCATAGACAGACACAGACTTAGCTAGTCCTGCATGGAAGATTAGTAAATCCGGGGGAAAATCTGATATCTTGCAATGTTTGGAGAAGTAACAGTCATTTTAAACCTGTTTGGGGTCACGTTATTTTATTTTTTTGCATTTGAATCTGCTAAGGTTGTGTCTGGGTTTTTGTGTTTTGCTCAGGCTGCACTGTCTAATAGGTTTTTGTTAGCAAAATATTTAATTTTCTTTAATGCTGTCAACCAGTATGCATGGTCAAGTAACAACTACCTTACCTTGAAATGTTGCTACTGAAATACTAAGACTCTTAATGTGTTAATTGTGTAAGATTAATTTGATGAGTAAATGTAGTCCTAAAGTTGTATAACAGTATGTGATGTTGAATTTCTTCCTTTCTGTGTATATATAGTAAATATGTTCATTTAAAAATGTTCTTAAAAAAGTAACAACTACTTTTTATGTGGTGCTTATTAGCAATATCCAGGAATGTCATAATGAAGAATTAGAATGTCAAGCCTACCTCATTTTTTCAAACATTTATTAAAACAATTAACACTGTATATGAAAAAGAATACAGTGTACTTCTTTTAAGAACAAAAGGGCAAACAGATAAATACAAGTATTGGAAAATATTAGCTTTGTTATGTAAAATGAATATGATGCTCTGTGAGAAGTGGATTATGCATGATTTGAACCTTCCATATCTTATGCAGTATAATTTAATAAATATCTTATTATTTAAAGATTCATTTTTAGAACTGATGCATCATGTGCAAATTTCAGTTAATAGGTTGTTGTAATTAATCTGAGTGTATGCATGCTTGACAATCATATGATTTAAATTAAATAATTTAGTTGATATATGTATAGACATCCATAGCTTCATACTTTTTTATTGTTTTATTATAAAAATTTGAATAAATGAGTTTAAAAGCATAGCTGCCTTTCAGATAAAAAGGCAAATTGCAAAATTCACTTTTATACATATAGTGTTTTCCATAGTCAACACCCCCTACTGACCCCCCTTACATGGGCTAATGTGCCTCGCATACTGTTACTGCTTATGCATGCTAACTTCTAAATGCCGTGTAAAGAATACTCTGAAAGACCATAACCCTAAATAGTATGCACTTCCCCCATTCTTACTTCAATTTGTACATTTTTTCAGGATAACATTATCAACCCCAGATCTTCAACAGGTACTCAAATTGGAACAATCTAATAGCATATGAGAAGGAACACTGCTCCAAATCGTAACAGTCCACCCATTCAATATAATATAGAACTGTATACATGCAAGGCAAATGAACAACACTGTGAATGAAAAATGGAAAACCATCTGAGTGCCTTTCTCCTGATCATTGCATGATATGATTGATGCCATGGTATGTAGTAGAAGAAGACAATGGATATGAAACCTAAAGGCTCATGTTGGTGAAGGGAGCAGGAAGTGTGGTGAGAAGAGAATGGCAACCCATATAAATACTGGCAGAACACGACAGAATAGAAAATTGTGGCGCTATTTGGCAAGCTAAACAGAATAATAGTTCTTGGTGAGGAATGTCCTGGTTTCAATTCCTGTTATGGATTTTATTATACTGTGGCAGGCTAGCCACCCAACAGTGTGAACTTAGGCTCTAGATGTGTTTTACTGTTGATGTGACACCCTGACATCATGTGTAAAAATGGAAAAAAACTGGTTGTGGATGGAGACATGGATGGATGGATGGATGGATGGATGGATGGATGGATGGATGGATGGATGGATGGCCATCAGAGTGGGGAATGGGCTGCAGTGGACAAACTAGTGAAAAAAGCATGCTAGGCACATCATATCTTCATGATGGAGTTTTGGCAGGAAATAATTGGAACTTGGAATTGGTGAAATGAAAGTGCATCCAGTCTAAATATGAGTATAAAACACAAATAGATAAAATAGCATGCAGATTACATAGACTACACAGACAAACACAAACAAGGTATTATATAAGTAGAAAAACCCCACAAATTGCAGAACAGTATATGCAGAAAGGGTATGTGTTAAAATCATTAAAAAGACCATCAAATGAAACGGAAAACATTTTTTTGATAATTTAAATGATGACTTGCTGTCTTCATGACAATAACAGCTATTTGGTACAGGATGCCCCATCATACATTTTTGCAAAGTATTCTATGATAATATAAAATGGAACCTGCCTGCCTTCAGAATTCCACACCATTACAAATTTGGAAGACTATCAGGGCATCTAGGGTCCACTTGCAAAGTTTTACTGAATTTGCAGGAATGATTCATCAATTTATACTTGGTCCAATATTTTGGATAGTGGATACTCCAATACTTTTGAAATTAGAAGCAGGAAAATGGATCACACAAAAAGCCTTTATACATCAATTCATATTCAGTTTAAAATATAAAAGTCTTTCTTAGAATTTGGGTTTCTGTACAGCTATCATAACTTATTGTATATCCTTGTTTTGTCAGTGTGAGAAAACAAAAACACCCAGAGAGAGACAACATATGTGGATGAAGGGAGTACTAGCAGTCTCTGCAAGGAAGACCATGTAGCCAAGAATCAAATCAGAGAACTTCTTGATATGAGATGACAAACTACCTGTTATGCCACTGTGATGCTAAGTAGTGGAGCAATTTATCCAAAATATAAGCGATGCTATAGGATTTGCAAAAACGAGAAAATTCACAGGAAGCAACAGCTAAACAAAATGATAAAAATATTGAATTCACCCTACTGTTAGAGCTTCAATAATCATGTTATTATTTAAGTGCAACCTCATAATAAGAAAAGCTTGAACACCTTGTCCTGGGGCCTAAACAATGAAAAGATAAGGAGTAACCAGACAGAAAAGGACAAGAAGCGAAAGCATGCTGTGGATAAAAAGGACAAGAAATATACTTTTCATAAAGGGCAAAGCTTGTTGGTGACTCTATTCATATCTGAGCCCTACGAGATAACAAGAAAGAAGGGCCACTGATTACTCTGACAAATGTAAAATGCCCCCTTACCAGAAATTATTCTAATCTGAAGTTCTGGTGTGACACTAGTAGTGGAGATAGAAATAATTGTACCTGATGGCTAGGACTCAGGACATGATGGTTATACATAAAGGGTCAGCCTAATAAAAGATTATGAGATAGTCAAGTTCTTTTGGCCAGGAGGTCCCAGAAAGCCATGAACAGACCTTCTTGCTTAAAAAATATATTTGCTCAACTGCCACTTAATATCAATTTCTAAACATATATCCATATGCATACACACACGCACACACACACACACACACACACACACATATATATATATATATATATATACATATATATATATATATATATATATATATATATGGTTTACTATCATTTTGTTGAAAGACACTACATTTTTGGATCACTTTATTGACTCAGATGATGGAATTTGTGAATAACGATTTTACCATATGTCAAATATGGTAAAGGCAACGTTCGACATTCGAACCATGGTTCAAAATCCCTGTATAAATAAACTGGGATGTAACAAAACTGAATCAACTCATGGCTTTCAGTTTAATGGATTTGGACACTTTCGGATCCCGATTTGTTCCATCCAATCAAGTGCTTCCACATATGCTCAATCCGAGTAAGTGTCATTATGTATTTTGATAGTAAAATTATATATATTGCTTCTCAGAACGCTCATTTTACACTGAAATTGCATTTATTTGTGCCTGAACTTTAAAATTTGTTTTTTGTTGTAAATTGTATTTTTAACTGTTACTGGCTTCCCACTCAAGTGCAACAGCCATTACTGCACTATAAAAGTGTTTTTGCATTTGTTTTTACTGTTTTCTTGAAAAAAAACAAAAAAACAAAACAATCTTGCTATTTTCCCGCCTTACTAAGCTAGAAAAGCCCAATTTTAGATACCTGCTGATACCTGGACTGCGTTTAAGCTTCTGTGTTTGGCCATACCTTACTTGGGCAAAAAGGAAGTTTTTTTGTTCACCAGTGAGAGTGGGGAGCTCTGAACAGCCTACCTGCCCTTGGAGGAGTAGTTCCTGCCCAGAAACTGTAGTTTTATTGGCCATTTTGGGCTAATTTACGTTTCTTTAATCTTTCTGATATAAAAAAATGCATTTGTGTGGTTTTGTGCGCCGGGCAGCGCCGGTTAGCTAGGGTTAAACTATTCCCAACTCCACGAAGTCTACTCTTCAGTTTTTCCCTTGGAACTAGACAAGCCTTCAACTTTAGCACTCAAACCATTCATTTTACAGCCCAGCACTTGATTAAAACACATAACAAGCACTAAATACCCCTAGCACTAGCCCTCTTATGCTGTCCAGAAGGACAAGGCTTTCTATTTGTCCACACCAATCAATCAGAAAAACAGCTCACTCTACCTATTCAGGCATGTCCAAAGGGCAGTTTCCGGTGTACTCTCCAGTCCAACTGGTGAATCTGGGCATTTTGAGGCAATGTTACAACTGCCTCATGTACATAGACAACCCTCTCCTCCTATCACCAAACACTAATATATGCGAGAGATGCAATTATACAGCCAGACTGGAGGCAAAGCTCTCTCAACCCCAGACTGTAACTGACTGTCAAGAGGAGAAGGGTAATAGTTACAATACACCACCAGTCTCACATAGACCTAACAAACCAACACAGGGAAATAACACACATAAATACATGAAAACATACTTGGAGGCTCTAAATAAAAATCTGCAAAAGCAACAGAGACCTTCAAAGCAGACATCCAAGCAACCTCCACAACCCATCACCAACCATGAAACATATACCTCACATAATCAGTGTGCCATGCAATCACAGCCCTTAAGGCAAAATAACATACCCAAGACACTAGTGATAGGCGACACAATAGTCAGGCACACTGATGTCCCACTAACTAGGCTGGACAAGGAGAAGGTTACAGTTAGCTGCCTATCGGGTGCCAGGATCCACCACATAACACAAGCACTCAGGTCACTCCAGAACAAGTAAAAATATGACTCTGTCATTGTAGATGTTGGTGTGAATTACCTGAGACGTACCTCCCTGGACTACATGAAAAGAGACATGGAAGAACTCTCTGATCATGTAGCCCGGGCAGGTATGACCCTGAACCTTAGTAGCATCCTACCCTCACCAAGAATGATGCCACAGTATAAAGAAAAAAATGATCAACTTCAACAATTGGCTAAGTTTCTGGTGTCATTCAAAGGGGATCCAGTATCTGTCTTCCTGGTATGACATGCTTGACAAGCCAAGTTGCTTCACAAGAGATGGCTTGCACCTGTCACCCTTCGGTTTTCGAATACTGGCAAAGGCTCTTGCCGCCCCCATAGTGACTATTTTAGGCAAGGCTCAAAAGACAAACCCACCACTGTAAACAGCACAAGTAACCAAAAACTGAGGGTAATGCTAATTAAGGCCAGAAGTCTAAACCGCAAAATGCATGCACTCAAGGCACTCCTCAGTATGGAGAACATCGATATCTGTGCAGTAACAGAAACCTGGTTTAAGGCTCCAGAGAGCACTTCAGCACTACCTGCTCTAACTCATACCATACCTTTCAGCCACATAACCTGGACCAAAACACAAAAGGCAGGGGTGTATCCATATTCATCAAGGATACCCACACCTCCAGGTTAGTGGCGCAGCACGATGCATCAGAGATCATCCATGTGCAGCTAACAATGAGCAAAACAGCAATTCAAATTGTAGCTTGCTGCAGATCACCCACCGTAACCCAGGACCCCCATTCCGTATTTCTGGAGACACTGGAAAATATGAAGGTCCTACCAAACACCCTAATACTGGGTGATTTCAACTACCCAAACATTAACTGGGAGAAGTACTCAAGTACTATCTCCCTTGCCCAATGCTTCCTAGAATTTATAAACTCGAGTGCCCTGGATCAACTGGTCAACACCCCCACCAGAGGGAACAACATATTGGACCTGGTCATTGCCAACATGGGTGAGCGGTGTTCCACACCTGACGTCAACCCCTCGCTGGTTAGATCAGACCATAGACTAATCACTCTGGATATTTACATTCCACCCCCAACCCCAATCAAGGAAACCACCATGAAAAACTTTTCAAAAGCAAACTTCACGTTGCTTAAGACAGAGGTGGAAAGGTTCACAGCCCCCACGCCAATGAACAATGCTGTCCAAGCTGCTGAAACCTATGCAAAGGCACTTGGTGATCATCTGCAGGAATGCATGGATCATGCTATCCCAAGTAAAGCTAAGACTCACTCCTCCAAGAAAAGGAAACCAGTCTGGTGGACCCCTGCCATAAACAGGCTCTAGAATAGAAGGAGTAGACTAGTACAGATAACAGCAAAATCCCTAGAAAGAAAGACATCCCTGATCAGTATCAGCAAGAAACTATGATCCCTCATTAAATCATCCAAGGCTAGCTTCGAAAGAAAAATTGCCAAGGACTCCAAAGATAACCACAAAGCGTTCTTTAACTATGTCAAGAACCTAAGTGGAAACTCTCAGATCTGTTCTGAGTTGGTGCAGAATGGCACAAAATTCACTGAACCGACTGATATTGCCAACATTTTGGCAGATAGGTTCAGTGCAAACTTCACACCCCTCTCACCCCCTAAAAGGCCCATAACCATACCAGAAAAATGTAAGGCCCTGGCAATCACCGACACACAGGTTAAAACAACCCTATCCAAAGCCAAAAACACAGCCTCAATGGGACCGGACGGTGTCCCAGGCTGTGTCTTACAAGAGCTCCAAAATTAACTAACCCCTCACCTAAACACACTGTTCAAACTCAGCCTCTCTACAGGCTATGTACCCACAGAGTGGTGCACAACAACAGTTATCCCACTCCACAAAGGTGGCACCACAACGGACCCTGGGAACTATCGGCCTTTAAGCCTGACTAGCCTGGTCTGCAAGGCTATGGAGTGCATCATCATGGAACTCATTAACAGAGACATTGGGAACCTCCAAACTTTGGACCCGACCCAGTTTGGCTTTGTTAAGGGCAGATCATGCCTCCTAAACCTGGTGGACTTCTTTGAGACAGTTACCAAGGCATTAGATAAGGGTAAGGAGGTCCACACAGCCTACCTAGACCTCACAAAGGCTTTCAACACCATTACCCATTCTGGTATTATAGACAAACTCACCAACCTGAACATTAACCCCTACATCACGAGATGGTTTGCAAATTGGCTCATGGACAGAACCCACACGGTGAGAGTTGCAGACTCTAGGTCCAACTCTAAACCGGTTACAAGTGGCGTTCCCCAGTGCTCAGTCCTAGGACCCCTCCTGTTCAGTATATACTTCTCAGGGGTACAGGCAAGCACAGGAGGACTTTGGCTGACCAGGTTCACAGATGACTGCAAACTAGAGGCCATAATTGATTCTCTGGCTGATACAGACACCCTCCAGAACTGTCTCACTGAGACAGATTCCTGGTGTCAAAATCATGACTTCAAGCTGAATGCCAAAAAGTGCATAGTCATCCCCTTTGGAAAAAACAAAGTACCCTCGGACTACCACATAGGTGGTAGTCCCCTAAATACAGAAAAAGTATTAAGGGATCTGGGGACCCAAGTAGATAGCAATCTTGCCTTTGATAATCATATTGCCAATGTGGTCAGAAAATCCTTCTACGTGGCCCACCTAATCTCAAAAGGGTTCTCATCCAGAACAAAGGAGGTTATTGTGCCTCTCTACTCATCACTTATTAGACCCATTATAGAATACAATGCCCCATTTGGGATGTACCTTACAAGACACCTGCAACAGCTGGAAAGACCACAAAAGTATCTCACCAAGAGGATTACTGGCCTCAAACAGATGACCTATGCAGCCCGACTAAAGAAACTCCAGCTGTACTCGGTTGCATACTGCTTACTCAGAGGTGATCATTGCTTGACATACAAGGCCATGTCCAACCCAGAATTGATGGATATGCTCCACATAAAAAAAAACAAATCCCTGAGAGCCACACACTCTAGGGATATAAACCTTACCACAATGATAAATAGGACGTGCTGGAGGGATAGATTCCTGACCCAGAGACTCCCCATGCTTTGGAACAAGATTCCAGTATACATCAGGCAGAACCACTGACTAGCACTCTTCAAGAGAAACCTTGACGGGTGGATGGGAAGCAGAAAATTTACCCCGGGGGTCACTGCAGTGGCTCTGCTGGACAGAGGCGCAGGGAACTAATGGCTCTGCTGGTCAGAAGCACAGGGAACTAATCTAAGGGGGTGGCAAAAGCCAACACACTCTGGCTAGGCTTATAAATGCCCTTGGACAGATAGCCTAGTACTTACCTATGAACCTATATATATATATATATATATATATATATATATATATATATATATATAAAAAACAGATCTGCAAATAACACTCATAAGCAACTGTTATTTAAAAAAAATCAAGATACATTTATGTTGGAAATTAATGGATATAAAAGCAAGTTGCTACAGATGGTAGTACCTATAATGATAAACAAAGTAAATGTCAGTATATGCCAAAATGTTAAAATTATGGAGAACTGAAATAGATCCCCATAAATGAAAAGAATGACAGTGTGTAATAAAATATATTCTGCATACTTTACTACCTGTCTGTCACTTCCTCAAAGATATCTAGTTTCATCAAGGTGTTAACAGTTTAAGAATGTGTTTGGTAGGCAATCTTGTTAGCCTTAGTTTGCAATAATTACTTTTATAAGATGAGATCCAATAACCACACACCAATTTGCAGTTGCAAAATCAAGGAAGACATGTCTCTTGCAATGTATTCTTCCAAAAGAAATGAATTGGAGGTTTGTGGTTGGTTATGAGCTTGAGTTCCAGACAGCCACTTAAAAAAGATAAATAAGAAGGAAAATCTGCGAAGTGAAGGTTCGTGAATGATGCATGAGGTGAATTATGTAGCTGTTATCCCGTGATTTTTATGTTTGTACTGGTGTGGAGTTCTGAGTATTTATTTGAAGGAAACTAATTTCTGTAAAGATCTGTACACTAGCTGATTTGAGAATGACCTTTTCAGCAGACACATTTGTAAGCAATGCAATGTTACTTATCCATTAAAGAGGGGGCTATACCTAGAAATAAATTGATCAGTCTGTAGAGTCTACCTAATCTATACATCCTAAACTCCAATTACTTTAATATACTGTGTTTGCAGGTCAGCTCAGCTCAGCTCAGCTAAAGTGTGTTTAGTGAAGTGCAGAGAAATGTACCACCCTCCAGGATCTTGGATGTGACAGTTCAGTGGGTAAAACTAAGGATATGCCTATCCAGAAAGAACAAAATATATTGAGAAAAGCTCAAGAGTTAAGATGGATAAAAACAAAAGGAAAATGTACAGTGAAATAGGTAAGACATGAGCAAGAATCATGTTGAGTTAAATAGAATCGGATAGTGAAGTAACATGGATCTACATAACTGAATTGCAGGCTTTGGATTGTTTGTGCCAGTATTAGTCTGAGAGGAAAACATTAAGGCAGAGAAGGGACCACCTGCACCCCAATAGGCTTATAGGGTTAGAATGGAAGCACTTGGCAGGAAAGTTAGTAATGAGAAAGGAGAGGTTGTGGTAAGGGAAATGAACAGTCAGTTTAAGTGATAGTGAGCAAAGACTGAGCTGTAGTAAGAAAGGATCCATTTGCTGCAGACTCTGACAGATGAGTGAGAATTAACCAAACACTAAAATATCAAAATAAAATGTTAAATAGCTGGTTAATAAAGTATGAGCAGTAAACAAGCCCGAAGGGCATATACTGCAGTAAAGGGTCCTAAGTGATTACTCTTATTTACTTATTGGGCCGGATTCATGAATGTTTAATTTCCTCACTGCTATAATGCACATGCCATGGCATGCACATAATAACAAACTGTTTTGCATTCATTAAATGACTCAACACATCATGTAGAGCTGCTAAACAAATGTAAACAACACAGTATGCCAATTAAAGCATAAACAGCTGAATTACATGCAAATAAACTAGTCCAATATGGTGAAGTCATTCAGGATGCTATAAGCTAACTGTGTAGATATGGTGTAGCCTTTTGCCATGAACTACAAAACCTATTGGAATAAAGCCACAATCACACTTAGAAAATAAAAAAAAAACAATGTTAGGTGCTACTGTTGCTGCTCTCTTGTATGTGTATGTGCAACAGGCTGAGATCTATGCTGCTGATGCTGCAGATAGACCTCGTCCAAGGAGAAGAAGAGTTTTCAGACCCCATTTAACATTTCATGGACTGCATGTTATTGAAATAGGAGAGTGACACAGGGTTGATAGAGAAGCAAAGCACGCCTGAAAATCTGCAATGTCTACCCCACCTCAGACCCAGGGAAAATCAAGGAGAAGCTAAACAAGTGAAAAATAAGCTATGTATAGCATTAAGGCTATTAGCTACTAGTACATTCCAGAGACCCACAGGGTATATACTAGAGGTATCACAGACCTCATCGTCAAGACTATATCACCGATATCTAAATGCTGTGCTAGAGCATGCAAGGGAGTACATCTATTTTCTACATACACCAGAGGAGAGATCAAGAACAATACAGAAAGTCTATGCTGTAGTACACATTCTTGAAGTTTGGGGCTATAGACTACACTCACATATAAATAAAATCTCCACCTGGTGAACAAGGAAGTACATTCATTAACAGGAAGGTGTTCTACTCAGTCAACTGCCAGGTTGTCTGCAATGCTGAGGGATCATTCTCAATGTCTGTGCAGCAGGGTTGCCACCTTTTAACAAGGGCAAAGTGGGACATGGGGGTGTGGTCAACAGGATAGGGGTGTGGCCAACATGACACTGGCCACACCCCCACCACGACATCACCAGAGTTGTTAAAGGAGATGCAGTATTAGTTATGGATGCAACATTGTGACATTACAGCATACTGAAAACTCAAACCATTTAAATTAAGTGAACTATTACTGCATACACACTAATCAGTTGTAACAATAAACTTTAAAGGAATTAAAAACACACTACTCATTAAACAGACACTTGTTTATTTAAAAAGTAAAATTCATAAACCATCCATTGCTATTCAGAAAGAAAACTTAAAAAATCTACATACCACATACAAGCCAAGTATAAAATTAAGACTGTCAATTAAAGCTAAAGCAAAGAACACAAAACTACATACCCTAGTACAAATTAATGCTAAACAAAGAAAAACACAAAATTACGTACAATAAATCACTTTTTTTTAAAAGTGTATTTTGAATTTGATTTTATGGCTTGAAGAAGGGCCCGATTTGAAATAATATTTGAGTAAAAGTCACAACATTTCATCCGGTAATTTACACTCATCATTAGTTCAGCTTTTAACAAGTCCACACTACATCGGTTTCGCACATCTGTCCATTTACCTTTCACCAGTGAAAAAAACTCTTTCTGTAAATGCGTTTGAGGGTGGTATAGATAAAACCCTAGCAATTACCGGATAGAGTGTAGTCAGTTCAGGCCCTTCTTTGAAAAGCTTCAGCCACTTCTCTCCTGGGGTCAAGCTTGTGTTACATAACTGTTCGAGAGAGGGCCTAATTGCCAAGTAGTCCCTAAAAAGATAATCTTCATCTACATCCTGCAGACTCAGGGCAGTGGTCACATTCAGCAAGTTACTGAAGGCAAAGGGCTCATTTAAAGATAATTTAGATAGTGTAAACAAGTAGTTGCTTTCAGTATAATCAAACCACTGCTCCAGGTATTTCACTGCTGTCTCCAAGAAAACAATAAAGTCTCTTTTCAGTTTGTTAGCAGAAGTGCTGTCTAATGTGCTCATAAGTGCCCTAAGTTTCCCTCCAAAGAAAGCACCTTCAGCTCTTGCCTGCAGTTTTTGCTTCAGAGAGACCATTACACAAAAGTTTCCATGGCAGTAAGTGCTGATTTTTCTAATGTACTTATATGTTCATTAAAATCAACAAGAACAGCACAGAGAAAGTGCAGATAGCACTGGGGCAGTGTAGGCAATTCATTCTCACCATGCTCGTTACCTGAAAAGTACGACCATATCTGCCGGGGGGTCTCCTCTTCTCCCTGAGAGAGGAAATAGGACTGGAGCACTGGGAGATTTTCACTACTCTTTCAATGGCTGGGAGTAGTGACAGCCACCTTGTTGGCACATGTCTTAACAGACTCTCAAATTCCATGCCACAAAACTCAAAGAAGTCTTTCAAGTCTCTGGTCCTTGTGGCAGAACCAGAAAAGTGGCTGAAAAGTCTCATTACAAATGCTTCCACATCGTATGGTAGTTGTGCCGCAGCTTTTTTGGCTGCATTGTGAATGATATGGGCAAGACAGTTAGCTTTCTGGAGTGATGGGCACTTTTGTTTTAATCTGGTATACACACCAGATTTCTTCCCATAGTTCACACTGGCATTATCAGCCCCATAAGCTGAAATATGGTTCCAGGGCAAGGAATGCCTTTCCATAATGTTGGAAATTTGCTGTGAAATAGCCTGTGCCGATTCGTCAGGGTCTTCGTAGAAGTCTAAAAGGCCATTCACCACCCTTCTTCTTTAGAAAATACCTCACAACAAGGGAAATAATTTTATGTTCCCCTTGTTGGAAGCATCTGATGAAATTGCAAATGAAGTACCTGGTTTTGAAGGTCATGCAGGAGGCATTCCAATGAGTGTGGCCCCAAAACATTTTCAACTATGGGTTCAGCCTTGGTTCTGCCACAAGATAGTTTCTTTGCAGTGTCTGAGTCACTGTACAACTGGCTGGCCAACTTTACTGCACAGTCCAAGCTGTTATATGAAATATTGTGCTTAACAGCATGGAAAACCTCAGAGGCTTCTGCTGCAATGATTCTAAGTTCTGGTCCCTCAAGGTTTGCATTCCTTGCCCACTTTGTCATCAGGTGAGTGGATTTAGCTTGAAGAATGGCAGTCTTATGTTGTTCAGTTGCCTCATGTCGTGCGACATCATTTCTTCCACCGTGGGTCACTAGAAATTCTCTCTTGCAGTACCTGCAGAATGCTTTGACATCAGTGCATCTCTCGATCCAGTCAAATTCTGTTTTCCAAACGTCCTGCCACTTGCACATTCTCTTGCTGCTGGTTGACTGTGATGAAGCTGCTGCTCTCTTCATGCTTGAATCTGTACTTACCTGATATGCAACATATTGACCAACACTGTTAGTAGGGTTCAGTAACATATTGCTGCACAGCACAAATGAACTGGCTTAATTGGCACAAAAAACTGGCTCGAAAAACATTGGCATGCGAAAGAACTGGCTCGAAAACATTGGAATGCGAAAGAACTGGCTCGAAAAACATTGGCATGCGAAAGAACTGGCTCGAAAAACATTGGCATGTGAAAGAACTGGCTCGAAAAACATTGGCATGCGAAAGAACTGGCTCGAAAAACGTTGGCATGCGAAACTGGCTCGAAAAACATTGGCACATGAACTGTCTTGAAAAACATTGGCACATGAAAGAGCTGGCTTGAAAAACATTGGCACGTGAAAGAACTGGCTCGAAAAACATTGGCATGCGAAAGAACTGGCTCGAAAAACATTGGCATGCGAAACTGGCTCGAAAAACATTGGCATGCGAAACTGGCTCGAAAAACATTGGCACACGAACTGTCTTGAAAAACATTGGCACATGAAAGAGCTGGCTTGAAAACATTGGCACGTGAAAGAACTGGCTCGAAAAACATTGGCATGTGAAAGAACTGGCTCGAAAAACATTGGCATGCGAAACTGGCTCGAAAAACATTGACACACGAACTGTCTTGAAAAACATTGGCACATGAAAGAACTGGCTTGAAAAACATTGGCATGCGAAAGAACTGGCTCGAAAAACTTTGGCATGTGAAAGAACTGGCTCGAAAAACATTGGCACACGAACTGTCTTGAAAAACATTGGCACATGAAAGAGCTGGCTTGAAAAACATTGGCATGTGAAAGAACTGGCTCGAAAAACATTGGCATGCGAAACTGGCTCGAAAAACATTGGCATGCGAAACTGGCTCGAAAAACATTGGCACACGAACTGTCTTGAAAAACATTGGCACATGAAAGAACTGGCTTGAAAAACATTGGCATGCGAAAGAACTGGCTCGAAAAACATTGGCATGTGAAAGAACTGGCTCGAAAAACATTGGCATGCGAAATAGAGGAATGGAGCAAAAAAGAGTTTACAAACAGTTTGAAAAAGGTCAAATAGTAAATGAGGTAATGTAGGGGGCATTTTGGTCATTGAAGACTAACATTAACACAGCTTGTAGAAAATGAAATGCATTATTTTTACCACTGAACATGCCCACCACACCCCACAAGACAAAAAAGTTAACCATATTCACTGAACCAAAAAACAGTAAAATGAATGAGAATGCACAGTGGATACCATAGACATAATTTAGCTTTTGACCACAGCAGTTAAGAAATGTATGGCACTAATTTACACAGCACAATGATCTATTAATAAACATGCCCAACAGCAGCACTGGTCATAATCTGATTATAATGAAAACAGTAAATAAGTATGTTGAAGACATCACTAAAACACAAAATAAAAACTTTGCTACTTAGACGCAAACTACCCTGTGACATGGTTTAGCACAATCTGAAATACATTGCATTAACGTCAGAGCATCCATCCACAAAAAAAAAAAATAAATGGGAAAAAAGTCCAAACATTTTAACTTTTAAAAATACTTCTTGCAAGAGAAGTAACAAGCTACAATGTACAGTAGACTCCATGGGCCCCTTTTACCTCAAAACATAGCAATTAATCCAGCACAGCAATGCAATAAACAGGCCCAAGTAAAAGTAACACACCCATATTCACATTACAAGCAAAACAGTACATTTTAACATTATTAAAAATGCATAATAAATTAAATGCACACATTTACAAGTATAAATGAAAACAATCTTGAAACAGCTTGGCAACGTGTACCTACTAGAATAATAAATGAATTACATTAACTGTTAACATTCCCCCTCAAAAGGTAGACTTGTACCACAGACATGGACTTGCAGGAACAGGAAAAATTACCTAAACAGTATATCGTAACTTCCTGAAAACAGCATTATAGTGCATATTTCCATACAAAAAAAGTACAAACTATGCTCAAACAATTCCTATATGCATACAGACAATACCCAGAAAAAGCTACGACAATAGAAATGCATCACACTAAGTTTATATTTCACTGCCCCCCAACAGAAACAAACAACTTCTATACACAGTTCAGCCTTTTAAAAGTAATTCTTCCAAATCATACCCCCCAAGCATAATAACAATTACATATACATTCAGGTTTTATATCTTTAAAAACTACTACACAAAAATATCAAACTAACTACTACAGATTTAAATATTGCGTACTGCACCCACCATCTGCCTTTAAACATTAAAAAAATTAAACCACAATATATTCCCATTTTAAACTAGTACAAAAGTCTCAAAATAACCACTGCACAGATTTAAATACTACATACTACATCCCCATCTACCTCTAAACATTAAAAACTTAAATAAAGCACACTATTCCCATTTTAAATAACTAAAGCCACAAAATGCAATTATCTACTTACCACTCACAGTTATTGCTGGGCTGGCTGGCTCCCTTGCTGGCTTCTTTCCTGGCTGGCTCCCTTGCTGGCTGGGCTGGGCTGGGCTGGCTGGCTGGGCTGGCTCCCTTGCTGGCTGGGTTGGGCTGGCTGGGCTGGCTCCCTTGCTGGCTGGGCTGGCTTCAATGCTGGCTTCAGGGCTGGCTTCAATGCTGGCTTCAATGCTGGCTTCAATGCTGGCGAAAAAAATCAGATCTTTTGTCGCAGCTGCTATAGAGCTTAGTGCTCTACAGCTGCGACCTTTATGGGGCTCTTCACAAGAAGTTCCCGCCCCCTACAATAGCTGCAGCCAATTACTGTGCTGCATTACCACCCGGACCTAGCAGAGAATCCCACTAACTGCAGGTCCGGGTGGTGACGTAGCCGCATTGCCGTGGAAAAAACGGAAGTATTTTCAGCTTTTCCGCGGCAATTTTAAAATGCGAAGCGCTGCAAGCGCAAAGGGGAAAAAACGGGACTTTTAAAGTCCCACGCTTGGTGAGCGCGGGAAGCGGGATGAGAGCACTCAAACCATGAGTGTCCCGCTGACAACGGGACGGGTGGCAACCGTACTGTGCAGGAAATCCAGGCAGTTATCATGACTCACACACATGGAATGCCTTGCAGCTTTACATAAGGTTTGCTAGGGGTAATGTTCTACCACGCCATCTACTGGGTAATACAGATTATGCACTGGAACTATGGCTTGTGACACCCAGCAGGAATGCACACACACCAAAAGAGGAAGGATGCAATGATCCTCATGCTCAAAGCAGAAACGTCATAGAGCATGTGTTTGGTATGCTGAAGTCATGGTTCCACTGCTTAGACACATCAGGAGGTGCCCTGCAGTACGACCCTGGCATCTGTGCAGAAATTCTCACAGTCTGTGCCAGGTTGCACAATATCATCTTGAGGAAACAGCTACAACAGGGATATCAAAGGCCAGGACCCCACATTCCTGGACCACAGGCAGGGCCAACATCTCTCCACTTATAGACAAGGAATATGAGGGGGAACTTCCAGTTGCACAGGTAGCCTGCAGATGTAGGTGTGCACAATATGCCTTTGCCCAGGCTAAGAGGCAAAGGATAGCACACACACACACACTCACCACCTGAGAGCCAAAGAATAGCTCACACACTCACCACCTAAGACACAAAGGTCAGCGCACACAACCAGCAACTAAGAGATGAATGATAGCACAAATACTCACCTGAAAAGAAATACACATAACAACCTACATGCATACAAATATTAAAAGTGATGCCATCCGACATCTACAAATGTTACTTACCCATGTAATGTCTGCGTATGGATAGCATCAGACAGAGACAGCCCCAAAGCACACAACTCCTAACTGCAGTAATGTCATGGTAAGTGTGGGACCCGTAGTAGACGAACAAATGTGTAAAAAGATAAGCTACCTACATATTGTCAGTCTAGTACCTATCTATACTGTGCATCATACATATAGGCAACCCTAACTCAAATAGAAATGAACAACGTTCATGGTGCAGTCATCATTCTCATAGGCTGGGGGATGCATGAACTGCAATATGTGCAGTATAGCAGCAGTAAAATTTAAAAATTGCAAACATTGCAATTTTTTTCCATTGCATATTGAGGTACATTCAAAATATGAACATATAAGCAATGTGTGTGTAGAGGACAAACATAACTTATGAAACAGTGCAGTTATTTGTAGAACAATCTACTTCAAGCTGCTAGCAACAGTGCTCAGTCTGTATCTAATCAGACTCCCCTCCTTCCACCTCCATAGCAACACCATTACCTTTCTACAGTATAGATTAAGTACTGTGAAGATGCTAATGAGATGTGAAATCATCAGTATTCCTGAATACCAAAAAAAATCTCTTGATGCAGGGGATGTAAACAAGATGAAAGTAGCTACATTATTGCAAGCACACACCCTATGATTGCAGGGATGAGCAATATAAATTGTTAGCTGCTAATGGCTTACAACTGTTTCTACTTTGTCTGACTACAACAACAAGCAATACTGAAGTGACAGTTGTCACTAAAGTGTTTGCATCATGCAAAATAGAGTTACAATAAAAATTTGTAAGCACCTTGAGAGCTATGAAAACAACCTTAATAACACTGGCATCATTGTAGTAAGAGAACACTTCTGTCCTGTGCTTAAAATATGTCTGAAATGCTGATCAGCTACATTACACATTGAAACAAATATACAAATAAATGGCCATGACACTGCATGTCTGTAGTTAAGCAGAGAGGAGAGGAAGATGTTCAGAAAATAAAGAGAAGAAGTAGTTGGCAGTATTGGCAACCTATTACTGTAAAGTACTTGTCAATATGCCATTGTTGTAGACTTGCTCAATCAAATGAGAAAGTAACATTTTCTAGTCCTGTGTTGATGGCAAAGAGGGATACAAAGCACAAATGACTGTGTATTGTTACTACACTTATCTGAGGGTTCAATTTCAGATAGTGTGGTTTCTGACAGAGTTAACGCATATTCTCTGAGCATATTATCAGGTTGTACCACAATCCTGCCTTTTCATATTTATTACCCTAGATGTGTTACTACTGACAATTGTCTATTACGTCTTATTTTCTTTTTTTTTGTGTTCCTCATTTGCACTCATTTTGGAAGAGCTCACTGTTGACTGGTAGCATTTTGTGGCAGTGAACAAGAGTCCACTGCCCAAGGTACAAACTGAGAAATGTAAGTGGGCTTGCCATCGGTATTGCATTATACATTCACATAGGTATGCTTTGCAACAGCACTCTGAACAGCAGTAAGACAAAATTGTTGTGTGGGATATACATTGTTACATATTTTTTTTTTTTGCCTGTGCAATGTTATCACTGCTTAGCAGAGCAAAAACAGGGCACACAGTTGAAGGAAACTGAACGGTTTGATTACATAATCTTTATTAGCCTAAGCAGTTTTGCCACCGCTGAGTGGTACTACTAATGAGTGAGGTGGACTTGATTTTTCCCTGTTTCTGTAGCAGAAGCTGTAAATGCTGTGACATTGGTTCCTTAACACAATGTTTTTGGGGTTCAAATCCATACAGTGTGAGGTGGCTGTGGAAATTATTACTCCAGATGTAGGAATCACTGTCATCATCACTTTATATGCTTTTTATTACTGTTTATTGCCTTGTGCACTTGCTCACTGATGAGTGTCATACAATCAAGCTTACCTGCTAAAGGAGAAAAGTGAAAAAATGTTGTTTGGTGTGCCTTCTACAGTGCAAACAGACTTAGTGGGAATGCATAGCTGCCAGAACTCTGCATAGTACTTAGAGGGAAAAATCCACCTGTTAACCTAATGTTAGCTGTGATACAAGGTGTAAGTTCACTGACTTTACAAATGTCACACTGGTGATCTCCAATTTAAATCCCGATTAAGGTATCAAAACGCAACTTTAAACAAAACGTTGATTACAAAGTTAAAACTATATACAAATGGTTATCATAATCATGTTTATTGCAAGAAATGTCTCATTAATGCTTTTATAGATACATTTTTCTGAGTAGCATATCTCATAAATTACATATTTATGAAACACAGTTGATTGTGTGTGCAATTGTTTAAGCAGGACAGTTATGATAATGAAATAAACCATATCTATGATGGGCAGAATACAGAAGTTAATATCAACTTCTTTCCTCACATAGCCCATCTCTATGTTTAGGACAGTATATGTAGAGAAGTATGTATTTATTACACCCCACCCTCTTCCTTCAGAATGCATGTCACCGGACTTCTTAAATTCACACACATGTAAGTCTATCAACTATATCTCCATCCATACTGAATGCAGTTTGTCTACAATAAACATTGTTGAAAGGTAGTTCTCCTAAAGCACTGAAAAATAAGCCCCTTGCTTAAAATTTATGAATTATTTATTTATTTGTTTTGATTCCCAAATTGGTCAACTAACATTTTACAGTGTGCAATTCCAGAAAGTTAAGTGCCAAGTATTCCTATTTAACCTCCAAAACACCAAGGATAACAAGCCAAGTCACTGAGGCAGTTAGTGTTGATCATCTGAAAAAGTGCGAATATGTTCAGCATCACACATAGCAAATTTCACTGCCATGTCTCACACCATCACTGATGTTGAAAAAATGCCTTCCAGCTTACTTATAATTGCCTCCTTGTACTTAACCATCATGCAACTGCAGTTGGCATGGTTGTGTGTGTTCGCACACTAACTGTTAAACATGAGATTGGAATTTGGCACCAATTCCTCCTTAGAGTTGTTGCTTGATTTCTGCAGGCATGGCTGGTGAGGGAGATGATGATGTTAAATTTAGAGCACAGAAATGGGGTGTGAAGGTGTCCAGGATTTTTGTGGCATTCCATGTGAAGTGATAAAGGCATAAGCTACTGCAGTGACTTGAAACGGCCCAAGAAGGACCTCCTTAGCCGATGGTAGGATGAGTTCAAGACTGCTGAAATCCCACAGTTGTGTAAATATACTGACCTATCTGTGTTAAATGATATAGAATACAGTATTCAGGCAAGACTGTTATTCAATATGCTTTCATGTCTCTTCTTGCCTTCTTCTGTTTTGTACAGCTGCTGAAGACATTGCAGGGAATTTTGAGGTGCACCAGGAGAAACTAACTTGCCTCAGAGAGGCACAGGATATGTACTAACATGCCTTAGTGTAAGCCAAATACCTGTTGTAATTGTAAGCAGTATGATGATACTGTGATAAACTGTGGTATTTATGACATCATATCAGTGCACTTGATTAATGGTACAACAGAGTAAGGCCTTCCCTTCATTCCTGGATATGGCAAAGGTGAATAGACCAGATAATCATAAATGTTCCTTGTCTGAAATTATTTATTTATTTATTTATTTGTGGTTGGGGCATATTTTAGATGTCTAAAAATGCTCTGCTGTCATCCATTTCTGCTTAAAAAAACTGATGTAGCACAGAGAGATAGACCAGCCAATGCAGATTGGCCCGCCATCCCTCCACGGGTTACAGAACCAAAATCCAGCACTTCAGGGTTCCAAGCTGTCAGCACTGCCTCCACAACCACTGACCTACCTGCCTCATCCACATCAGTAAGCTCTGCCCTGGCAGATGGTGCAGTGTTACCCTCCATTAGCAGTATTAGTAAAAGTGGTGATTTTGTTACCTGCTAAAAACTGGCAGGACTGGTGGAGGGTATAATGCAAAGGGGCCTTTGGATCTGAATCAGCCATGTCGAAAAGGTCTATCAACCCCTTTTTCACATTTATTTTTTTTTCAATAAACATCTTTATTTAATTGCCACATATGATAAAGGCAATCTTACATTTATATAAATGAAAAACAAGCATTTACACCACCTTAGTTGCAAACATTATGCATCACAAACACCACTGAAACAACCATAGTTGCAAACATTATACATCCCTTATAATCTATCCAGTCATTATCAGTTAAGTATTATATGGTTCATACAAATCCTGCCTCTTAAACCTCATTCCTTCTCTGTATATATTGTTTCCACAATTCCCATTGTTTTCTATGTAGTCTGCTCCATCCCTTTATTAAAGTTCCTAATTCCAGATATTTTACCTCTGTTACTATATTCACTACTTCTAATAAAGTTAGTCTAAAATTTGATTTCCATTTTCTAGTAACTGCTTTTTGGCGATGGTCAAAAAATAGAATAACATACCACACATAGCTGGAAACGGCCCATAAGAAATCCTTCAATTATTATGACTCAGCATTTGTGCAGACTTGGCCATCATGCACCAATGGCTGTTCATGTGCTATGGCAAAATCTTGTCAGTTGTTGCCATCACCCACTGTAGTCTTGTTATCATCACACAAAGGTGGTTAAATGAGCTACTCTACTGGAATACAAAGTAAAGGCAGAATAAAGGCAATATTATGCAACAGGTACTCAAACAGTTCTTTAACTACCGGATCTGACAAAGTACCACTTCCTCTGTAGAGTGCTGACATACATAAATCACTTGTCTGAAGATTGCCTTTTGGCCATAACATGAAGGGTTCAAATTCAGATGTATGTCACATTATTTATTATTTATTACAGTGACATTATACTTCTATGGTTTGTTTAATGACATACATCTTAAATTGTATCCATTATGAAACTTTCATCAACAGATTTTGAGTACTGTTGCAAAAAAGCATTTGCAAACACATCTATGCCCATAAGGAGGAATTATTAAACTACCTTTAGTCTACCCATGTCAGCATCAGTTTTTGCTTGTCCTACAGCTTCTAAACCACCACAGACATCACTTGCTGATACATAGTCTGACTGATGAATACTAAGGACAAACTATAAAGATATGCATTAATGACCACTCTTTCATATGTATCTCTATATCTGTCTCTATCTTCACCCCTTCTCTATCATCCCTTTGTACAGTTGACTGTCATGTTATGGCATGTTCTGTCTGTCATTACTTTGCTAAAGAATAAAAGCTACATCTTCCATTGGATACATAGTGTATCACTGTCCTTTCAAAGATGTGAGTTTGACATGTGTGAAGAATGATTTCCTTGGTGGGGTCTAGAGATAATGATCAAATTTGTGGAGATACAGGGGGATTCAATAAACCCCTAGATAGTCATTTTCCACTGTGTGCACATCACAATGAAATTCAGATTCAGTAAGCATTGTGTACAGGCACACACACCCTCACAAACAAGGTAAACACCGTCTCTTGTTAATTACATCATAAGCAGGTAAACTGCATGTTAATCAATCAATCCAGTGTTGCATAGCTATTCAACACGCTATAAAGCATCTGTGTAGACTCTGTGCTCGTTTTTCCTGCAAATTCCAAAACTTTTGGAATACAACCATAGAAAGGAGTCTACACGGACAGAATGTAAGGGCTGCTGCTGCTTCAGTTCATTGATGTTTTCTACAGGCTGAAGCCAATGCTGCTCCTGCTGTTAATAGGCTAGGTGAGAAGGAAAAGTTTTCAGGTCCCATTTGACTTTTCACAACCTACATGATGTGGAAACTGTACAGCACTACAGAGTGGAAATACAGGGGGATTCTGCAGTTCACAGATTACTGTAGATGATGCTGCAACCTCTGCTTTCCTCAACTCAGAGCCAGACCCACCTGAGGGGAATCCATCCCTAGTGGAGACAAAGGTATGTGTAGCCATTAGCATCTTAGCTACAGGTACCTTTCAGAGACCAAAAGAGAACATCAGTATCCACATTCATCCACCAATTCCTGAATGCTATGCTCCAACATACCAGTGACCACATATATTTTCCCCATAGTTCTGAGGAGAGGGCCAGAAATATACAGGAGTTCTACCATGTAGCACACTACCCTGAAGTACTGGGTGCCATAGGTTGCACACATATAGAAATTAACGCACTGCATGGGGAACAGGGTAGAGTCTACATAAACACCCTATCAACTACCAAGTCATGTGTAATGCCAAGGGAATCATCTTGAACATGTGTGTTGGCAACCCTGGCAGTTACCACCACTCACATATCTGACACACCTCCCAGCTGTACCAGATGTTTGCTATGAGGATATCCCACAGGGAAATTTACTGGATGATGTAGGTTATGCACTGGAATCATGGCTAATGATACCCATCAGAAATGCACACACACACTCCCATGGACGAATGCCATAATGAGTCATATGCTTAAACCAGAAATATCACAGAGCATGTGTTTGGCCTGCTGAAGTCATGGTTTTGGTGCCTAGATACATCTGGGAGCTCAGTAGTACAATCCATGGATCTGTACAGAAATATTCACTGTATGTGCCATTCTACACAACATTATCCTGAGGAAACAGCTTCAGCAGGATTAGCAAGGGGAAGGAGCACACATCCCACTATCAGGCCAAGGTCACCACAGCCACCACAGCCACAGGCAGATGAGGAGTCAGAAGTGTAAAAATCAGTTGCTGTGGGTGTAGGCAGATGTAAGTGTGCTCAGTATGCTCTTGCATTGGCTAAGACACCGCATAGCACTCACTCACCACCTATGGGCCTAAAACGTTCTTCCTACTCACATACATATAGTAACACTGATGCCAGGCAACTCACACAACATTTATCTCCCCATGTATTGACTGTGTACTGCTTGCATCAGGCAGAGTCAGCCCTGAACTAAAACTGTGGCAGCCACTGCATTTACAAGGTAAGTCCGGAACCTGGACTGTTTGTTTAATAATATGAACGTGTGGCATATCCTTTGTTTTCATTATTTAGTCTGGTAAGCAAGTAAAAGGTGGGTGATTTGTACAGAAATTACCTTAACATGTGACAGCAGAGACATATTTGACTTATATGTGTCCATTACTAAGTAGTAGGCCTCAGGCATCAAAGATTTACATAGTTATATCTCTCAAAAGGACTGATGATCACTGCATGCCCTCAGCTTAGCATCATACGTTTATACCGGAAAATTATTAAAGAGTGAAGTTAGAAAGTAATAATACACATTGCAGTTTCTGACTTCACAACACTCACAAGATCACTCATTATAAAGCTGGGAAATTTTGATGCTATCAACTTTCTAACTTTCAAAGGCCAATATAAGTCAAAGGTACAGTTACCAGTTCAACAGCAGAAATGCAGATGTACTAAACACTAAGTTAGCTATGCACCCTGAGCATCAGACACAAAGCTTATGTATCCCTAAATCCAAAAGATAGAAAACAGGGATATGGCACAGTTACCATCACTAACATATGGTACTGTGTGGAGGGGGCAGGAAGTCTAGGCTGACACAAAAGGTCAGTGAGTGTGTGAGAGTAAAAAAGAGAAGCAGGAAAACATTTAGATAAACAAACAAATGGCCATTTGAACAAAATGAATAACTGTTGTGTGTGTGTCTCTAGGAGTCATCCAGGTGAAACTGGCGTGTGAGCATCTGCATGAACACAGCCAAGGTCTGTGCTGGCTCTATGTCTTGGTGTGTCAGACAGGTGTGAGAGGTGGCAATTCATCATTGTTGTGCTCGAGCATGAGAACTGGCTCTGCCAGGACTTGCACTGGCATGCCCATGCCCACAGTCAGATGCACTGTTGCTATCTGAATGTGAATGATGTCTGTTGGATGAGCTCCCTTCACAAGAATGCCCAGGACCATGACCCCATGGCTTGACACATCTACATGTGGAAAGCACACTAACTGATGGAGCAGTGGAAGTACTGCCACTGTGGGAGTGTGATCGGGCATGGCCACATTGTCTGACAGCAGATGAGATGGCTGACCTACGGCCATGAGGATGCTATTCCCCTCCTAGCAGATGTTTCATCATAGACAATGCTCATTCCATGAGAGACACCCCTTGATTTATTACAGGCATCCCTTTTTCATTCCTCTTATCCACTGACTCGTCAACATGGTGGAGGCAGTCATGCAAGTCAGATCGTGCCACATCTACAACCCTAAGCATTTGTCTGGAGCACTTATAGGAAAGTGCTTTTGCCTCTATGATGCCTTAAACATATGCTGAGTGGCACAGGATGAAACAGGTGGAGGAGAGACAGCAGACCCCTCTGAGCACTCTTATCAACCCTCCTGCATGACACCTTGCCCACACTTTGGTTACGGTCAGAGTTGACAGGCACTGAAGCTGCAGTAGCTACACTTCCCTGATCCATGGCCTTGTCCTCCACCTATCCAATATCTGAGGGCTCATTGGAATGGTAGGCATAGGCCTACTGGCTGTGTCTGATGGAACTGCAGGGAATGGCTGTATATCAACCTCAGTGTCAGATTCAACCTCTGCAGCCCCCAATAGTGCCTCCATTTGGCCATCATCAGAGTCTACTGATACACTGACATCAGGTGGCAAAGGGCCCACTGTCCCCCTGTCATGATCATCTGTGATAAAAAACAACAAACATAGGAAAAAATTAATACTTACACTGCTATAGTCCAATATATGCTAAAAAAGTAACAGTGCTGCCACTATTACAGACAGTATAACAATACAAACAACAGGCCTGACATCAACATCACACACTAAAATATTTCTTTAAATTATTCAGCAGTACTGACATAAAAATGTTTGGCTTACCATCTGCAGATGAGACACTCCTCTATAATCCAGATGGTCCTGAAAGAAGTTAAGCAACAGGTAAGGGCAACATCATCACAATTAACAGCAACACAGGGGTTATAATTTTACCCCTTTATATGTCCATTAACTATACTTTCAAGAAGAATGTGGCTGACAACTCCAACCTAAGCTAATAACTGTAAATATCTTCAATCCTCCCAAAAGACATGTGACACAGAAGAAACTTACTGTTTATTTGTTTTACTATACAACAGTATTCACCTGTTTAGATACCAAAGCCTACCTGGAAGCTCCTCCTGGGACATGCTTGCTGTCTCTGAAACTGTTGCTCTGACATCCAGCACATGCTGTACTGCACTCTCCTGGGAGCTGCACGGATCCCTGATATTGACCAGGAGCTCTTCATTAGGTGTTAGTGGTGGTCCTCTAGCAGGCTCTCCCCTGGTAACCATCTAGTCATGGCCCACTGCAGATGCATTCCTCCATGCAGATGTAGTCATGTCAGTGGCCCTATACCACACCTGCTTGTATGTCCTGCCATGGCCACCCACGGCATTCAGATCATCAACTATCTTTTGCCATATTTGCATCCTATGTGCCATATCTCCCTGTCCCCTTTCCAGCAGAAAAGCACCATTTTGTCTAAAGGCATCCACTATCACCTGGTTCTCAGCATTGGTGAAGGGGTGTCTCCAAGGATTGACACACCTGGGTGGTATACTCCTAGGTGTCCTAGTAGACAACACAAGGATAATACACATAAATATCACATAACTACAAAATAATTGTTTCCAGATAAAACAGAAAAGTTAGCCACTCTGTATTAACCCCTGGAGAAACATACAACAGTTTACAGATGTGAAATATGAATAACAGGCAGGATGCAAAACAAACAGAGTAACACAGGAAACATATCTTTGTTTGTGCTATAACAGTAACTCACCTTTGCCTCCCCACAAAAGAATGGTCTGTCGTTGTTTGTGTCATAACAGTAACTCACCTTTGCTCACCCTCACAAAAGTACAGGAAAATGACACATTTTGATAACAAACCATCTTTGAAATGCTAAAAGTGCTACCAAAGGAACTGTCTCTAAAATATTTGTACATATTTATCACACAGCATTCCATTTTCACGTATTGGCAATCATGAATACCTCTGAAATAGTGTGACAAACATGCCCATGCCATTAGTAGGGTTCCTATCAGTTTGTCGAAACTTCAGCAGTTCGAACACCATATGTTCGAACTGTGAAGTTCGAAAACTAATTATCATGAAGCCGCGGAACACCGAATTCTTTCCTAGGGAAAGAATTCAATGGGCCATTTCTGTGGCTTTGCAATTTTCAGCACTGTGGTGGAAAGGTACGGGTCGGGTTCAGGTAATTGTGCGATTGTGTGGACATTAGGGTTAGGGTGTGGGTTAGGTGAGTTAAGGTTAGGGCACGGATGAGGAGGGTGTACGATAGTGACAGACTTTAGGGTTAGGGCAGGATAGGTGAGTTAAGGTTAGGGCGCGGGTCAGGTGAGTGTGCAATATTGATGAACCTTAGGGTTAGGGTTTGGGTTAAGGTACGTGGATAGATAGTAGTGTGTGTACAGTTTAGTGTAGGGTTATATGTAGGATTTTAAATGTATGTGTGTGGATTGCTGTTTTTTTTTGGTGTGCTTGTGTTGTGTGTGTGTTTCTTGGAACAGCGATTTTTTTCCCTGGGAAAAAAATCACTGTTCTAAACCTTCGATGGTTTTGCACTTCGAGGTTAGAAGTTCGAACATATGGTGTTCGAACTTCTGCCATTTAAATGAAGTGATACAGACCCCATTAGTACACTTCCAACTAATGCATGCAGATAAAAGTGTAAAAGTCTTTGCTTCATATTTTTCTTAAACACATTCCAGCATATGCAGTATGTAGCTGACAAAATGGAAGCATGCTTTCTGAAGTTCAATACTCCTCTGTACAGATATAGCCTGAAGAAATGACATATGTGCAGTCTTCCCAAAATAAACAAGACTCCTCATCATCACTTTGCCTAGCTACATGGTTGCCTTTTTATATGGTGTATATTCAGGTCTGTTAACATGGTGAAGGTACAAAGGAGGTGTGAACTCATTAGAACTGCTGCATCCCAAATATTGGGACCCGTCTAGGAGATGTAAACATAGTGCAGGCACTCTCTCAGTGTTTGGTTTTAATAGATTGCAACTGTAAATGATTAATGGTTGGGAGAAGGAAAATACAACAGCACTGCTGGCTGACGTACTTCCACTGAGTGTGTCAGGTTAGATATACAAAGTGTTAGATGTAAGGCTGGAAATGTAAGTAAGCAGCACATAATTCATAGGTTGTGTTCCTTAACACCCAACCTGCCCTTCATTTGTTGGCAACTACATATGATATTATTTCCACTTAAAATCCTCAAACAATTTGAAGGCCAATTATATATAATGGCTTACACACTGCATGTCTCAGATTACTGGTCAGGTAAATGAAGAATGGCCAGCAAACACAGAAATGCAAGATAGAGCTGTATATTTGCAAGCAGTAATTGTGACAGGTTGTGTGATAACTAGGTGTACTACATCCAAAAATAACAAATGTATAAATAACACTTGTATGTTTGATATCACTGTAGATGCTGTTGCAGTTGGTTGTGTGCAGACTGAGTTCAGTTCTTTGCTGCAAAGCTGTTTGTGTGGCAAAGTAGGATAAAGCATCCAGCCTGTGTTCTGAAGGTGGATTGGAGTGAGTGCTCAAATCCAGATGTATGTAGACATATCTGATGTGATTCATCACTTTCCTGTGTGTGATGTTCCTCATTTCAGTTACTTGCCCCTTTCTTCTTTTTCTCCTTTTCTGTCTTTGTTAGTCTAATTTTTTGGGGTGGCCAGTGTTTGCAAGATGAGACTCTTAGTGCAATCATAGGAATGGAGGAAATGAATGCCGGGTTTGGCTATGCTTATCTTGTTTGCACAAATCATGGCAGTGCATAAACTAAACAACTGGACTCCCCAGGAATCAGAAAGGACCCAGACAGCCAACAACAAAAAAAAAAACAGATGCATTCAATTAATGCTAATGGATATCACACAAACCCACTAAGTGGCATTGGCTGCTGGTTAACAGTGAGACGTTAAGAATGATTTGTAAAATAGGGAGTGTCATGTAACTACTGTGGCAGCATGTGTACGTGTAGGGCTGGAGTACAGATGGTTCTGTATTCTAGTATAGGGTGTGCACCCTTTTTAACTGTTTTGACATTGCAGTCTATAGCAATGAACTGAATGATAGAAAAGTTTTATTTCAACCTTCTTGTGGCAAGAGACTTAAGTGTAGGACTGTCATACACATGGTCCAGCATTTGAGTACAGGATATTCCATACACTTTTACTGTTATTGCTCTTCCCATTATAGTCACTCTCACTTATAACACTTGAGATAGTGCAGCTGATATTAATTACATGTATGAGGGCTGAGACAATAGTATTGTGTTGGTTATTTAATTATTTATCTATTTATTATCACATTTATTATCTGATGTATGACTGTGGGTATACTGTGTACTATATTCCTGTAGGTATAATTTTGCTGTCTGGACTGGTATGACCTTCACATTTGCCTAACAGACATACACAATAGCTTGTACATCCAATAACCTTGGAATTTTAATTGCAATTATGTAATGCCTCACTGCTGATCTCTGCTTACCATTATGCAAACACATTGCTCAGAGGTGGACACTGCCAAGCAATGCTTTTGCACAATGGTAAGTGGAGTGCAACAGTTTCAAACAGTGTGCACATTCCAGTAAACATTATAACTGGAATTGTTAGGACAGCATAAATCTACATTGCTCTAGATCCATGTCAGAAATGGCAGGCATTTGTGGGGAAGATGCCAGGTTTGGGGCACAGAGGTGGTGTGTCCAGGATTCCCAAGAGTTTTACTGAACTCCTAGTTAAGAACCACAGTGACATGCTTTTGCAGGGGGACTATTCTGCATTCCAGTATAAGTCTGAGGCTTGGGATAGTTTAGCCCGGGCTGTAGCCAGTAAAATCAATATCCCACACACTGCAGAGCAATGTAGGCATCGTTATAATGACCTAAGTTGGAGGAGGAGGAGGGATACATTCAACCACTGGATTGAGAAATTTGGGACTGAGGACATCTCACACTTGTGAAAGTATCATCTGAAAGCTGAATACAGCCAAGAATGGTATTCATAATGGTCTTCTGTTTTTTCCACAGCTATCACTGACCGTGAGTCAATGTTTGAACCTATTAAGCTAGAGTGGTGAGGATGAGGGAAACATGTGGTTTGTATGCAGCAGAAGTGCACTTGTTGTAGCATTAAAAGTTTAAGATAGCTTTTGATATTTTCTACAGCTGTACCAAACTGAGCATGCATAGCTCAACTGTAAAAGCAAGTATGCATGCATTAGTCTGTAGCACAAACCAAAAGTGCAATATCAGTCTTTAGTCAGAGGTTGTATGTTCAAATACCACACTTCCCAACTATACAATACTGTTAATTCTTCTATAATATTTAAATTAAATTATAATCTCTATATGAGTGGCACAAATGGCCTGATGTAAACTGTAATCTGTGTAATTGGAACATACATATGTGCAATATATGCAAATGTCAATGATTACTTGCTGCAATCTGTAGTATAGTGTATATCTGTTAGGAGGTGGTAGTCTTAAATGTAAAAGTTAAGATAATAGAGTCAAATAATTGTATTAATGCATTGTATGTAACATATCAAGGTACCAAACCTATTTCTTTTTTTCTCTCACCCCTTATCTCTCTTTTTATTTTATTTATATTTTATTTCATATTATTTATAATTTTGTGTGCTTTTTCATTTTCTTTTCTTTTATGAATAGTTTGTTTTATTTTTATGTTGTTTTATTTTGTCAAAAATTAATTATTTTACTTTTTTTATTCTTTTTTTTAATTTTATTATGTATTGTTGAAATCTGTCTGTGTGATCCATGTGCATCATATCACTACATGCCCACAGCTTAGTGGCTATGCCTGTCTTACAGGATCTGACTGCCCTCCCCCCTTTAGCAGTTCCAGCATCAATGACCAGCACATCTGGGAGCCAAACTGGCAGCACTGCCTCTGCACTACCTGCATCCTCAGGTAGTCCTACCCTGGAAGCTGGTCCAGTGGTACCATCTGGAGGCAATGGTGGAGGTGATGATTTTATCACCCACACTGAGTTTCCAGGATGGTGCATAGGGTTGTGATCCGCACCATTGCTGCATGCCTACACTGGCTGGAGAGGTTGCTCTCCCTCATTTTGCATAGTGCTAGGAGGAGGAGAAGGAAACAAGTACTCCAGCCAGTGGTAGAGTAAGGTGACAGTGATGACAATCCAGTGGGTGAGGACTCATTTCCCACTGTCACCTAGCTTGACGTCTGTGGGTTCGGGATGTGCCCACCCTCACCCTAATCATGGTGTCCCCCAAGCTTTTGTGCCCATCACCGTCCCTGTCTCTTGTCTTGTTTGTCTTGTCTGTCTGCAATTGCTTCCTCACCTGATGAGTGGTGGCAAACAGGTGCAGCTACCACTGCGCAATGGAAATATACCTGTATTTGAACTCAGTACCATTTTGCCCCAAAAAAGGAATGTATCAATGCATTAACATGTGCTGATACAGAATCAGGTAAACAAGTATATGTCATAGACTCAGTACTATCTGTCAGACTTTAGCAATGTGGCTTGCATTTGAACACGACTTAGCCACATGCAAACATGAGTAGCTTGCATGCGTATGCGCTTTGCTAACCATCATGCAAACCCACTACTCACCACAGAATGGGAATGTACATATTATGCTGTATTACTGCTGCTTTCTGTCCATTTCCTGTATATGGCATGAAATTACATATGGAACCATTAGAAACTGAAGGCCCTCTCTAATAATATGTCACATATTTACAATACATCCATGTGTTGGCACCCTCCCAAGCACTGCATCCCTGGGGTCTCAGTACTTTTTCCATACATATGTCAACCACTCTACAAAATGTTATATGAAATGTTATGTGCTGTGCAATACACATCATTCTGGTAACATGCACAGCTACAGCTGGTGATCCATATGCCTAAAAGCCTTATCTGGAAGGCTATGGAAGGAATTAGCATGGATCATATCTCCAGGGACATAGGTGACCTTCAACTCTCTTGACCCTACCCGTTTTGTTTTTGTCAAGGGTAAATATTGCTTACTGAACCTTGTGGACTTGTTGGATACTGACCCCATAGACTTGGATGAGGGATAACAGGACATACCACCTATGTTGAGTGAGCCAAGGCCTTTGACACTATTCCCCATTCATGTGTTATAGAGAAGATCTCCCATGCAGGAATTAAGCCATACAGTAGTAGAGAGATAGGCAACTGGCTGACTGACACAAAACACAGTCTCAAAGTTGAGGACTGCTCCTCCTCCACTAGCCACTTACCATTAGAATACAACAAGGATCTGTGATAGTCCCACAAATGTTTGCAAACCACTTCGCTGAAGGACAGGCAATGGTAGATGGCCTGTGGTTTACCAAGTTTGCAGATGACTGGCAAATGGACGTACTAATATAGAGTCCACCAGTGATAACATATTATGAAAGGGGCTGCCACACACAAATGATTGGTGGCAAACTCACAGACTAAACCTTAAAGTATACAATGGCTCATTGTCCCCTTTTGCAATTAATTACTCCTGCTAATTATGATATACATAGCACCCCTCTAAGCTCCAACCCAGTGCTGTGAGACTCTGGGAAGACATGTCAATAGCAATCTACAGTTTCATCTCATTCTGCATTGTGCACATCATTCATATGGACATCACATCCAAGACCAAGGTGGTTATACCTCTGCTCTACTTTACCCTTATCAGACCACTAATTGAGTACAATACTCCCTTCTGTCTGTACCTCACCAGACACTTGCAGCAATTGGAGAAAACACAGAGTTGTACCTGGGAGATTCCAAGCCCTTCAAACATAACATACATGGAAAGACTGAAAGACCTGTAACTGTAAATAGCATCATGGAGGCTGCTGACAGGTGACTTATGCCTGCCCTACAGAGCAGTCTCAGACCCTGCCCTACTGGAAATGCTGGATATCTGCAAATCAAAGGGGACAACAATAACTTGGCTCAGGGTTTTCAACATAGCTTGTGACATAAACAGAACATGCTAGGGAGACAGATATATCCCCATTGAGTCATACTCCTCTGTAATAGGTTCCCACTGCATGTGAAGCAGTGCTCCTCAATGACTCTGTTCAAGGGCAACCTTGACTACTGGTTGGGTGATTATAAACTGACATCTGGGGTGGCACCTATGTCCCTCATGGACAAGGACAGTTTGCTGCTCACAAAATTGCTCTGCTAACAACAACCATCCAACTATACTCAATAAGGGTATTTGTGTTTTTACACAGCTAGACATCTAAACACAGCAGGGATTTTATGCTAGTAGCCTTCTATGAACATCTGAAGCTATGAGTTTATGCAGACCTCCCAACATTTTGTCTCCCACATGGCCTGCTGATGTCATCTACTATAACTTCACCTGCACTCTTAGAAAAGTCAGACTTGTGCTGTGGTGCATGCATAACATACTGTGTTCTTTAGTCTGTGTACTTAGGTGTTCTATTTTTACTACAGTAAACTGGGCATGCGTGTGTGTGTATGTGTGTGTGTGTGTGTCTGTGTGTGTGTGTGTGTGTGTGTGTGTGTGTGTGTGTGTGTGTGTGTGTGTGTGTGTGTGTGTGTGTGTCTAGACAGAAGAGCAAAGTGTGTATTCCACAGTTACTTCTACAATACCATGGATTAACAGTATTTTGATTCTTGCAGATACCTAGAGATCCATTTCATGCAGACCACTCAACATTTTGTCCCCCACATGGCCTGCTGATGTAATCTACTATAAGATCACCTGCAGTCTTGTAAAAGTCAAACTTGTGCTGTGTTTTTTTGCGTAAAGTACTGTGTTCTGCAGTCTGTGTACTTACATAGGTAGGTGTTCTGTTCTCATTGCAATCAACTGTGTGTGCCTGTTGCTTGACATTACAGGTAGCCTTTTACAGCACCATGGTGGACACTGCTATATCCTCCTCAGCAAACACTGCTGATGTCATCCACTGTAAAGTGTTGTCTGACATACTTCCATAAAGCACTGGGTTCTGTAGCCTCTGTTCTTAAATATGCAAGGGTTTTATTCTCACTGCATTCAACTGTGTGTGTGTGTGTGTGCGCGCGTGTGTGTGTGTGTGTGTGTGTGTGTGTGTGTGTGTGTGTGTGTGTGTGTGTGTGTGTGTGTGAGCTATTGCTTGACATTATAGAGAGCATTTTACATCACCCTGTAGGACACTGTTATTACCATATTCTCCTCAGCAGAACACTGCTGATATCATCAGCTATATCAGATTTTTGGATATGCAGTACTCCCATCAGGACAGGCTCAAAGACTGACCTAGAAGCTAGTCAGAAGTCACCTCATCCTATACAATAAATATTACAGTGACATGGCTTTGAATCTATCCACATACATCATGACATGCATTGTAGGCCCTGTTTTATCTTGCTGAGAAAGCCCTGTGGTCTCTTCAGCTGCTGCATGTGTCTGGTGAGGTACATGAAAAAGGGAGCATTATGCTATTACTGGTCTGATGTAGTTCAACTACAGTGCTGTCACACAATCCTAAGATCTTAATATGATGGTGTAACTTATGATGTGCACAACATAGACTTTCAATACCAATGTGGACATGTGGTGGTTGAAGTTCAGATTCCCATCTACATGTGTTCCCAGTGCTTACATTACTGGTTTCTGCATAGCAGGACTACTGCCATTGCTGTGCTTAACATGGAATTTCACTTTTCCGACTGACAACATAACAAATACACATTGTGCATTTATTTGTAGTTCATGTGCCTTTGTCACCAATCAGTTGTCTATGTTAGCTCTTCCTGTACTATGTTAGCATCATTGGTGGACTCAGTGATTGCACCCAATATGCAAGAATCAGCAAACTTGGTTAATCCAAAGGCCATATACTTTAGCCTGAACTGCTGAAAAATAGAGTTCAAACAGTGAAAGACCAAGCACAGATCCCTGGGGTTTGCCAATGGTGACAGCTCTACTGGTACAGGTTTATTCACCAACTTTCAAAGTATGTGTTCTGTCTGTGAGCCAGTTGGTTATCCATCAACTGATGTAAGGGTTACTAACCATCTGGGAGGGTTTCTCAATGATCCCTGCATGGGGGATTGTGTCAAAACCTTAGGCCAGATCACAATAGGCAGTATACACTGTCTTACCCTCATCCAGGCCTGTCACATGGAAGTCATGGGCTGTGACATCACAGATCACCTATGGTGTGACTCAGCTCATACGCTTCCTGCTATGGTTAAATACACACTTCAACACACCCTCCACATGGGCTATGTTCCCATACAAGTGTGTACATCAACATGCATCCACCTGAGTAAGGGGGCAGCACCTGATGCATGTATAGACATATCATGACTCTCCCCAACTATGAGGTAGACCAACATGTAATCATGGACATCTTCTACATGTACACTAGTAATATTCCATCTCAGTGCGAGTTGTCAATGCTACATCATGCCTGTTACATCTGATAGATGTCCTCAAAGAGGTCATCAAAGGCATGCTTGACGACAACAGTATCATCTTGTGGAACTTGACCACTGTAAGGCATTTGACACAAATCCACATTGAGGTATTCAATCAACAGTTATATGTGACCATAAACAGTTATATCACCAAATGGGTAGACCAGTGTATCACATACATGGCATCTCATTATGTTTAAATGTGTAACATGACCTTTATCTGGGGTCCAATGATCAGGTATGTACATCAGTGCTGTCTGCTAGACCCTTTCCTGCCCATTAATTAAGTGATGCACATGATGGATGACAAACAGCTGCCTGAAGGGCTACAGATTGTGGGCAATCATTGACTCCAACAGTGATATTAGTATAATACAGTATCAACACATAATAAAAACTGCTGCTACAGCCATGACAACACCTGCAGAGATAAGAAACACGGGGGGATTTGTTGATTCAGAAAACTAACACACCACCTAAGTATAATGTGGACATCACACCCTATAATTAGACCAATAGGTATGTGACTTGTGTCCTGGGGTAGATAGTAAGTGGTACATCCACCAGCATGTGGTCAAAGTGCTGACTAATCCCTTGAATGTAACACAAGTACTGGGCATGTGAAGGACATGCACATCAGAGGCCATAATAACTTTATGGTCTCCAGTCTTCATCACACCAATAACTGTGTACAATGCACCCTTCTTCATGTACCTTCCAACACATTTTCCAGTGATGTATAACTGAAGTGTACTACATTTTTCACTGTCAGCTGTCACACAGCTTATTGCCCATACCTAGGTATTCTTTCTGTGGAATATACATGACTTTCTGATGGTGAGGACACCAAACAAATTGTTGCACCAGATGCATGTGTGCTACCTGTTCTGCTTAAGCACACACTACATACATAAATGTTTGACAACATTAATGGCATATATATCAGTTGTGACAGTGTGGATTGTGACACATATATAATATATATATATATATATATATATATATATATATATATATATATATATGTTGTTGTTGTTGTTGTGTCTTTTGGCTTTTCCCGGTTGGGGGTCGCCACAGCGGAACTCCGGTCCGCTAATGATTGGCAGTTGATTTTTACATGTCGAGTCGCCAGCCCTGACCCATAACCTTCAACAAAGGTACGTCCATTCATGCATGTCTCCACACAGAAGTTGCTCTAGCTGAGAATCGAACAGGACAACACTTTACTGTGCAGCACCACCATCACACATATATATATATATATATATATATATATATATATATATATATATATATGTATATATATATATATATATATATATATATATATATATATATTTGCACACAAGGCAACTACCCTGTATTGCCCATACTGTCACATACAGGTATAGCAGTGTCCATCCTAACACCTCCAGCAGATGTTACAGCACCAGAACAGTGTGTGTGGGTACCCTCATAGAGTGGGGATGTATCTGTGATGATAGAAGATACTGCCAGCCATGCCAGAATAAATAGTGCAGTGGATTTGTAACATATGCCAGCACAGATAGCTGGAATTTTGTAAATAATTATATGCCATTTGTATATCAGACTTATTTGTACAGATACAAATCACTGTTGATTGATTTATTATCACTGTTGATGGAACTGATATTAGAGAACAATATCTTTTTGTTTGAAGGAAATTTATATATACAAAAGGATGGCGTGGCCATGGGCATTTCACGTACAAATGGCTATGCAAATATTGTTATGGCTATGTGAGAGAATGAATTCCTACTCATTGAGATGGGAAGGCATCTGAAGTTCTACAGGAGATTTGTGGATGATCTCTTTATTTTATGGGGAGGTGATGTAGCCTCATTTCTATCATTCTTCCACAAAATAGATAATAGTACCGGCTTCCTTAAGTTTTCAATGAAGCATTCTTATTTCCTATGATGTTATAGATTATCTGGATGTCAGGATACTTCAAAAAGATAGAGGTGTTCTGGAAACTGAAATCTATAGGAAAGACTGTTATAGGAATAGCTATCTCCATAGACAGAGCATGCACCCGAGACATATATTTAAGAACACTGTAAGAGGCCAAGGTCTGAGAGCATCAAGACTCTCAGCTAATCAAACTAAGTATGAGGAGGAGACCAAGAACATGATGGAAAGGTTCATACATAGAGGGTACAGTGAAAAGAGATACAACAGTCATTAGTGGGTCTATCTGAGGCAAGGGAAGGAACAGGGAAGCCATATTTTTCAGATATGGATACCATCATCGATGGAGGAACTGTTAGTCAGAAACTTATGAGAGTACAAGTATACTACTCGAGTAACATTAGATCTTTACAGGAAGTATATCGAAAAAACTGGAATATACTATATGCTGATGATGATGTTAAAAGGCTGGTAGGTGAGATCCCGAAATTTGCTTTTAAGAATAAAAAATCTATAAAAAGATTATTATGTGGACCACAACCCATGGAAACAAAAATAGAAAATGCAGTCAGATATGGAACCTTCCTCTGCAATAAATGTAATTACTGCACCTTCGTTGACACTGGAAGTAGATTTCTACATTCAGATCTAAAGAAGGAGTGTACCTTCAGAATATTAGCTAACTGTGACAGTATGAATATTATATACTTGGCACACTGCACAGTCTGTCCTGCCTTTTACGTTGGAATGACAACGCGAAGACTGAGAGACCGGATGAGGGAGCATATATATGATATCACCAGAGGAATAGAGACAAATGCCTTAGCCAGGCATGTGAGGGACCATGATGAGATACACAAATTTTTATTTTTAGTAATAGATAAAGTCTATACCGATAATAGAGGTGGAATTGTTAGGAATAGAGTAGAAACTAGGGAACTAGAATGGATTATAAGGCTATGAGCTAACAGTGGGGTAGGCCTGAATGGCAAAATTAATATTAAACCCACTCTTCTAAATAGAGATTTAAAGAAATAGTAGGTAGTACCCCCCTCCCCCCTTGACCTTTTATACTTTTTTATACTTTTATATTGTATGTATTAAGTTGTATGATGTGATATGCTGTTTCTATTGTCAAGCTGTTTTTAATTTTAAGCTTTTAAAAATTTTCACACTAGGTATAAAACTTTTTATACTAGGTATACGGTTTTAAGGATTAATTGGGTAGTTGATGGCAATGATAAGCTTGGTATAAATGCTGTGTTTTACTCTTCTTTGTCTGATGAAGTGGCTGGTGCCACAAACGTGCTCACCTCTTTTACTAATAAAGCTGTTATTCTACATAGCCGTGGCTGCTATCTCCTGCTTTGTTTTTTTGCTGTTATTTGTACAGATGCTTGTGCTGAAAATGTATTTGTGAGGTTTGCATATGTTAAAATGTATCAAAAGTGTGCACTGCTGAAAGGAAAAGAGATGTATATGCATTATTGTAACTGTTTAAATATATACATTGTAACAGCATATACTAGAAGTGAAGAGGTCAATCTTCATGCACCTGACTTTGCAAAATATTCTTGAAATTAAATTACTTTATGGGTTAAGCCATTAAGATGTTATCCCACAATTTTTGAAGGGAGCCAGAGACACAATTTGTAGGAAGATTGAAATTGTTTTATTGTTTCATGACTTCCAGTAGCTGCACATCTGAGCAAAGCTCTGTCTGTGTGTATTGTAGCATATAGGTTCTAAACCCTGGTAGCTTCTAATGATGGAGGATAGTGCAGAAAACAGAGTCAGATGACCAAATGTGTGTGATGTCATTCATCATCATCATCATTATCATCATCAGTCCTCTTTTTCCCATTTTTTCTACATGGGGTCAGGGTATCATGTTAACTGTCACCAACTCTCTCAATTCAGTCCTGCCTTCTTCAACACTCATGCAACACTCATGCCTGACTGTCGCAGATCTTCTTTCACACAATCCATCCATCTCTTTGCTAGATGTCCTCATTTCCTCTTATCTTCTTCCTGTCTGTCCCAAATCTTCCTCAGCAGATTGTCTTTTGCTTTTCTACACCTTTACCCACACTACCGTAATCTGTTCTCCTTGATCTTTTCTGCAATTGGAGCTGCTTTGGCTTTTGCTCTTATGTCCTTATTTCTTTGCTTGTCCCACAGTGTGCATCCTACCACCTTTCTCAGGCACTTCATTTCCATCACATTTTTAACTGTTCTGCCTTTACTGCCCAGGTTTCTGTACCATACAGTAGTACTGGTCACACCACTGTCTTGTACACTTTACTTTTCAGCTTCTTTGGCATTCTTCTATCATATACTACACCTGATACTCTATGCCAGTTGGCTGCAGCCCCTCTGATTCTAGCTTTGACTTCTTCATTCAGACTACCCTTCTCCTCAACCACCCCTCCCAGATACTTGAAGCTGTTTACCTGTTCCACTATCTTCCCTTCTATCTCTATTCTCAGCTTCTTCTGATTTCCCCAATTTGTTGCCATTACCACCATCTTGTCTGTGCTTAGTTTAATCCCATGTGCCTACAGATTTGCATTCCATTCTCCTATCCTTTGCTGAAGTTCTAGCTCAGAGTCTGTCTGTACTGTCACATTGTCTGCATTGAGCAGCTTTGTTGATCAGTCCCCTCCAACCTGTTCACTAATGTAGTCCATCACCAGTATGAAAAGCAGTGCGCTCAGTGCTGAACGCTTGTGTACACCCACTCCCACTGGGAAACCCTCTGTGAGGCTGAACACTGTCCATAATTGCCTGCACTAATTCTACCCAATGTGTGATGTCATTCTGTAAACCAAAAATAATATTTAGATATTAGTAGCAGTTTGCTATCAGCCTTCTGTATTCTCCCTTGGACCTGATAACAAGGACCACTCACCCACATTATCTTGCCTTGCTGTATTCAGTAAGTAGGAACAGTAATTATTTAGTAAATCAGGAATAGATAGTAAGACTAGCTAAATACTGTTTTTCTATAGCTGTGTGAAACTTTCCATCTGTCTTATTTTTAATATTCCGTGCTACTGAAACTCTGGTGTTCCTGCTCTTTTGTTATTTATTACTAAATATATTTAAACGTTTCATTGTGGGTGGTTGTTTTTAGAAAATATTTAAGCTTTGAGAGTATTTGCACATATTTATTTGGTGATAACTCTAGCCACTTTTAAAAGCCTTGTTGTTTCATCAACATTATCATTTTTATTATTAACTTCACTCAGCATAATTGGATACCCTTTTTAAGAGCCTTATAGTAACTGGCTGCTGGCAGTGAATTTACCTTATAGTCTGGGCAATGGTAGAGTGGGTAATCTGTGCCAGCCTTTCCCAGGTGTGTGTGTGTGTGTGTGTGTGTGTGTGTGTGTGTGTGTGTGTGTGTGTGTGTGTGTGTGTGTGTGTGAAAATTAAATATCAAAGAGTGTGTATGTGTCAGCTACTTGAGGCAGTGACACAAAGTATTGGTTTCACAGTGCCATTCAGGATCTTTATTGGGGACCTGGGGAGAGACAGATAGATGCACTAAGACCACAGGTTGAGTGTGTGCCCTCTGTGCTCTTAAAGGAAATTGTGTTTGATGCAGAGAGGTCTGCATCTGGAAATAATGAGTGCATCCATTTGTATTCCAAGTGAATGTTCCTCTCCAATGTCAGTGTTGAGGATTCAGGCTCCTTGGTTACTGCCCAGTGTGGGGACATCACAGTTTTATAATAATTTTTCAAGTGTGTATGTGCAGACTCTTCTCTTAGCACTCTACATCACATATGCTATGTCAGAGGCATTGGATTACTGGTGGTATTATTCTGATATTGTCCATGATTGTGGTTGGTTCTTGTAATGTTTTCCATGAGCAACTGTAATACAAGAAATATAGTTTATTTAGCTAAATGTGAGCTATGTCCAGTGTATTACATGGGACAAAACAATCACAATTTAAAGAAAGGATCAGTAACCATATATCTGATACAAAAAGAGAAAATATTAACAATGCTTTATTTAAACATAAGAAGGGGAAGGGTGATAATTATGTTTTTAAATTTTTATACGAAAAGTCTTAATAGAATCAATATGTGGTGGTGATGTTAAATATCATATGGAAGTAGAGGAATATTATTGGATATTCCATCTAGGGGCACGTAACTTTCCAAGACTGAATGGGAACATTATCTTTAAATCCTTTATTGAAAGAGTTGCCAAAATTGGTGTGATTAACCTAACTGATCATGTGATTAATTGAGTTTCTTAAATACATGCAGTTGAATGAATGTTTTTAGCCAGAAGAAGCCTGTTTTTAGGCAAAAGTTTTTAAACTTGCATTTTAATCTTATTCTGCTTTCAAATAAAGTATACAGTTTATAGTGGTTTGTGGTTCCAGTGATTATTTGCTGTATGGACTTTTAACATTATTAGGAATACACTGGATTTACTTGCATAACAGGCAGCTGCTCACATTTCCATGAGACTTTACCTGTGACCACCTTGGTGGAGACCTATGCTGAGAGTACACTCATATTCAGGCATATCAGTTAGTCCAGCTTCAGAGTATGCACCATACCCTAATTGTATGTCAGATCCCTGATAGATATCCTCTGCATTATTCATGTAGGGATGCTTATCTCACACAGACATCCTCCCCATTGTTATGTTACCTTGTGTAACAGTCACATAAAACACATTTTTACTGCACAGGCCCTACTGTACCATATAAACATGTGTTTGGTGTTGCTACTACAACCGTCTTCCATTGACATGCCCTCCTCTGCTGTACATGAGTGAGTTTCACTTGTCCTCCTTGCCTGTGTTCATTCATACATTTCATCTGTGTGTCCCTATTCAATGCACACACTTCCCCTGAATGATCATTTTACATGGCAGTGCATGTCCTGTTACAGATCATTAACACAGCTGCAGTACAGAATGCCAGGGATGGGATATCACAGTACTGTGTATTGTAATTAAATGGTCCGGTACTGTGTTTGGACCATATACTTAGCATTCATACCTCTCAACTGTCCAGATATTCACAGGATGTCCAGAAATTTTCCTTGTTAAATTTGTGACTTTCAGCCATATCACTGAGATGATCTCTGGACTGATGTGAGTCAATATTATATACATTTGAGTGCATACTTCTCAACTCTCCTGATTGTACAGAAGGTCCAGTTTTTGTCTCATATTTGTAATCTTTCCCCATAACATTTTTGTTTTCTGTCAAATCATTGACATATCATTATGGGGTGAAGTCAGAAACTGATGACAGGCATTTAAATTTCAAACTCCATGCTCTTCAGAGAGTTCATGCTACTATACAACCTACTATTCTATCCATTTTCTAAGTTGGAAGCACAGTATTAAAGATCTGTACCTATTATTGGGCCTTTGTCCCCCCATTATTCTAAGAGGTTGAGAGTTCCATTCTAACACATTTCTATGCAATATCTATGTCAAATATGCCCCTATTTCTGGTTATTTACCCACTCATTATGTTGGCCATTGTGCAGATGTGTTGCACTAACAGATTGACAGCTATCTGTGAACTCTCAGTGATCATTGTGGCATTTTGTGCAAATCCACTGGCAGTACGTGCTCTGCTTTACACAGAATTGATATTCACATTCAATTACATGGTTTTCTGGCCAGCAACACCGTTGCCACCCACAAAATCTAGCTTAGGCAGACCATGCAATATTATTATGCATTGCAGATTACCGCTTGTCATGCACTGTCACGCAAACATGTAAACTTTGTATATGCTTCGGGCGGAGCCTACACAGAGTTTATTGAATCCCAGGGATACTTTTACTTCTTGATAATGTTTCATTTCCAGTATTAGGTGAAACTCATACTCCTTGTTTTTGTAAGTGTCTTTCCTGTGAATGAGTTGCCTATGTATTTCTCCAAGCCCCTTCTATTCATATCAGTTGTAGTGCTCAGCAGTTGTGCAATGTCTAGCAACACATAACTGTAGTATGCTGTGCTAAATGACACTTCAGATGTTACTGCATAATATGGAGAGTGTTTTCCTTATACCTCATTGTACAACCACTAAACTTGTGATTTCCCTTGAAGCATGTCTTGTATGGTAGGTATAGAAAATTATTTCAGTATCTATTACATGTATAATTTTGCCAGGAAACATATTTATAATAGTCATTCCTAGGTATTCATAAGGTCATGATAAAAAGTTAATATAATAATTATATCTGACACTCTTTGTAAAATCATTTGCATACTGGCATCAAACCCTGCTTCAACTCAGCTTTTTCATTTAGCACAGAGAGTTTACACCTTGTGCAACAAAGAAAGCTAGATCAACAGGTGGATTTTCTCTACTAAGTACTGCTCAGAGTGCTAATGGTCACACATCACCACTATGCCTGTTCAGGCTGTAGAAGGCACACCAAATTATGTTTTTCACTGTTTCTTTCAACAGAGAACTCTGTTTACAAACAGCTTGCAGTCACAAATGGAAAAGGCAAGCACAGCACTTCATTTCTGCTTCGAGCATTGGAGCTAAAATGGAAAGGTATAATACAAAATGCAGAGCATATTTATGCTACATGTGAAGATAAAACAGATCTTTTATAAATGTAATCATAATCACGACATTTACTCTGTCATTCTTACTTCTGCAAAGGTTGGCAGGGAGCACCACTGAACACCATGAAACACTGGTACTTCACAGTCCCAGTTCAAGACATCAAAGTCCACACACATAAGTTAACATTTTGCCAACCTGCACTTTCAGAAGTGATTTGGAATAAGAATAAGTATTGCTACTGGATGATATTACTTCATTAAGTGGACATTGTTTATTACACTAATGTGATGTCCAGTGAACTGTGTGTTTAATTGAAAACTTAATTCTGGGCAGTTAGCTCTGCACTGCAGCACTGACACTTACAAATGATATACAACTACATGCAGTCTTGATGTACAAAAATCACCATTTGTATCCTCCTGTGTTGGAACATTAATTATTGCTTGGTACTAACAGGCCACATTGATGATACATGAGCACATACCATAGCTAATACTAGTAACATTCATTAAGGTTTACATACCATCATCATAACCTGATAAGCCATAAATAATTCAATGTCCAGTCTGTGTTTCACAAGTGTTTATGCCTCATATACACAAGATTCTGATGAAAACGGATAACCTGTAAATGGTTCCTCTCCCAGGCCCATGCTTACACTTATCAAGGCTATCAGAACATGTCAGACATTTGGGATGCATGGCTAGGCTTAAAAAGGCCCTTGTGGTTGTTAGCCTAGTAAACACCTATGACAACCAAGTACATGTCACTTTCAGTTCTATACTATACACAGAAGAAAATATAGCATAACTATGTCAGCAGTAAGTATGTATTTTTGAGCATAACATTGACCTTACTTCATCATATCCACTAATATGGATTTGCACAAAACCTTCAACATCACAATATCTTTTCTGACACAGAATGAGACACTAACCTATATACAATGCACTGTGAGACTGTAAAATCAGACTTCTGCAGTGGTGCTTGCATTAAGTGCTGTGTGTTCTAGATTGCATAGCTAGATAGGTAGTGGGTTCTAATCTCACAGAAAACAATGTGTGTGTTTATAAAGAGTTGTCCAGACATGTTGGTAACTACTTTTGTCCACAATAGGAGTAGTACCCTGGAGTTACTTTTAAACTGCAGGGTGAGTCCACATCAATGTCAGGCCTTTCTTGCAACATCACCTTCTCTGCAAAACCACACTGATGTCATCCTGTATAAAGTGCATTTTCTCACTATGAAAGTCAGACTTCTATGGTGGCACTTGTGTTAAGTACTATGTTGTCTAGATAAGTAGGGGTATCTAAGCTCACAACAGTCAAGTGTGTGTGTGTGTGTGTGTGTGTGTGTGTGTGTGTGTGTGTGTGTGTGTGTGTGTAGAGTTGTGTAAAAATGACCTTAATTAGTGCTGGTCTCAAAAAATTGTAGACTGGTGTAAATTTTACACTGTATGGTGTGTCCACATCAGTGTAAGACCCTTCTCCTAACATCATCTTCTCAGCAACACAACATACATTTTCTCTGCCTGTGTACAGCATGCATTATTTTACTTACATAGCTCTTCATGCTGTCTGTATGAATGCATTTAACAGGTTTGCCTATATACAAGCCAGTTTGTTTACTATGTGTGCTTGTGCTGCTCAGCACGATTTCCTGGCTGTCAGTGCTATTGCTGGCCATGGAAAAGTGCTTGTGTTTGTGTTAGCATTATGAGCAGTATGCATATGCAGTTATGGCTGCTGCTCATCACACTAACACATAAACATCATATAGACTTTGCACAAAGCCTACAAGATTGTTCATGAATATCAGGAATTTATTTGTTACCATCTGTTTACTGAGATAGTCTGACTGGCATACAACCCCTTTTCACTGAAGGTTTGGGGAGAAAGGCTCCATAACAATTCAAATATAAGGATGGTTACATTCATATTAAAAAAAAAAACTGTAATAGGCTTCAAAGTATGAAGGTCATATCAAACAATAGCAGTGAGACATTTCAGTAAAAGCTGTAAAATGTACAGTATGCTTTGGCAAAACTGGAGAATTAAAGTACTCGGGTATCCAAGAACTCCAGTATATTATTATTTGTAGACAGTGTTAGAGACAAGGCATGCAGAAGTATTAGTTTACAAATAAAAGAAAAATTTGAAAGAAATAGCAGCTGACATGATCTAAAGTAGAAGGAATTCAGTACAATGGTTTGCTGAAAAAAAAATGACATAAAAGAAATGAGTTTATGAAGATAAAGATATTGAAACTGTTAAATTATAGTATAAAATCAAGTACAATGATAAAGTAATGTAAAATGCAAAATACAACCAGACCAGAAATGCAACAATTCTGAAGTCATAGAACCTGACAATTCTTACAGCTGCAGTGAAGAAATTAATGAGATGAGGCATAGTTTCTGTCAGAATTCAAAAACTTATGAAACTAATGGATACCCACACAGTAAAGCTGTTGTCATGTATCCAGAATGACCCAGACTGAGTGAGTGCAGCAGGATGAAAATAATATCAGAGAAAAATAACTCACAGATATACTTGAATCAAACAAAAATCCACAGCAACAGTATCCTTCAGGGAGCACAGGGAAACCCAGATATGGTCAGATTATCAGGGAGCACACTGTACAACAGAAGGATACAGTAGTACATTGAAGAGCAACAAGAGTTAGAAAAAACAACCTGTAACATTTTAAAGATGTTGAGAGACAGCCAATGTTAAAAATGTTCCACCTCTTCGAAATAACATCCATGACATCAAATGAAAACAAAGAAGCCCAAAAGGTGAGTGCTAGTTTTTGGTGCCATTAGCTCCTTGTAAGAGGGGTGATGTCTCTAACTGATTATACAAGGGATAAGCAATTAGAGAAAGCAAATTATGTCTACTTAAGCTAAAAAGTTGATTTGAAGTCCCATTAAGTCAGTGGGAAGCATATTATGTATATAACAGTAGAGCCAGATATTGTACCATTAACACCTGCTAATTAGGGAGAAAATGCTGAGGCAAATGCTAGCTACTAACTTAGAATTATTTGCTTATTTCATTACTTGTTTTTTTTTACCTGAGTAAAAAACAAGTCCTTTTTCATGAATTTTCCTGCTTAGACCAGGAATACATGAAATTTCCAATCAGATCAAAAACAGCGCATTGAATCACAGTATACAAATTTAGCAGAAATGTGCACCTCACCCCAAAACTCATCATTCCTTGTGAGTGAATTTACAATAGACTAACTCATGCCCATACTACAGCAGCATTTTAAGGAACAACTCAGCCAGGTCACCATAGTTAGATCTATAACCACCTGCAACATGATGTTGTGTGTAATAATATAATATCAGTTATACATGAAGAATTGTGCTGTGATCTAATTTATATAGACTTGGCTTCAGCCTTTGATAGGGTCATTCACCATAGTGACCAGTAGTAGACAAGTCTTTGATAGGGTCATACTCGAAACACTGATCAACAAATTAGAACTAGGTATTGATGCAGTCTTGAAAAGAATGATAGTTGCATGGCTTACAATAAGAAATGGCAAGTATCATACAGCAGTTGGACAAGTAAAATTCTTGGTTACAGTCAGGGTGTCACACAGGGCTCTGCCCTAGACCCATACCTCTTTAGATTGTTTCTTCCAGATCTATCTTTTTCATCTGAGGTGTTCTACAGTCTGTATACAGATGACTTGAAAATGGGTAAACTGATTGCATCTGTTAAATATATGGCACGTCTGCAAGATAACTTGACTAAATTGATCATTTCAGCACAAGACAATAATATGCTGACAAAATTCACCACAAACTAAGCATAAGAGATAAAGAAGACATAAACTGAATACTGAATATTTAAAACAGCATACAAGTAATAGAAGTTATAGATTCATATAAGAGCCCAACTACATCAATCCAGCTTTGAGTTTTTCAGATCATGTCAACCAATTGGTTAATGTTAGTTATAAAACTATAGGGTGTATAAAAAGATTTATAAAGTCTAGAATATCAAATATGATGAAATCATTGTTTGTAAGTTACTTTAGATGAAATCATTGTTTTAAGTTACTCTAGACCCAAGCTTGAGTATGAAATAATAATAATATGCAAACCTTATTAAAAAAATTGGAAAGAGTACAGCAGAAATATACCAAATGCATCTATGGATGTGAACATTTAAGTTATTCTGAAAGATTAAAATATGTAAACTGTACAGTGTCTCATGTAGACATTTAAGAGGAACCCTTATTCAGGAATTTAGACACAATTAACTCTGTCAATGTTTGGAGTTATCAAAGAGTGTATGAAATCATCAGATGCCTATGTATCTGTCCAAATGGAGAGATGATACATCAGCAAGCAAAAGAGAGTAGCAATGCTGGAATTAAATTTATCCTCATGTCTTGGTGAGCACCTTCATGAGTTGGACCCTGTTTTTCACAAAATCTCACCAATATGACACTGATATATAGACTGTATTTTATATAGCATAAATCATGGATAGAAGTAGTTTAAAACACTAAAAAAAGATAACTGAGTGCACAAGACCCAGGATAAAAAACTACCCAATCCTGGTAGGTGCACTCGTGCCAAGAGTAGAAAAAAATTACAATGTGGAATCCTCAAGACATGGAAACATTCCTGCAATGGAGATAGGCCAGACTCAGGGGGAAGATGCCACCCCCACCCATTATAGATGGATGCAGTGGTCCACAGAAATCACAAAAACTGACATGCCAAAAAAGAGCCATAAAGATAAAAGAGTGGACTATTGAGGATAATGAAGAAATTATGTATAGTTACTATTATGCAAGAAGTCAAGAATTTCCAGATAGAAAATATTCAAAAAGAATAAGAGAGAAAATACAGAAAAGAAAAATACCTGCACAAGAAAATAACAGTCAAAAGCTTCAAATTCAAATTTGTATTCATTTATATAACTGCTTCTTTTGCACAAAAAAACTAAAAAAAATCACTTTCCAGATATTCTGATGTGGTCACAATTACTTATACCAGAAGGAAATTATTGGAAATTAAATGGATTACTAGAATAAGCTGCTGGCTTGATTCTCTATTGCCTGCAGAGTACTCAGGGCCTACATCACTTGCAGAAATCCTAGATCTCTGCATTTTAAACAGGAATGCCATCAGAGCTCTGAAACTTCATGGGGATGTTTTTGGAATTCCCCAGAGCTACAAAAGAAAAATATGTAAAAGAACTAGAAAGAGAGGCTGTAGCAGCAGAGCTGCTGCTAAACTGAAGAGAAACCCCCACAGGCCTCCTGCATTACCTTCAGTATTACTTGCAAATATCTGCTCACTGGATAATACAATCTATGAAAAACATTATATTGATCGAGAAACTTTGGACCATTTAGAAAGAAAAGCGATAGAGGAAGTGTGAAAATATAAAGAACAAAGCCAAGATATTTTTGAAAGATATAAAAAAGAAACATGGACATGGGAAAGAAAGGGAGACCTAATTTGGTTCAATATTTATGCAAAGGAGAAAGCCAAACCAGTTAATACAAAATAGTAGCTCCAAAGATATTTTAAGAGAAAAACAGCTAAGAGCACCCAGATATGGAAAAATTCACAATACAAAAAATAAGATCACAAAGGGGTAACACATAACATAAGATTAGTAAAGGTGAAGTTAAATGAATAGACAGGATATGTCACCGCATGATGGAACAATGGGTCCCCAAAGTAAGGAGAAACAGTTGGAGTTGAAGAAATCTGAAGAAGAAATATGGACATGTGGAAAGAAAAAGAGATTTAATATGATGTAATATTTATGCAAGGAGAAAGCAGCTAATCAGTACAAAAAGCAGCACCAAATATATTTGAAGAGCAATACAGGCAAAGGTATTGTGATATGGAAAATTTCACAATACAAAAAAATAAGAAAACAAAGGGGGAAAATAGAAAGAGGATTAGTAATGGAAAAGTTAAAGAAAGAGAAATTGAAGTAATGGGTTACTTGCAAAGTGAAGGATTTAGTGTAGAAAATCTAGTGCCAGTAATGTCACAGCATGATGAAAAAACAAGTCCCCAAATTAAGGAGAAACAAGCAGAAAAGGAAACATCTGATCTTTTGACACATGAAGATAGTCTGGAGCCTTTACTAGAAAACCAGTATAAAAGTTCAGCTGGAGCTGCACAGCAAGGGAATGAGCAGCAAACAGTGGCAACTCTGACACAGTCAGTGTTGTGGTAGTTCTTATGTGAAAGAGCAACAAATGACACAGAATGCAGCTGAAGAAAATATGTCACTGGAAATTGTTCTTGAACGTTCTGTAGAAGGCCCTCAAGAAATGGAAAACAAAGAGTGTACTCTCAGTTTAGAAGAAAATGATCTAAGGGAAGAGGTGCTTGATTTCATATAGATAATTTGACATATTAAGTTTGACGAAAGAAATAGATTATAGAAAGTCAATAAGACACAGTATATTAGATGTTTGTTGAGACAAATGAACAGAGTAATCAAGACTATAAACAGAAATCCATGTGATATAACAGAAGTAAATAGGTTACATTACTGTGCAGGTAAATAAGGGAAAGAAAGGAAGAAAATGAACATGGACGCATAGGATAGAGAAAACTATAAAGCAATTAAAACAAGAAGTGCCACTGTTAGAAGAGTATAGAAGAAGAAATAGATCAGAAAAAATACTTAGAAAGATAGATGTGATAAAAGCAACATGCGGTATCAGAACAAACAAGGATCTATTGTACACAAATGCAAATAATAAACTGAAGATATAGCAGAGGCAGGAAAACTTAGAAGATACACAGATAAATATATAGGAAAAGCACAACATAAACAATTCACTAGTGACCCAAAATGAATTTATGGAGAACTGGGAAACAAAGCAAAATGAACAGAAATGACTAAAAAAAAAATAAAATAAAATAAAAAAGAAATAGACACATTTTGAGAAATATCAATGAAGACCCTGTGGAACATAAAAAAGAATGAATGAGAAAAGAAGTAAAAGAAATAATAAGTTCAAAGGTACAGGATATGAAATGGGATGAAGTAAAGACCAGAGAAACTGAAACAAGATGAAGAAAAACACTTACATGGAAAACAGGCCCAGATGCAGTACCTAACTTCTGGCTAAAAGTATTAAAATCTTTGCATGAAGATTTAGCCCTGAGTAAGAATGACATATACTCAATCTAAAGAGACACCAACCTGGTTAAAACAGAAAAAAATGTTATTCCTCCTGAACAGTGAATCTGCAAGCTGTCCTAAAAACTAAATACCAATAACTTGCCTTCTGGCGATGTATAAACTATTTAAAGGAACTCATGCCAACAGAGTTTATAGTCATTTAAAAGAAAATTCAATTATGGCAGTATAAGAAAAGGTCAGCAAAAGAAAGTCATATGGAACAAAGAATCATTATTTGTTAAAAAAAAAGTTTTAATGGGATTTTTTTAAAAGAGGAAGAATCAAAGTATGGCATGGTTAAATTACAAAAAATGCATCTGACAGCATCCTGCATTCATGGATAAAGGACAGCTTACAGATGTATAAAATACACACTACACTGATGAATCACATTGTGGAAACCATGAAACAGAGGCAAACCTGTTTGCAGCTAAGCCATGATAAAGGACAAATTATTATCCCAGGGATAAAAACTCAAAGGGATATTCAAGGGTGCTCTTTTGTCTTGCCTTTAAGTCATTAAGCTGCCTATTTAACAGATTAGATCATGGCTACAATTTGGCTCCCAGAAAACAACAAAGTGTAAAGACCTATCATCATCTTTTTGTGGATGATTTAAAACTGCATAGTTCAGATGAGGAGCTGATAGCACAGCTGCAAGTGCTCAAAACTCTCTCAGATGATATAAGAATGTCATTTGGTCTTGATAAATGTGCAGACACAACATTTAAAACAGGAAAGCTGCAGCACCAAAAAAATATCAGTTTGGGACAGGAATGGAAAATAAAGCAACTTGAGCAGAAGGGAGTATATACATATTTGAGAACTGATGAAAAACTGACAATAAAACATGAACAAATGCAAACAAAACTCAGGAATATTTTAGAAGACTAAAATTAATACTGAAAACAATCCTGACATCTAAGAACAAAGTCCAAGCTATAAACTGATTGGCTCTTTTTGTTCTAACTTAGAATTTTGGAGTGACTGATTGGCTCCAAAAGGTATTGGATCAATTGGACAGGAAAACAAGAAAAATGCTTCACACTTATCAAATGATATATAAAAATCAGTGTATACCTAGACTATATATTCCTTGTTCAGAAAAGGGTATGGTCTTCTACAATATTGATTACATTTATAGATCTGCAGTTGTAGGATTGCATATGTATCTGCTGACTTCACCAGATCTAAACATAGTGTTATGGTACAAGACCAGCTTATTAAAATGTATATTAATTTCAGTTTATTAATGATGCTATAATATGATTGTTAAAAAGCAAATATAATTTGTATGCAGGGCTGGGAAAAATACAGCTTCATAAGCTACAGTATTGCTTTTTTTTTTAACTGCATTCTTTTAGTATGTAATAAGAGAGAATAGTACGTGTTGCATGAAGTGAGGCATGTAGTTATACAAAAAGGAATTTGTTAGCCTGACTCCTCCAGGCTAAGAGTGCATTGTTGGTAAAGCAGGTTTGAAACATCCAAGGTCAGAAACAAGACCCTTTGAAAGCAGGTGAATAATTTATAGGAAAGTGTTCACGTGAAGTCTGAGGTGAAAATCACGAGGGATGAGAACATTTGCAAAGTTTTCTATAGGACACAGCCATTATAACATCATGAAACTGCATGAGCAGTTTGATAAGATAATGTATAAAATTACAGTTTTTGTATGTAAAGTGAGAATGCTTCATCAAGAATTATGAAGAATAACTCCCAGCGCTGTAAAATAAAATTTCTGTTTGCACATCCTGAAGTGTTGTTCCTGACTAAAGTTATATAAGATAAATTCTTAATGTTATTTATTTATGACTTTAACAATAGTGAAAGTTTTACTACATGAGGAGAACAAGTCTAACATGACTTCCTTGCTTTGTTTATTAGAAGCATATCAGTGCCAATTGGGAATGAAAAGTCAGAAGTAGATTAAAATCAGGCTGCAACTAAATGTGCCAAAAAATGAAAGAAAGAATATAAGCAGAAGGATCAGATAAGAAGGCAAAACATGTGGAAAATGCATAAATATAGTTGCAAGCATTTTTACTTTATGTTGATCAGGATCTGATGCAGGAATGGTTAAAGAGAGGTGAATATAAACCAAAAGATGAAAGGTTAATATTGGTGACCAGGACAGTAGACTACATACACATTGGTTTACAATGTCCATAGAACATGTGGTAGAAACAGACAAATAGCAGGTTCTGTAACACAGAACTAGAAATAGTTGCACAGCTTGTTGCTGGATGTGATACACTAATGGCAGAATACCTGTGTATGTGGCAAGACTGTTGCACTGGGAATTGTGCTAACATTGCAATATTGAAGTAGTTAAGAAGCACTGGAAACATGAGCCACAAAGCATTACAGACAACGATGAAGTTTATATCACATGGGACCACCTATTACTAACAGTTCAAAAATAGATGCAAGAACACCAGGCATAGTAATCCATGAAAAGAAGACAAAAGTAGCACTGATCATTGCCCCATTTTGTACTACCATCTATAGTAACACCAAGATTTAACTATTCAATCATGTTCTTAAGACCTATCCCTTTCCTTATCATGAACTTTGGTTTGTTACTGAATTTTTTGTTAGTACCATCAAAATAATTAAAAATACCTCAATTTTTTAAATACACTTTTTAATTCTAGGATAATCAACACTAAAAGCTATAATAAATGTCCTAGTCATATTGTTATTATATTTTCTGTGAAACCAACACGTTTATTCAAAAACTTATCTAGTCACGATAATATTTTATAAAAAAAAGTTTCTCTTTTCACTTGGACCTCACTTATCATGTTGCTAATGAGGGAGTCAAGATAATCTCTCCTCAAAAACATTTCCATTTGCATTTGTTACACTCATCAAAAAATCCTTCTATTCTGAAACCATCCTTGCTGCCCTAACAATTTGCCCTTTAACCACAGCTTATTTTTGATAGAAAGGATGGCAACTGCTGAAATGTTACTTGGAACTCAAATAGGTAGGCCTCCTATCAATTGCTGACATAATTTTTTTTCATTTTATATCCTTTCTTAATTCAATATCCAAAGTATGCAAAAGTTCTGTTGACCCTGATGATGTAAATCTAAGAAACAATGTAGTATTATTAATCAAAGTTATGAATTCATCTATTCTTTCTGAATAATTAGCCCAAAAAATACAAATATCATCTACATACCTTGTATAAAAGGGTCATGATTGGGCAAGATCAGAACTGAAAAAATGTGTTTTCCCAAGTAGCCATGACCATATTGACAAGGAGTGGGGCACACCCATGTCCCATTGCTACTCCTTTCTTCTTCTGTAATACGTGTGGTCAAAATATATGAAATTATTAGTTAGCAATGTTTCCATTAATGCCAATGCCACATTAATTTTCATGGGTGCAAGTTCAGTATTTTCTGTAAAAAAAATTTAGACACCATTCTAAATCTATTTCATGCAGCACCACTGAAAAAAGATCTTTAACATCAATTTAAAAAAAAATGATGTTTTTCCCCATACAAACTGGATTTAATTCTAGCTAAAAAAATCCCATGGATCTTTAACCAGGTTGTCGAGGTTGCATAGTAGCCCTTTCAATTTTTGATTAATATATTTAGCCAGAGGGTGTGTCTTGGGGGCCCTAGCATCCACAGTTGGTCTTGATGGGGATCAAACAAATCCTTATGTACCTTTGAAATACCAACGATCATAGGTGGTAACCAATATTCCACTTTTAAATAATTATATTCTGCATTAGTGATTTATCCTTGCATTAACATATATAATAAATTATCAATCCCTTTTATAAGTCACAAACATTTCATTTTTGGATACCTCCTCATAAGTTTCCTCACAAAGAATCACAAACATTTTGTTAACAAAGTCAACAATATTCATAACAACTAACCCCCCCCCCCCCAAACATGTCAGGTTTCATTAACCTGGAATATCTGTTTTCACTTATCTTTGTTAGAATTTCTCTTTGAGTGTTGTCCAAATTAAACCAACAGAAGCTTGTTTTTTTTCCTCAACAATTCCATATTATAATATGCTGTGGGATATTAAAAGTGCTTGGTTTAGTTATTATATTCTCATTAGATCTTGTTGACAATTCATCATTGGAAAGATATAAACAAAGATTAAATTTTCTAACAAATAATTTGTTTTCTGTTAACAAAAAAACTTGGTAACAATCCAAAGATCATGATAAGGAAGGGGATAGCCTTAAGAACATGACTGAATAGGTAAATCTTGGCGTTAATATGGATGGTAGTGCAAGATGGGGTACATATTAATGTAGAGGCTGCAACTATTGTAAGTTTATTTTTCAAAAAAGAAAGCTCTTGTTGAAGATGTTTTGATTAATCCAAATTTAGATGTAATTGTGGTAGCAAAAGGTTAGTTTATGTGGCACTTTGCCAACACTGTAAGGAGTTCTACATAGGAAAACTGTCAAGATCTTTTAAGGAGAAGATTTACAAACACACACACACACACACACACACACACACACACACACACACACACACACACACACACACACACACACTATTTTAAAAGGTAATTTTAATAATGCATTAGCTAAACATTTGATGAACTTCCCTAACCACATGTTTTTATTGTTTTGGTGTACACAAAACAGACCCAAGATGTGATGCTTGTGATTTGAGTTTGGAAACTCGGAAACTCTTTTGATAAATTAAAACAAACATAAGGCTTACACCTGGATTAAATGGGGTGATCTCAGCTAACTGTGTTTTAAAACTGAAATCCATGGGATTAAATTAATTTAAAATAGATGTACTTAAATTGCTACTCATTATATTATCTGTACTTCATTTAGTGTTACTGAAAGGTTTTAACATGGATCAGATAAAGTTGTCTTGTGACTATTATGGATATATTTTTATGTAGCTAGTTTTATTTATGATTTATTCTGAGGAAGTTTCACGTAGTGAAATGAAATCATTCAACAAATAATTTTATTTCACTGCTACGGTGTCCCAGTCCTTGGAATTTTGGCTTTGGAAGTTTGGTGATATGTCTGGTGCTGGCTTTTGGTCTCTGACAAAGTTGCCGATGCATGGAATACACTACCACATTATATTAAAGTAACTCTAATTTAGACATTTTCAGGAAACATGGACACTTATGAGCATGACTGTTTTGGTATATTAGCAGGCTAGAAGAGCATTATCACCCATGCCTGAAATATTTGTATGTATGCATGTGTGTATGTCATTTTGAAGTAGCAATAGCACCAGAACTCCTCAAAGGAGAAGTCAGGCTAAAAAACTTCACCAAAGCTAACTATACCCTCCTAAGGGATGGTATAATCAACTTCCAAGCTCCAATTTCCACAGGTGACATTGATGGCTGTAGTAGAAACATCTACACAAACGTATACACACAGCTGTGCCTGATAGGATTAAAGTAAGATCCTCAAAAAAGTGCTGGTGGGTGACTGGCATTACTAGATTATACAATAAGTGAAAGAAACTGCTGTCTAAAAATACAAAAGTGAGAACCAGAACTGGAGAACCACCCTCCTCAGCCTGAACAAGCAAATAAGACAACTCGTAAAATCTTCAAAGAGCAACAATGAGAAAAAATTAGCAACTATAGCCAAGGATAACCATAAGGCTTTCTTCAGCTACATCTGAAACCTAAAAGGTAGGACTCAGATGTGTGCTGAACTGATTGTGGATGGCATCACACACACTGACACTGCAGAAATTGCAAACCTGCTAGCAGACAGGTTTGGCTAAAACTTCACCCCCCCTATCTCCCCCAAGCATACCACAAACCATGACTTCAACATCACCTCTTCCCTGCATCACCAAAGAGCAAGTCATCAATGCTGTCTCTAAGACTAAGACCACAGCCTCCATGGAAGCAGATGGCATTCTGGGCTGCATTCTTAATTTTCTTAAACAAGAGCTAGCTACTCCACTAGGCACCCTATTTAACCATAGTCGGAGTATTGGCTTTGTCCCCACTGAATGGAAAACAGTGACTATTATCCCCCCTCCACAAGGGTGGCTTGGCAACAGACCCAGGCAACTATAGACCCATAAGTTTAACCAGCCTCATCTGCAAAGCAATGGAATATATCATCATAGAGTTCATAAATAAGGATATAGGTGACCTCTAAACCCTACATCAGTCCCAGTTTGGTTTTGTCAAGGGTAGGTCATGCCAGCTATTCCTGTTGGACTTCTATGAGAATGTGACCAGAGCCAGAGACAAAGGCAAAGCTGTGTACACAGCCTATCTTGACTTGGCCAAGGCCTTCAACAAAATCCCACATTCAGGCATCGTTGACAAACTAACCCAACAGAATATAAGCTCCTATGTTATCGGGTGGGTTGCAAACTGGCTCACCGATTGACAGCACTCAGTCAAAGTGGGAAACTTCATCTCTACCAGCAGACTTGTCACCATTTGGGTCCCACAAGGGTCAGTGCTGGGCCCTCTCTTGTTTGGCATGCACATCTCAAAAGTCCAGGCCAAAACAGAGAGGCTGTGGCTAACCAAGTTTGCAGATCACTGCAAATTAGGTAATATCATTGAATCCCCTAGTGATGTCAGTGTTTTTCAAAAGGGACTTACACAAATCAAAGATTGGTACCAAAGCCATGGTCTTAAATTAAATGTTAAAAAATGCATCATCATTTCCTTTAGTAAAAACAATACCCCTGCTGATTATAAAATAAATAATAATACCATATGTACCAATTCTGTAGTAAGAAACCTGGGAACACAAGTTGACTATGACCTCATCTTTGACCACCATGTGTTTACTGTGGTGAGGAAGGCATTCTAAGTCACTCACTTGATTAGCAAAAACATCGCCTAAAGAGCAAAAGTGGTTATAACTCCCCTGTACTCATCCCTCATCAGGCCTATTATTGAATATAATGCTCCCTTTGGAATGAACTTTACCAGACACCTGCAACAACTTGAGAGACTTCAGAGATTTCTAACTAAGAAAATTCAGGGTCTCCAGCACATGTCTTATAGGGACAGATTGAAGTTGCTGTCACTGTACTCTGTAGTGTATAGACTACTTAGAGGTGACATATGTGGCTTACACAACTATCTCTGACCCAAATCTTATGAAAATGCTGCACATCCATAAGTCAAATGTGACTACAGTCACCCATTCCAGAGACCTCAATCTAGCCTGCAACATAAATAGGACCTGCTGGAGAGACATATACATCTCTCAGAGGTTGCCACTTCTCTGGAATAGGCTTCCAATCCATGTCTAGCAGAACACCTCTATGACCCTGTTTAAGCGCAACTTGGATGACTGGATGGAAACCATATATTTCTGCCGGGGATTGTCACTGCTTCTCTCCCGGACATGGGCAGTCCTTGCTAGAAAAATCATGGGCATAGATGATATCTCTCATCTAGTAATATATTGAAATTTATCAGCTAGGCTTGTAAAGATCCTCAGGTCAATAGCCTAGTAACAGCCTATGAACCTATATAGGTATGTATGTATTAGTTACTATGATACAATAAAATATAGTACAAATTTGCAGCACTTTGATAAACCTGATATGGTTTAACATTAAAAAGAAATGGGGAGTGCAGTTCTTTCATGCAAGTGACTGTGGGATATCTGAGGAGACTCTGCGAGATAAGAGAAAACACTGTGAAGTCCAAACAATTTTGAGGAACATAAATGAGATATCTGGTTTAGAGACTGAAAGTTTGGACAGTGACCATCAGAGTGGGCAGTAAAATATAAGTAAATATCCATAATATAAAATACTTCCTGGAGACTTGCTGTCCTAAACACTGTCAGAAAGAGGGAGCAAAGATTGCTTGTCTCCATACAGCAAGGCTTATTTCAGAAAGGAACAGAGAAAAAGTGGAAAGGACAGGAAATGAAGTATTTATAGAGAATAAGGATACAAACTGTCTACCTATCAGTTGTCTTTCCTTTCTAATGATATTAAGACATTTTTTCAAATAAATTGTTGTAGATACAGGATGAACTGTGACTGATGGCTGCTTAGGCTAATTGCTATGAATACACCAGTGTGTAGCTACCAGTGAGTGGACTGATGCCAATTTATGAAAACAAACCTATACAATAATGCAGCAATTTTATTAGTAGAAAACTTCAGCTTGGGGATAGGGAAATGAGAAATAGAAGAAACATGAAGTAAGCAGAATGCAGATATTAAGCTGGAAAAGAAGGTTTGAGAAAATAGAATTATTTAATTTGCTCAAGGAAACAGCAAAATACACTACAGGAAAGTTATGGCAATCACCAAGTGTGTGCTTTTTCAGAAAATATAGGGCAAATTTTGCAAACACCATTTCTGGGTCATTGTGAAGTGTCGGGTCATTCCCACCACTTCATCTGACTAATGAAAGTTTTAAAATATTGAATTTTAAAGCATTTTATAGGGGAACTGCATTGTCCTGCATTACCAATGTGTGAACTCTTTCCCATATCCCCTGTCTCTATATATACTTTCTTTGAGTTCACACCAACTTGTTGAAAAAGCAATGATGATCTTCATGGTATTATATTTAGAGACTAGGGATGGTGAGGCACAGCCCTCACATCAGGGTGTGCAGTGAGGTGTACTTTTCTTCAGAAAATACATACTTCGATATTACATTAAATTACATACTTTGCAGTGCAGTGGTTTGTGGGGTGAGAGAGAGGCAGAAAGTAATCCACAGTGGGCAAGGTGCTTTTTATGTGTTTGTCCGTGTGTGTATATCTATGTATATCTATCTATATCTATATCTATATCTATATCTATATCTATATCTATATATATGTTTACCTTAAAATCTTGCAAAACACTTGTGGGACTGATTACTTACCTGACTTGAAATGTCAGAAATGGCAATGTCAAATGCTCAGAATTGCGAGCCTGGTACTTAAAGAAAGTCAGTGCTCAGGGATTGTTGACTTTGAGTGAAGCTACCTCATTTCTGGGTTTTTGCTATGAATGTTTTGCAGGGGAGCTGTGCTCCCTACACCCCCTGCTATTTATATATACTAACTCCGAGATTGCACTACAGTGAGGGAAAGGGTGCATTTCCTGATCCGCACTATAGTGCAGTCTCCACTCAAAATTTATTTTTATTTTTATTTTATTTTACATTTGTTGACCGAGTTAGTCCAACTGATCTGTGTAGCTCTTTGTCAGTGGAGACCCGGGAAGAAAAGCTCCACAGTAATAACATTTGTTATACAGAGATAATATAGATATTAAAAATTGATAAAAAGATAGTTATAAAGCATCATTATTTTACAATGCATAAATACAATGTAAGTATGGTTTTGCAGAAGACATTAGTGTTGTACAAGGATATACATGGAACTAAAAGGGAAACAGATACAAAAGCATTTTAGATAAGACAGTAATAGATACAAAGATATCTGTTGCAAAATCTAGGATATAAGAAGTCAGTGGAGGAGATGAGAGATGGACAGGTAGAGTTTATACTTCAAATGGTTTTAGCTATTAAGACTGGAATTTTAGATTCTTAGTCAGAAATGATGGGGGCAAAGAGCAATCTTACAGATATAGTAAGGTAAGGGTGTACAAGCGGACCAGTGATTTAGGAAGAGTGGGTGCAGTGGCAGGACTAGTGAGTTTTTAGGTATTCTCTGGTGGCTCTTTTGAATTGTTTTGGGTGTTTAAGGAACCTGGTTTCAAATGGGAGTTTGTTCCATGAGATGGTAGGATTGTAGCTGTATAGGTTGCCTCCAATTTTAGTTTTGGATATATATATTTGTAGCAGGTTTTGGTCAGAGCTATGTAGAGACCTGGTGGGAGAATACTGAGACATGAAATGAGATAGGCTAGGACAGAAGGATTGCTGGTATAGCATAGAATGAATTGTCTGTAGTTGAGAGAGTAGGAGCTGGTGGGGAAATCCCAACCAGTCTAAGTGTCTTAGAGAAAGACAATGATAAGATTTATAGGTTTGGTGTGCAGCGAATCTAGCGGCTTTATTGTAAGGTGATTCAAGTTTAGCTAGGAGTGTGGAGTTAAGATTAGTGAGAATTTGGCAGCTATAAAAAAGGCTAGGTAGTAGGTAAGCCTGAGAGAGTTACTTTTGCTTTGTTTGTTAGAAACCTTTTGTTACTGTAGAGAAGTCCATGTTTTTGATGGGTCTTTTTAATACAGTTATTCATGTGTAAATCGAATTTAAGTTAGTCATCTATTATTACCCCTAAAAGTTTTGTAGTGAATTCCACTTTGATGGAAGTGTTATTGAAGGACATTATAGACAAAGTTGACTTAAGGTGGGTGCTGTTTTTGGGAAGAAAGAGTAAGAGTTTAGTTTTCTTAGGGTTAAGGATTAACTGGTTGTCACAGAGTCAGGTTTCGACATAATTGAAAGATGCTTGAGTTTTAGTGATAAGGTCTGAGGGAGTGTCAGAGATGGTGATAACTGTTAAGTCATCTGCATATTGTATAAGGGATGACTGGGGACAAGAGGTATAGAGTAGATTTCTGAATATATTAAAAAGTAATGGGCCAAGGATAGATCCTTGGGGACACCCATTTTCACTGGGAGAGGAGGGGAGAGCACTGAGAACCATTTCACTGATTATTGCCTGTCAGTGAGATGCTGGAAAACCAGGTAATAGCAGAAATAGAGAAATTAAGATCAGTCAGCTTGGTTAGTAGAGGTGGGCATGAGACCATATCAAAGGCTTTAGAGAGGTCAAGGAACAGGTAGGAGACAGGTTTGTTGTTGTCTCTGGCAATAGAAATAGTATTAGTGAAAGATATTAGGGCAGCTGAGGTGCTGTGTTTAAGGCAGAAACCATGCTGTGTGGGAGTAAGCAAGTTTTCCTGAAGTAGATATCGCATAACTTGTTTATGAATGCATTTTTCCATGCACACATTCCAGTGCACACTAGCATTCACTGTTCTGAGTTCGGCATTTTTTCTTTCGCTAATGCATATCTTTGAAAAGATACTTTCACAATATGTGCATCGAACAAGTCAGCCATGACATTTTAAAGGTAAACTACATATATATATATATATATATATATATATATATATATATATATATATATATATATATATATATATATATATATATATATATATATATATATATATATATATATATATATATATATAGATAGATAGATAGATAAAGATAGATATAGGTTCATAGATAGATACCTATGAACCTTAACATGAATTGTTTTAGAAAAGACTAACAGCAGTGTCAGTGGTCTAACAGGCGGTGCTCTGACCTTTGTTACAGAAGACTGTGAGTTTTATTCTCACACCAAGTATATTGACTGCTGACACTGTAGTTAAACTGAGACAACATCTGCTCGAGCTGGTGGTAGCTCATGTGGATGTAAACGATCTCATAGAACCTATTGAAAAGAGGTGTCTGAGCTAAACGAACACGGAGTGTGTATGAGTGCAGGGGGTGTGTCTGAGAGCAGAGCTCTTAGAATATACACGCCCCTGCAATGAAGAACAGCAGTTTAGGAATAAGAATGTGCGAGACCACTCAGAGATGCCCGCATACCCCTAGCAACATCCCCCAAGTTTATAAGAGCAATAGTTAAAATATATATATATATAAGCAAGCTGTTTTTTTTATGAACCAGATAAAATTTAACCGGAGGTGAGTAGGTTTGCCCATCGCTTAGCTATGTTTATTGCAGCTTAAATGGCACAAGAGGATAAAAATCAAGATATATGCAAATGAAGCAATACTGCAATAGTGTAATGGGCAGAGCATTCAATTTACGAGCAGTCATTCACGGTTCGAGTCTCACTCCAGTATATACCATTTTCCATGTCAAATCACTTTATGAATAATATTTTTTGTTGCATAACCTACTAAATAACATATATTTGTAAACTGGAGTACTGCACTAAATGCAGATGTGACATGTCATTGTCATAATGTTGTAAAGTCCACAGATAATCACAAGTGCCCCATACAGTATATGTACTCAAGAATCAGGGATACAAATCAAAGGTACAATGTGTAGTGAATGATAAATGCATAGAGTTGCCAAATCCACCACCTCCCAAGAACCATTTTACATTACTGTCTAAATTAGTGTGGGGGTTAGCGGGAGTAAGCACTATTAAGCAAAAGTAAGCATATTTAAGCAATAGTAAGTGGGTTTAAGCCTGTTTGTGTGGGGGTTAGCAATGCACACACAGGCTAAGCAGTATTGAAGCTAACTCTCTGTAAGCATAGTTAACTGGAGGTTAGCATTGCTTACCTTCACGCAAACCCATGCAAACCCACTTACAATTGCTTAAAACTACCTTAATCACTCTGTATGCAACAGCCGCTCTTCTGGCCAGAAACAAAATAAACAGCCTTTGCAGGTCTTGAACCCAGGACTCTGTAGATTATAGTCACAGTAGTTAACCACTAAACCATCACAGCCGTACATACGATTGAGGTATCACCAAACAGATCCTCACTATAGGAAAATCAAACTGAACATGTGAACGGAATCTATATACAGTTTTATGTTGTATAACCTACTACATAACATAAATATGTGAACTGGAGTACTGCATTAAGCCCAGATGTGAGGTGTCATTGTAATAAACTGTTGAAATCCCCAAATAAACACAAGGACCCCATACAGTGTACGTACACATGAATCATGGATAGCAAACACATATATAACATGTAATGAATGATAAATCAATGCCAAAAAGCAAATAGTATGAAAATTAAAAATTAAACAACGCTAAACATTGCACAGCCCAGCTTACTAGGTGTAAGCAATGCGTAGGCCAGCTAACTCAGTTAGGCCATTGGTATACCCCTTTAAGCAATGCCAACCTTAGGTAAGCAGGTTTGCCCATAGCTTAGCATTTTCAAAACCGTCCAATCACAGCAAAGTGCAGGAAATCATCCCTATTTAAACCCAACAGGTGGGAATACATCTCATAACTGGTTGCAGCTTCCTCCTGTAGGCACTATGACCGGTAATGGAGAGGATGTGCACTTTCTGTTGCAGCGCTGGGGCATCCAGGAGTCCAGAATCATGGCAGGACTCCTTGTGAAAGACCATGAGCAGAGAATGCTGCAAGGCCAGTACCAGGGTTCCCGATACAAAGTAGAAGCCTAGGACCATCTCGCCCGTGACCTCACCAGTGCCACTGGCATACCCCCAACTGCTGAGCAGGTCAGGCATCACTATGCCAACCTGAGGCAGAGAAAGGGGGATCTCTTGAATCAGTGGATCTAAGAGGCTAGGAGGACAGGGAATGTCCCAGCCATGTGTAAGTATCAGTCCACTACCTGTTTAATAATTGCCAGCTCATGTATATTATGGATAGGTATGGCTAAATATTCCTCTTATATCTTTCACAGTGGTAGATGAGCGGGCTGTGAACCAGGAAGCCCTTGCCTGTAGATTGCAGTGGTTGCGATGTGAGGTAGGTTATTAATGCTCTTGCATGTACTGTCATGGGAAATAAATCTAAAAATAGTACTAAGTTAATCACCTGTATAAAGCATGTATTGTTTAAGGCATGTACTGCATACACCAGAGAATATGGCAGGAAGAGCCTCATATAGGTTGTATGTAAATAAAAGCATAACAGCCTGACAATAAAGGTCTAACTGCTGGACTGCATGTGTTTACTCTGGTATCATATGGTAATGAAGAGTTGCAATCTCTTAATAGTACTGTTGTATTAAGCACTGTTACCCACACTGTGCTACATAAATAAAATGTCTAGAAATGTCTGTATATGACTGCTGTAATCACAAGAGGCCATATAGTACAACTGAGAGAGATTTAGACAGAAAACAATGAAAAGACAGACAACATAATCCAAATAGCACACTCAACTGAGACATGAACTGTTGTATTTTTAGGACACAGAGCCATGGTTTGAATCCTGGGATGGTAGTAGGCTGTATGCAGAATCATACCCCACAACTGTACAGATATGCCCAGAATGTCCAGTAAATTGGCCCATATCTGCTGCCTGTCACCCTGTCCCCCTGGCAAATCAGTGGGATGATCCCAGATGTTTAGGCAGCAAATAAGAAATACAACTGATTGTCAGGCATCTATAAGAACAAACCTGCCACTCTAGCAACTCCCCAAAATGTTATGAGACTAATAAGACAAGTATGTCCCATCTCCATCCCCAAGTTGTCAAGCTGTGTCCAGAGTGTGTGCAGTAACAGAGTGAGATGTATGTGCATAATAGTAATGTAGAATCTGGTAATATGTGTGGCAACATTCAGGTAGTGCTAACAAACATTGCTCCCACAGGTCTGTCAGATACGAAAATTGTGCCTAGAAATAAAAGATTAATATCCTCTACTGGGACAGTTTACTCTGGTAGTGTATGGCATTGATAGTGCTGCAGTTGCTCTGCATAATAAGGTATTACTCATCACTGACACCCACACTGTGCTACATAATAAAACTGTCTAGGAAATCCTGTACAAGAGTGTTGTAATTAAAGGTCAGAGTGTAAAACCACAGGAGAATTATAGACAGAAATCAGAGAAGACATACACAGCAATATCTATATAGCACTCTCAGCTGTGATGGACACTGTTTTACTTTTAGCAGACACAGTAATGATTTGAATACTGGGAGTGATAGTAAGCTGTATGCAGACTCATACCCCACAAGTGTACAAAATTGTCCAGAATGTCCAGTTAATCGGCCCATATCTACCGGCTGTTACCCTGTCCCCCTGGCATATCAGTGTGCTAATCTCTGACATGTAGGCAGCATTTCATGTCATATAACTGACGGTCAGGCCTGTACATATTTGGAAAATGTCAAAGAAAACAAACCTATCACTGTACAATTCATCAAAGGTTTAAGAGGGCAATAGTCAAAATATGTCCCAGTTCACCTGCATGTGGTCAAGACATGCCCAGAGTGTGTGCAATA
>NC_056746.1:1486462202-1486509702 GCF_019279795.1 Protopterus annectens
CAGATCTACACTACAGCATATCATAATACTGCGGTCCACAACCCTTAAAACCTGCAATGTTGTCCCAACATGAGCAATGAGTGTGTAATATGGAATCATAGGTTAGGGCAGCAAATATGGGGAATGTATACCTTCACAAAATATCTGGAAGCATATGTGTGCACACAATCCAGATAAAATATAGTGGAAGCAGCTGTTGAGGTACTGACTGTATGCATTTGTCATGGAAATGCACCTTTCAGCAAGTACAAATCCCCAGTGTCACACCACATATTGGTCTGCTGTCCAAGAAGTTTGGCCATCAAATGTGCACACTTACTTGTAACAAAGGCAGCCGTGGCTTGCACACATCTTACATGACATGGCATGGGCCCCATACCCAACAGGTAGCACCCATGAGCTGGACATGTAGCCATCACTATTGTCTCACCATTGCATATAACATGGCAAACAGTGTAGACAGTCATTTATGTGGCAAGGATGTATGAGACAGGAATGATGTAGGAAATAAACACATGGCCAAACAAGACAGATGATGTCACGTGTAGCAAACTGGTCATGCGGGCTGCCTAGTAACATGCCACAACACTGAGGGGGTTGCAGGAATGTCTAGGAAGTACTGGCTGTGCAGTACCCGTGTCAGCAATTGCCTGGACTCTGCAAGCATGTGGCCTATGGGTTAGGGTAATCAGATGTGACAGTTATACCACAGGACACATCAGCCAGGAGCCTCTATAGGTAGTGTATGCATAACAGAAGAGGCCCCCAAAAGTCATGTGTTGCAATGTGTACTGGTGTACCATGACCACATTGGAAACCTGCAGACAGTATCATGTAAGATACATGTGCTGCACAACCAATGCCTCACTCCACCTCAGGCCCACCATCCCCATCTGTACTGTGCCAGTGCCAGTGTACACCTGTATGTTTGCTATTCATTAGCTGGGACTAGGCTGCTAAACATGGTGTTCAGTGTTTGGGACACTGCAAACTGACACACATGTGTAGGCCATAGTTGTCAAGCATCTTCATAAAGGCTGAAGATGGGGAGGGGGGTAATCATGACACACCAGTGCACTGCAGCAGGGATCCTAAGGATGCTACAAATGGCTGTATCTGCACACAGTCAGGTTCAGGAACTATGGCAGATTTAACCCTGTCTCCACAGCAATAGTGACGCCAGTGTGTAAACTCCAAGGGATGTGCACATGAGTTGACCATATGTTGGCAAATGCAGATGGCCCATGCTAGTATACCCCTGCAAGGAGTAGTGACTGCTGTAGTACACATAACAGTAGGTGCAACAAACCGTCATGATAAGGGTGTGCACATATATGCACTCACGAAGTGTATGCATCGCAGTCAACATCAGCACAACTAACACATTTGCTAGACACTGCATTTGAATGCACAGGACATATGTCACATATCAGGCTCATGTAATGTTAACATATGCAGTGATGTGGTCCCATGGCATATCAAGGAAGAGGGCATCATGTCAATAAGAGTGTGTACACTCCCCATAGTCACAGTAAGGTTTGACGGTTGTCAGTCTAATAGTGTCATATTGGTCATACATGCACTGCTGATGTTGAGATCTGCAAATCAAACATCAGGCATTCACAAATGACATCTGTCCATATGTCATCCCAGGTATGTGTAGGACAAACACATAGGGGCTGTGAGCATTAGAGCAGACATAACTGATACAGGAATGCACATTCAATATTGGTATGTACACCTGTGAGGTATGGTGCACAGTATATGGCAGGGTGCAGAACAGGTGCACAGCAATACTGTGTACATGGGTGCAGCTTTTTTCCAGGGGAAGGGGCATCACCTACTAACACAGCCCATGCATCACACACATGTATACTGTTGCTAGCATGGATTGACTATAGCTGCACTGCATGCTGTTGAGTGCCATATGTTATGCATGTTGACAGATGGGTAATGGGAGGTCTGTGTGTACTATCTTTGTGCAACCTCAACTGTAGGTGTGTGTATGGGGGGGAGTTATTTTGTCTGTCAGTGCAATCTAGTGGAGTGGAAGGGGTTGATGCATGTTGGATGTGTGTGTGCATGTGTGTGCGTTTGTGTGTGTGTGTCCATGTATGCACATGTGTGATTGTGGGGCTGTTCATATGTCTGCACTTCCCTTTAGAATTATGCAGTACATGGACATGGACTGACACATGAGACACCAGGAATATTTGTCTGATGTGTAATCTCAGGACAGCTAATAGTATAATAAGGTCTGTAGCATGGAACATGCATTGGGAGGGAAACTAGACATCAGGTATACCATTAAAATTGCAATCATCAGAAAGGTGAATGACTACCCATGTATGCAGCACTACCGATGCATTAGGGAATTTCTAGACAACACCAGGGAGTGTATCCATATATTATAGTTGTCCACATAATAAGTTGATTGAGCAGCCAATCTTGCATCTACTGAGCAATTGTTACATATGACACTCCAGTGCATGACATTATTGAGTGAACGTAGTTGCCCCTAATATATGGGGGCCATGCTCACAATGTCCGGACATACCCAGGGTGAAGACTGGATGACAGCAGTGAGGCCTTGTAAAACTTACTCCAATCAAGTCAGAAATGTAATGGAGAAACATTACGTTAATGAGTGGTATAAATGAGTGTATGTTACCAAGTGTGATGCAGGATGGGGAACTCATGTGAATAAACTTGGGACTGTCTATAAACTCAGGGACAGGTAGGTATTATGGTGGAATGTCAGGGTGTGTGTGAGTGTGTGTGTGTGTGTGTGTGTGTGTGTGTGTGTGTGTGTGTGTGTGTGTGTGTGTGTGTGTGTGTACTGTTATACAATGCCGTAAAGGTCTTAAAGTGCATTTCTTGTTTTCCCCTCACAGGTGGCGAGGTGGGCCAGGGTCCCCCCTGCATGCAATCTGATGCTGGTGTCCATACAGACACCGAAAATTATGATAGGACTGTTGAGGCACAGGTGGGGTTGTCAGAGGCCGAAACTGTGCCATCGTTTGACATCCTTCTGTTATCCACCCCAACCCCACACACAGTCACAGTGCCTATAGATACCCCATCACCAGTGGCCATAGCAGATGGACAGTTGGCAGGGAAGTGTGATATCTATGCCTGCTGTGTCTAGATACAGCAGGCATAGCCAGATGTCTGGCATGACACCACATAGGCAGATGTACCGGGGTGCTCATGGGAGGGCTGCTGGTCATCATGCCCCTGGCAGAAGTGCCACAACTGTTACAACCAGATGCATGTTTCAGACTGTCATGGGGGTGCAGGCACATATGGAACTGTACACCAGACAGGGTCTGATGCTGCAGAGGGCTGCTTTCTCATCTGTAAGTGACAACGTCCATGAACTTGCAGGTGCCCTCTGTGATTATACCAAGGTCATGGATAGATGGTTGGGTGAGATTGTGGGCCTCATCGACCGTGGATTGTCTGTGTTAGAACATGTGGTGGGAGTAGGGTGATGCCCGTGTGGATGTAGGCCAGAAACAACATCTGGTGGTCAACGTGGATGTGCAAGGACACCAAGCTATTCCCGTAGTGGCAGTACCAGCTCCAGAACTGCAGGGGGGGTGCTGTCCACACCACACCACAGCAGACCATGTGCACATGGCCCTGGCCAGTCCCAGGATGGACCTGGTTCCTGTGGACATATGTCATCATCAGGGGAGAGTAGCACATCGAGGCCTGATCCTGGATGTGCCCATGGAACTCCTGGCAGGCACAGTCCACACGTCCGTGGCCAGAGGAAGTGAACTGCACACCCTGCCAGGTATGGTCTGCAGCTGTCCAAGAAACACCTGTATAGGACAGCCACATGGCAGAACTGTGTGCATGCATACTCATACACTATACAAACACACCTAGGACTACCCCGTACCTACACACACAACACATCACCATGCCCATACCAGCAAATTACACCCCTCACCCACACACATGGTGTCAAATGTATGGCTCACCCTCAGTCTCTGGCAAACCAACAACACATCCTGTGCATATGATGATACCTGTGCCACATCCCTGTCATCCATAACATCGATGCAGAGACAGGCTAATATGGTTCTGATGCACATGGGGACTGTACTACAGCGTACCAATGTACTGCTGTGTAACACATTGTCAGCAGTAATGTTTAATGGTTACATGTCAGATAGTGTAGCTATCCAGCCATAATGGATTATAGCTGTTAGTAACACTGAGTGATTGTGGTCTCCATAATGATATCCATTTGTGTTGTAGGTGTACATGTGTCATCAGGAGGATGGTCTGCTGTCATATCACACAAGGAGTATGGCACTGTGGTGACACCATGGCTGTGCCATATTCTGGGTACAGTTAAACACATGTCACAGGACTGTATAACAGTTACTGCCTGTGCCACATGGACAGGTGACCCTCTGGGACATCTATAATCAGCAACCTGAAGTAGATCCCTCCACATACACACACACTCTTACTTGGCAACATTGGGACTAGACCCCTACCTAGGTATGTAGTGCTACTGATATGTGTGGCTTTCATTGCACACACCACACAGTGTTTAGGATGAGGTGTGTTCCATGTTACATGTTACATGCAGAACATCCCCAGGCATGTACAGTAAGGTAATGAGAGATGTAATGGTTGTATATGGACAATACATAGTGTGACATACCATCATATACACATTAACAGACACATAACAGGCAGACACACATCCGAGAGATCTGGGCCTATCAGTAACTAATTTGTCAATGTGTCCAATGTGTTACAGGTAGGCTGCACACAGCACATGCATAAATGGGTTGGATTATGTTATCAGTTACCTGTATGGTTGATGGTGACAGTGTTCACCATACAGTGGTACATGGGACATGTACCGGAGGTACCATGGTGTAATGACAGTGTACACAGCACCCACACCCCACTGTGGATATTGTACACACTGGAACCCATGATGACACTCTGACATACCCAGCATCACACATTGACCATGACTGCGAAATAATCCATTGTCCATCTGAACAGTGGTACTACAGGGATCTGCATCTAATGCACATGCCACAGACATAGTACTGTGATGCATTGTCATGGCTCTCCTATGGGCAGCAACATCACTATCTGTAATACTGTGTGGCAATGCATATTGTAATAGGAGTATGTGGCCTCGGAATTCTGCACCCTACAGATATAAACACATGCACACATACACACACTTGCCAGAACTCAATGGGTATCCCATGCCTATCAACCCATTTGTACAACAGTGTTGTGCTGATACCGCAAGGCTCAGGTATCCTTTAGGGAGAGGAGTGTAACAGGGTACATGTAATGTCTGGTAGAGCAGCAGCCACATCTAACTATGGCAATGGGTGTTGCGATGGGTGTGAAGACCCTCATGATATTCACAACTACAGGTGTACTAACACACAGACACTGATATCCTCAGTAATGCACATGTACACATTTGTCAGTACTGGGATGCATTGCTGCAGGTGGTCATAGGTGTGTATCTGGCTATTGTCCATGGAGAAATGGGAAGTGTAGTGGATGTGTCTACAGTGGTATCATGCCACCTGCCATGTGCTAGCAGGCAATGTATCTACAGACTCCACTGTGGTGACCCTCAGGGTGAGAGTGACATGCATCAGCCAATCCTCTGGGTGTCTGCTGCAAATGATCAGTGAGGTGATCCAGTTGACATGTATCCAACATGTATTACAAAACATGGTTAGTTTCTGTGTTGGAGACCTGTACCCAAGCATATTCTGTTGACTGTGGTAGTGTAGTGGAGGTATGCATGGCATGTCATGCATACAGGGTGTTGTATCCAATCTGTGCTAGTTATAATACAGCTAGGCAGACATGTCAGTGTCAGTCAACTATAGGTTGCCTGTACGTATCCAAGCCGGATACCTGCCATGCACATCTGTATAGGGATTGACAGACATCAGCTTGCAAACTAGCTATGAAGTAGGAGGAATGTGTCGACAGAGAGACATCTGACACCAATATGTATGCCATTACATGTTGGCAGCTTTCACTGACATGTGCTATAAAGACAGTAGTCTACAGTTAATTTCCACATGTCAAATCATTATCCAGTAGGGGATATATACTGTGACACAGCTCACACACTAGGAACCTGATAGTCCATCTATAGATGCAGGGGTACTTGTTGCCAGTACTACAATTTGCAATCTACTCTTGCTTGGGAAAGCACTGTCAACAGCAGTAATGGCATGATACACTACATGCCAGTGTGATGATACATAACCTGGAATACTACCCTTGTATGTAACACATTCACATGGATTAGAGTGATGCACAGGTCTTATATACTCGTGTCCCAGACATGACACTCACACCCCTTGCTACTGTAATGACATCACATAGATGCATGCTATGTACATGGCATTGCATACATTTATTACAGATGTCAATACCCTGCTATGTTATCAGACTGGGATGCGAGCACTGGTTACCAGGGCTGAGCCATGCTTAGCAGGTATCAGCATTGCTGCAATATAATAGCTAAGCACATTTGCGCACTGGTAAGCAAAGCCTACACGGTGTAAGGCCCTGCACATTTAACTGTACATTAGCACTGCTTAGCTTCAAACAAACCCACGCAAACATGTTTAAAGCTGCTCAAAACTGCCTTACCCACACTGTATCCAACAGCCCTTGTTCTGCCCAGCAACAAAATAAACAACCCTTGAACCCATGACCCTGTACACTATAGTCACAACAGTTAACCACTACGCCATGACACCTGTGAAGACAGTTGTTGTATTTCCAATACATCTGTCAGTAGACATATTGAATAGTATTGAACAATCACTGTGACTTCTACAATTGCATAGTAAGTTAGTGATATTACTGTTGCATCACATATGTTGTTATATTTAAATATACACAGATACATACAGTGTGATACATCTGGGAAGGTATACACAACAGTAATGTTTACACATGACAAAGATATGGATATATATACATATACATATGTAGATATATGTCTACATGTACATACACATATATATTCTATATATGTATTAATACACATCTGTATAGTGCATCATATATATATATATATATATATATATATATATATATATATATATATATATATGGACATTTATAGATCTCTCTGCATATATATATATATATATATATATATATATATATGTAGATTACATCATATATGTACAGATATACCTATTTATGTCGATATATATGTACATATCTATAACTATATGTGCATATATATCTAAACAGATATACATATTTATGTTGATATATATGTAGATATCCATAACTACATGTGCATATATATTTATATATCTGTATATGTGTAGCCATATATAGCTGCTGTTGTTCTTCTTCTTTCGGCTTATGGCTGTGTATATGTATATTTATGTGTTTGTATATGTGTGTGTATATATATATATATATATATATATATATATATATATATATATATATATATATATATATATATATATATATATACACATATATATATATATATATATATATATATATATATATATATATATATATATATATATGTTTACCATATGTCCAGAACATGGGGTAGAGTCCTACCTCGGCACCAAGAGTCTCAACCTCTTAGTGCAAGGGGATGTCATGTATGTATTGCAGGAATATATGTAGACTGTTGCTACTGTAACAGGGGTTGTCTTAACAGACATGTTGTGTGTGGGAGGTCACATCTGCTTTTGACATGTACGCCATTGGTTACTGACAGGCATTCTAAGGACATCATAGTACAGTACCACTGATAGCACATTAATGATCCTGTGGACTACAGCAGAGATATAACCAATATATGTGGACAGTCTGGCACTCTCTCATCAGTCCAGAGGGATACACAGACCCCTTTTGTGTGAGACACATGGACCAAGCCTGACAATGTGGATGTTAAGAGCCATGTACATGGGTATATCACGCAAATACTGGACTACATATGCCCACACAGTTTATGCATTCACACACGCCTGTTTGTCCTGACACATAATAACTGGTGGTGCAGAGGTCACATGGCCACATACTACCCAGTAGTTAGTGACATACATCTGTACAGAATCCCACTGCTTTGTCACAAATACACATCAGTTATGGTGGCCTGGCAGCAGTACATCTTGAAAATATCTGGACATAACATCACACTGGGTAATTACACTAAACTGCTAGGCATGTGACAAAGCACTGTGCAAACTACAGGCAGACTGCCACAGCACTGGCCTACATTTTGTATGGGGGAATACACATGTACCTGCAAATATAGCAGGCTCTACAGGTATGTCACAGCACACAGTAACAGGCACCTGTGAGAAAGTGCATACCCACAACCAATGTGAACACAGCCACAGCCACATATGGTATGCAAGCTTAATATGACACTATATGGACTGTCTGATCAACACCATCCTCATATGTGCCACTCACACACTAACCCTACATAAACTGGGTCAAGACACAGTGTGGTGCAATGCCTGTCTGTGGTATGGGACACATGTGTGTTTGACCCTACAAACATGTGAGCTGATAGGGTACCATACACTGGAGTAGCATGTAACATCAGATAGAACAGGACCAAGAACAATGACATCTACCACATTTTGTACACAGGCCAAGGTACGTATTCACAATACACATATTGTCGATAATCACCATAAGTACACGGACCCCACTACTCTACACACAACCACAGAATGCCCAGGTTATGTCCTCAGAAATAACCCCCTACTATAAATAACATGTCTAGCAGTCTGATATCTGACTGGCTTGTTATCATGTATGATGTCAATAAATAATGGTGTACAGAACAGGTCTATATTGAATCAGCGAATGCTTAAAAAAGTGAATGCTGATTCATCAACCCTATGTAAGTGAAAGCTTACAATCCCGAACACTTGGAACAGCAATTTTTTTTCCCTGGGAAAAAAAATCGCTGTTCCACAAAAAAAAAAATCTTAAAACAGTATATAATGTGGGGGCTTTACCCCCCACACCCCCCACTTAAATATACCAAGTCCGAGATAGCACCACAGTGGAGAAAATGGCAAACTCCTGAAACCGGCCCAGTGATTTTTTTCCCTGGGAAAAAAAAAATCGCTGTTCCGGGTGTTTGGGATTGTAAGCTTTCGCTTACATAGGGTTGATGAATCAGCGTTCGCTTTTTAAGCATTCGCTGATTCAATATAGACCCGTACAGAACATATGCACCTCTTACTGCATGACATATCTACAAAAGTTGACAGCCTTGTGGCTGGAGCCACAAATACTGGGCCAAAATTGGCATGTTGCTGTGATACCCTCATACATTTACTGTTGTAGCAGGGTTTGTTGTGACATATATCCTATGAGGGATATGAAGTCAGTAACTATTATAGCTGTCACCATGTACTGACTGCAATTCTCAGACTATGCTTCTGCAGTTCTAGGATAAGTGATCTGTGAGTAACACAAGAAACATAAGACTCCAAACATTGCCCAGTCTGCAGATAACCCTACCGGTGGGTATTTCTTCAAACACATAACACTGTCATGACAGGTATTAAATCATGTAGACAAGCCATATCCACACAAACCCTGTTAAACCAACATTAGTCCAAATGCAGAACAGCAACACTTACATTCTGTAGTCATGTCTGGCGCATCCCCTTCCTGTTTGTTGGCCTGTCTCCACAGTGTATGTTGTTAGAGGTATATCCCAATACCATCTGTGATGCTGTTGCCAAACAGTGACATGAAGTCCTGCTCAGAGTGAATGAAAAGGCCCAACACCCACATTATGTTCCTAGGTATAGGAGTGTGTTTCCATGCAACTGGCTATGGGAATGTCACCACAGCTGCTCCACATGCAATCAGCTAGTACTGCAATTCATTCAGAGGCCATCAGCTGATCATGAGCATCACTTACAAAGCACAAGCTGCTGCCTAAGCAAAGCAAGTGTACTTCTCCTCATCCACCAGAGATGGAGTGAGAGAGATAGACAGAGACAAAGTAAGAAAGGGAGAGGGTGGGAGAGTAAAACCTAAACATGTTTGTGTCACACACTTACTAGTACGTGGTTTCATACCCCTGCCTGACTATGTATTGATATCACATGTCTATACAGTTATTGCATGCATCACAGAGCTTACATGTTGGGGAGCCGTCCAAAGGTATATCTGATGATAAGAGACATCTGCAACAGTGATATAGGAGGGATAAGGTAGGTGTAGTACACATGCCTGTCCACATGAACAGGTGTCAATGTCGACACAGCCACACTCTCTCAGGGACTCACACATATTAACACAGTTGGCAGGGTCAAAATTAGACTTCCTAACTAACTAGTTTGCCACAATACAGTAATATGCAGGTATTACATGCACCACAGGGGTTATCAGGAAGGTATATGGGTAAAGAGTATGTGAAGGTGTCTGAGATCAGAAGGCATGCTTCAGTAAGCCAATGGGAGTTGTAGTGAGTGTAAATGGTGTTGAAATAATACTCCACACACACACAGACACAGGTTGCCAGTACTGACATGCATGGGTGCATTGCTTCACAGGTGTGTAGTGATTGACTATGCCAGAAGGCTGCACAAGGCTAAGTAAAGGGTATACCTTGGCATCAGACCACCTGGAAATGGTCTGCAGTGTGGCTCAGGGGTGTAATGTCTAGATTGGCCCACACAGGTGGGTATTGTATTCACCATCCAGTCATGGGGGTTACTATTGCGGGTGGCCAGTGCTATGCAATGCTGGCCATGTATGTGTTCTATAGTCCATGACATGGACGGTGTCTGGGATGTGCACACATCCCACATGCATGTTCTGTGACATGTGGAAGTGTACCTGGGGTGTCTGGGGTATGTTGTGTGCACAGTTTGTTATCATCAGATGTGCCATTCCTGGCCTCATGTGGTGGGAACTGGCAATGGACACCAGGTTGACCCTGCACCTATATTGACAGCATGATACAGGTATTCCCTGGTGTCAGTGGCATCTGTCCATACAGGGTATGTGTTTAAGGCATGGTATAGCCTTTGTGGGTTACATTTGATGGCACTACAGTTGCTGCAAACGTCCAGTGGGGAACATAGTGAAGGAGTACTGTATGCAATTATGTGCCTATTGTAGTGATGGGACAGGGTGGCATGCCCTCTGTAGTCTGCTGCAATCATATCATGGTTACTACCTGTAGGCAATATGCAGGTTACTACCAACAAAGTGGTTGTTGCCTACCTGAGTGTGTTTGATTATGGGACATGGGTTGAGAGTGTTCTCTGGGTAATACAAGGGTTGCCTAAATTGTTCACCAGGCCTTGATGTCACATGTAGAGGTATGGATTGTCAACCCCAGCCTCTTTGCTGTTTGACATCTGTTATCCTTGTAAGGTGGACATTGTGGCATATAATAGGCCCATCATATAAGAAATTTGCAAAACCTGCTCCACAATGAGTCCAGTTGTTACACACTCACAGCCATCTCCACACAGGATACGAATGACAAACACAGACACACACACACACACCAAGTCTCACAGTTGCCATGTCTGGGATTGGAACTCCTACCTAACTAGTATATCACACTACAGCATTACACAGTTATAGAATGCCACGGAGATTACTGGGCTACTCCTTCCCCAAAGGTGTATTTCAATGTGAATGACATCAGCAGGCTTGCCAAAGAAGGAGATTGTAGTGACTGTGAATGGCCTCCAAAGCATTGCTCCCTACACAGACAAACACACATCCAAATACACACACTTTCCATGTCTGGGAATAGACCCCTACCTAACTAGCATATCACACTACAGTATTACGCAGTTATAGGATGCACCATGGAGATTATTGGGCTACTTCTTCCCCAAAGGTGTATTTCAAAGTGAATGACATCAGCAACCTTGCCAAGGTTGGACAATGGGAAGTGTAGTTCATAGGTTCATAGGGTCATATGTTGATACTAGGCTATCGGCCCTAGGGCCTATACATGCCTATACATGAAAATTCTCTGGCTATGCCACAATATTTACTATCCTGTACCTCTGTTTATCAGGGCAGCTGACATGATCTATGGGGTAAATGTCCTATCTCCAATCCAATCATCCAAGTTCCTTTTAAAGACGGACAAAGAGGCACTCTGCTTGACATGTATGGGCATTCTATTCCAGAGTCTGGGGAGTCTCTGGGTCAGGAACACATCCCTCCTGCATGTATTGTTCATTGTGATGACAGGATTTGGATCCCTGGAGCATGTGGCTGTGAGGGTTTGGAATTCTTTAAGTGTAGCATGTCCAACAGCTGTGGGTTTGACATGGAATGGTATTTTAAGCAGAGATCACCTCTGAAAACACAATACATGACAGAGTATAGCTGGATGATTTTTAGATGGTCAGCATAGGTCATGTGGTTTAGGCCTGTGGTCATTTATGTGAGGTATGTCTGCAGCCTCTCTACTTGTTGAAGATGTCTTGTGAGGTACATCCGTAAGGGGTCATTGTAGTGTGTACTGGGTTTACTGAAAGATGCCTACAGTGGGACAATGGCCTCCTTTTCCTGGATGTAAAGCCCTTAGTGGGAGGTGTGCCACATAAGTGGGTTTCTTGACTGTTGTGGCGATGTGGTTATCAAAGATGAGACTACTGTCCACCTGTGTCCCTAGGTCTGTTATTGCACTTTAGGTGTTTAGTGTACTCCCACCTATGTGGTACTTCACAGGTACATTTCCCTTCCCAACAGGGATAGCTATATATTTCTTGGCATTAATCTTGAGGCCATGGCTCAGGCACCAAGCATGTCTTTCTGTAAGGCCCTTCTGTAGAATATCTACATCATGTGGGGATTCAGTATTGGCTCCCGGTGTGCATTCATCTGCAACCTTTGTTTGGAAGTGTCCCTTACTGTTGGACTGTACTTCGGAGCAGTAGATGCCAAACAAGGGCAGTACCAGGAATGAACCCTAAGGCACTCCAACTTTCACTTGTCTGGGGCTCGGGTTGGTGTCAGCTACCTTTACAGTGTGGGTTGTGTCAGTACAGCAGTTGGCAGCCCATCAGGTAACATCAGGAATAATGGCCAGTTTGATACATTTAACTATGATTCCAGATGGGGGATGGTGTCAAAGGGCTTGGCAAGGTCCAGATAGGTTGTGTGAACCACCTTACCCTCAAACATGGCTCTGAAGGTGGATTCACAGTTGTCATTCAGGTGGAGGTGACATGATTGGCCCTTCACAAACCAAACCTGTTTAGGGTCCAGTGTTTGTAGGCTGCCAATGCCTTTGTTTTACTTTCCATGATAATACATTCCAATGCCTTGCAGATCAGGCACGTCATACTGCAGAGACTATAGTTCCGAGAATCCAAGGTGGATTCCCCCTTGTAGACTGGGATAACTGTAGCTGTGTGCCACACAGTGGGCACAAAGCCTGAAATGTGGCTATGATTAGACATGGCACATAGGTGCGGTGCAAGTGCAGTTTGTAGCTCATGTAGTACACAGCCTGGGATGTTGACTGGTCCCATGGCTGCTGTTGTCATAGCTCTGTAGAGTGTGGTTTTTACCTATGTAGTCATTATTACTGGAATATGGCATTCTATCCATGTTGAGATGTGCCCTTTGGGGATTGGGAGGGGGGCATACCTCTCAACCTGAAAACATCAAAAAGCTGGACAAGGCCCATGAAAAATAGGTACAAATCTGTACGCTGATTAACATAAAATTTGCATACATAATTATGTAACCTCATCCACTTAAGTGGAATTGTGGGATACCAACTTTCAAATGCAAACTGAAGAACAGACCACCAAAATATGACTCCAGAGTCCCTCTGCAGCCATTCCAATGTCCCATCACCTAGCTATTTTGCCCCATTTACAATAAACACTAATGTGTGCATACTGCTTTACTTCTACAATGATTTGTATTTTATTTTTACATTTTATAGCACAATGCACAAACATTAATAGACATGTGCTAATTAAACAAAGCAATACTGTCTCATAATGAAAACAGACTTGGCATTAAAACATCTCTGCCCTTGAAATTCACATTCATTGAAACAGCATTGAAACCCACACCACATCCAAAGAAAATGCATCTGGCCAGTGGTGGATAAAGATTACATTTGGGCTGTTTTGAAATCATTGGCCCCTTGCACACAAATCATACACATGTTCTTTGATACACCTTCTTGACTTTATTAAATTATATTCCTTGTACAATACAGCACACTTATTAGAGCACATTTTAAATGTATTGTTTGAACATTTTTCCAGTAGGCAATGAAACTAAATGCATGAACCAATAATGACAAACTGTCAAAGTCAGAATATTTCCATCATAAAAGACTACTTCCACACCCACACAATATATAAATAAATGACAGTAGTGTAGTCCATAGGCATCTTGCACAGCTTCTTGCACTTATTTTCAATTTCAGTTTTTTTTTTTTTTGGAAAGGGCAAAAGGTCAAAAACCAGGGACACAGTTTAAACATTGCTTGTATAATTTTGGAAGGTTGCTAGTATAAAATGTGTTACTACCATAAACAATTGCTAGAATAAAAGGTTTGGTGTTACCATTTAATTTCTGAATATGAAGTCTGAAATTCAAATGCCTGTCATTTAGTGAATTGAACCCTTCAATGATTTCTTTGCCATACAAATCCTGAAAACCACAGATTTTATAAGGAACAGATAAAAAAATATGAGGCATAAATTCACAAGTGGTGGCTATGGTCTTTAGACTTTTTTTACCTTGTACTCAAGGTACAGGGTTTGAGCCCGAGTATCTTTAGCCATCAGGTGTATTACAACTGGAGCATTTATGCACACACACAGTTTATGCAAGCTCTGTTTCTGTTCAATATAATGTCACCAGACAGAGACACAGCTCTGTTTCTGTTCAATGCACACAACCCTCTGAAAAAATGGATACACAGCTCTGTTTCTGTTCTCTGGAAAAACGGACACAGCTCTGTTTCTTTTCAATATAATGTCACCAGCCAGAAAAGTAGTCTAACGAACACACAGCTCTGTTCAATACACACAACCCTCTGAAAAAACGGACACACAGCTCTGTTTCTGTTCGCTGAAAAAACAGACACGGCTCTGTTTCTGTTCAATATAATGTCACCAGCCAGAAAAATCAGTTTTAACGGACATGCACACAACCCTCTGAAAAAAGTAAGAAGCTACCCTTCCGAATATAGTCAGGTATGCATTCTCTGTTTATGTTCCATCAGCCGTTTAATGGCTCACACCAAAAGATAATGTCACCCAGCCAGAAAAGCAGTTTAACGGACACACACACACACAACCCTCTGAAAAAATACGAACCTACCCTTCCGAATGTATGGTATGTAATGCAAGCTCTGTTTCTGTTCAATCAGCAGTTAGTCTGATACCAACATGCAAGCTCTGTTTCTGTTCAATCATCAGCAGTTTAATGGCTCGCGCAAAAAGATAATGTCACCTGCCAGAAAATTCAGCAGTTTAACGTTTCGCACCAAAAGATAATGTCTCTGCCAGCCAGATATGTTCACACAGCAACTTAAAGGCAGCCAAAAGATAATGTTTCCCCACTCTCTATTTGAACAGCCAGAACGCAAGCTCGATTCCGACAGGCTGATAGCCCTGACGAAGCTGACATCATCACGCACATGATGATGTCAGCTCAAAAACTGGAAAAAAAATAAAAATAAAAAAAAGCTAAGAAAAACTCAGAAATGAAGGAGTGTCGGTCAGGAATCATGGCACCCCATTATTTGGACCCCAAAACTCGGTAAAAAATGAGTAATTCGGGACAGTTGGGAGGTATGGACGGGGGTGCAGTTGCCAGTGAATCGATCTGCCAAGATATTGGTAATATCCCTGGTAGGAGTAGATTTAGTACCATCCTGCTGTAGTTCACAGTAGTTCTTAGCATTGCCATTAAGATTCCTCACATAGGTATGGAACGGCTTGCAGTTGTCTTTGGCATCTCTGGTTATATTATATTCGTAACTAGCTTTGGTGGATGTTATGAGGGGTCTCTGCCTCTTACTGTAGCTGGTAAGGGAGTATTTTGCATCCTGAAAAGTCCCCCATTTCTGCAACAGTTTCCTCCTTTTGTTGTACAGTATGTTTATGGCAGGGGGCCACCACATTGGCATCATTTTCTTGGTGGAGAGTGTCTTGGTTCAATATTGGATGGCATGATTCATTAACTAGTGGATGTGCTCTTACAGTGCCTTCATGTATGATTCAGCAGTTGTCCTTTCAGTTCCCATCTGCATGGATGTCATGATGTTAGTCACATTTGACATGTGTAGCATGACATTGGCTTTGGAGATGCATGTTACAGAGGTTTCCTTACTGGGATGTGGGGGAGGGATGTTGATGTTAAGGGTGATTAGCTCATGGGCATACCTGACCACCGATGGGGTGACCATAGGTGTGGAGCATTGATTTCCCATGTTGGCAATGACCAGGTCTAGGATATTTGAGCCCATGGTGGGATTATGGGTTGCTTGATCCAGGTCATTGGGAATTATGACTTCCAAGAACCACTGGGCACATGTGTTGGTACACAAGTAGTCTTCCCAGTTAACTGCAGGGTAGTGTAAGTCACCCAATATTAGGGTGTTTGCTTGTATCATAATATTTCACAGTATGTTTCAAAAGCTGTAGTGGGTATCACGGGGCATGGTGGGGGATCTATAGCAAGCTATACAATTTGGAATGCAGTCTAACCTACTGTTAGTTGCACCAGGGGTATTTCAGACACATTCTGTTGGGCAAGTAGCCTGGTGGTGTGACTGTCCTTGGTGAATATGGACACTCCTCCATCTTTATTGTTTTGGCCCTGGTTTGGTGGCCAACAGGTGTGGTGAGAGCTGTACCTGGTATTGCAGGGGTGCTCTCTGGAGGCTTGGATCAGGTCTCTGTTACTGCACAGTTATCAATGTTCTCCATTTGTAGGTGTGCATAGTGACTGTGAATTGCCAAAAAAATTGATCCATACACACACAGAGTTTCACAGTTGCCATGTCTGGGAATAGAACTCCTACCTAACTAGTTTATCACACTTCAGCATTATGGAGTTATTGGACACACCACGGAGACTACTGGGCTACTTCTTTCCCAAAGGTGTATTTCAAAATGAATGACATCAGCAGGCATGCCAAAGTAGGGCATTTGCAACTGTAGTGAGTGTGACTGGCCTAAAAAGCATTGATCCCTACACAGACAAACACACACACACACACACACACACACACACACACACACACACACACACACACACACACACACACACACACACAGTTGCCACATCTGGGATAAGAACTCCTACCTAATACATCACACTACAGCATTACACATTTATAGGACATGCCATGGAGCTTTCTGGGTAACTACTTCTCCTAAGGTGTATTTCAAGGTGAAGACATCAGCAGGCTTGCCATAGTCGGGCAATGGCAAGTGCAGTGTGTGGCATGGGCCATAACCCATTCATCTAGAGGCAGACACACCACACTCAGGCATACACAGGTTTATATTCCGCAGGTACATGTATACAACTGCTAGATGACTACTGACTTGTACAGTCATGTTGCACAGTTAGCACTAGCACCACTAACACTATAGTGCTGAGGGATTCCAGAGGCAAAAGTCTACGGTGATTGACATTTGCACATCATGTGGTTTTAGCCAATTGGATGTGTGCTGGGTAGGACAGGCCTCATGATGGAAGGCTCTTCACTGTCACTCTCTTCCACATATCTATGTATGTGTACTTTTGGCCTATTATAGTGTGTTGTCCTTGGATATATGTGTGTTTTCCTATCCAATGTGTGTGCAAAGCATGACTGGTGTGTACTGAGGAGTGCATGCACTAACATCTGTGACTGTCAGATATGTATGGTCCACTGTTGTTGCCAGACATGAGCTTCATTTCATTAAGTGTGTAAACATGCCCAGTATGACCTTTCAGTATTTTGTTGTCTGACATGGCCTTCATTTCTTTATGTGTGGGAGCATGCCCAGTATGACCTTCTGTATTGAATGTGTGAATCCACTCCAGTGCAGAGTTTTGCGTTCTACACCTACAGCTAGCAAACTGTTTTGGCAGGATATCTGTAGATCATTTGAGAATATTAGGTCAAAATGGGCAAAGGATAGTGGGTTACTGTAGGTAATTGTGTCTGTGCTGCTTCTGCTACATGGTCCTGGTGTTAGCAGAGATATTCAGACATATGTACTGCTATACACTGTGATGTTTTATGTCATCAAGTACTGTCAGATAGACATATTTGCTTGCAGTGATGTCCTGGGGAACACATGAAATGAAGCTGTGTCCAGTATTGTGGTCAGCAGCCTACATATTCTTGCACAATCATGCCATTCTGGAGTAGAAGCTGCAGAAACTTGCTGCTGGGTCTGTATAAATGGTTCAGCACCTTGGTACAGTGGTGGCAGAGGATCTCATGCTTGTACATCCATTGACGTGACAGTATGGCTATATCATGCTGTGGCCATACCTCACAGCTGTACAGATTCACACAGGTTACCCAGATGCAGGGGTCATAATTCTGGACATTACCCCTACACATTGTGGTTTACTAGCAGGTTTGTAGCCACTCATTCTTGTGTTTGCAGCCAGGGATAGTATGTGCACACAACTGAGTTTCGGACTTCACGTGCACCCACCCCCCCCTCTATTATTCTATCCTCTTCCATACATTATACAAACATTATCTGATATGTCCCCTATAGTTATCACCTCATCACAGCAGTTATTTGGTGTTGGTCCACAGATCATGCAGTAGGACATGGTGGACATGTTACTATGATTTGGCCACATGGCCTAGCATTTGGGTTCTGTGGTCTGTGTTATGTTGTTATTTGGGAGTCCATGACATAACATACACTGGCAGTATGGGTGAGACACAGGCCTTTGGCCAAGGACTGTAGGCCATTTGGTAGTGATGCAGACCAGCTGTGGCAGGCCATTGCATTCTGTCATTACTACAGTCCCAGACTGCAATACACTATATTCCCCCGGGGTGACAGGGAGGTGTGCAAGGTGTTCATGGCAATACTTTCTGTCAGTATTGATCCAGTGGTGTGGATGCTAGCAGGGTGCTGCTTACAGCTAGGGATACATCTGCATGGGATACCTTCTCTGCATGCTGCATTCTTTCACTATTGCCATACACAGGTGGGGGTCATATTGTACTTATACCCAACAGCAGGGATAAGACATGAGAGGTACCTGTGGGTGGTGGTGGGGTGAGTTGGGTGCATGTGTGCTATGGACACTACTGGCATCTGACTCACAGATATGCATGGGGCATTCCACTTATGCTGGCTTGTGCAGGGACATCGGCTGTTTCTCAATACATCATTCCTATGACCTTTGTGGTCTGCCAGTGTTTGGCCAGATGGCATCAGTATTCCCTACTACAAGCCCAGATAATGTGCTGCAAACCTGTATGTACAATTCCAAGGGTGTGTCCATTTGACAGTTACATATTATACACTACCTGTCTAGGGTACTTCTCCCTGTGTACTGCTTGCATATCTGGGCCGACATTCATGCCATGTCCATCTTTCAGATGGTGACACATATTACTTCCAAACATGTACTATGGCTTACTGTTGGAATGTGTTATACTGAGAGGCATTGTGTTTGGCACTGCAGTTGTGAGAACTTGGCCCTGTCATCGGCAGTACTGGGCAATGGCCACCAGGACAAACCTCACCATGCATACATACTGACCACTCTCCCACAATATATGACACACACCAACCTAACACACGCAGACCTGCATATTGTACACATGCTACTATCTATCCTGCTAACTTCGCCAGCTCAGGTAATCTGTGTTCCACTGTTATTATATCTACACATACATGTTACTACATTTCTACATTGGATTGGGGGGGCACACCTGACTGTTACTATATTTCTACATAGGACTGGGGGAGCACACCTGACTGTTACTACATTTCTACATAGGATTGGGAGGCACACCTGAATGTTACTACATTTCTACATAGGATTGTGGGGGGGGGCACACCTGTTACTACATATCTACTTTGGATTGGGGGGGCACACCTGAATGTTACTACATGTCTACATAGGATTGGGGGGGATGGGCAGACCTGACTGTTACTACATATCTGCATAGGATGGGGGGGCACACCTGACTGTTACTACATTTCTACATAGGATTGGGGGGGCACACCTGACTGTTACTACCTTTCTACATAGGATTGTGGGGGGCATACCTGACACTTGTACACATTTGCTATGACTGTACTGGTATGTCAGGTACTCAGTTTCATTCTGTATTCTAACCTATCATGCTGACTAGAGGCATATCAGTGTACTACAGGTCTTAGGTTTGATTGACTACATTTCAGTTTCTGACGTCTTACCCTTCAGCACTAACATCCAACTGCCTGACCTGTTGTAGTCTGTCTGTGTAGGCCTGGGTGGGGTGTTACCCATAGCCATCAATCAGAGGCCTTAGCACTGCCTTTGTGTGTGTTTGTCTACACTTGTCCTGCTGGCTGAGACTGTTGTTGGGTATGTGAGCCTCCCTGACTGGCATGTGTGTGTCATATGGACACACATGTAGCCCAGCACATTTCCTGCAGTGAGTTTTGTCACCTTGTCTAGTACTGGCTACTATGGTGACACCAGTATTTGTTACAGATCTCATGCTGCCACTATAGGTGTCTACTATCTGCTGGCATCCCATTCAGCCACCCGATTCCCTTGCATGCTCACATCCATACCATATATACAAGTAACAACACATGCTACTCCATTCAGCAATTGTTAGGAAGAGTGACTTACCTTCTGGCTGTGCTAGTATTGAGCATGGTTCTGGAGGGCTGACTATGCTGGATGCACATAGTACACTCCCTATACATGGTTAAGCACAGGTAGTGTCACATTTGGCATCCCTTTTACTGTATGTGCGAGTCAGAGAGAGGTGTCACTCCCTGGTTCCCTACTGTATCATGGTATGTGCTATGCATTGCTTTTTTGCCAAGGCCAAGGCATACTGGGCATGCCTCCTTCTGTCTACTGGGGCAGGCTCAGGTTGTTCTTCCTCCGAGTCCCTCTGTGCCTGTGCAGGCCTTGACAATGGTGGGGGGCTGTGTGGGCCTGCCCCATGCGGTTCCTGCTGCAGCTGTTTCTGCAGGATCATATTGTGTAGCATGGCACATACAATGACAATTTGGGTACATGTAGCTGGTGAATACTGCAAGGCTCCACTGGATGTGTCCATGCACCATAACCATGACTTGAGCATCCCAAGCACATGATCTATTATGATTCTGGTCTGTGCGTGTGCCTCATTATGGAGTTCTTGTTTGGGTGTGTGTGCATTTCTGATGGGTGTCATCAGCCACGGCTCCAGTGAGTAACCAGCATCCCCCACTAGGTGGCCGTAAGGGATGTCCCCATTGGCAAATCTCTGGTACAGCTGTGTCAGATGCCAGATGTGGGAGTAGTGATAGCTTCCAGGGCAGCCATCACACACATTATAATGCCTTGGGCATCACACACGACCTGTCAGTTGATGGAGGGGAAGCCCTTGCAGTTGATGTAGACCCTCCCCTGCTCAGCGGGTGGTGCTTTGATGTGTATGTGCATGCAGTCTATAGCACCCACTGCCTCAAGGTATTCTGCTGTTTGTTGGAAGAGATGCATATTGCTGGCCCTCGCCTCACGGGTGTTGGGGAAATATACGTGCTCACCAACATGTGCTGACATGGCATCCAGAAACTGGTGGAGTACCCTGGATGCTGATGCCTGTGAGATCCCCGTGATATCCCCAGTTGGCCTTTGGAAGGTACCTGTAGCTATTATTCTTAAGCCTACACATACCTTGGTATCCACTGGGATGGGTTCTCCTCTGTTAGTTCTGTGTGTCAGGTGTGGCTGGCACAGCTCAACAATTTGCTGTAAGAGGTCCCTGTCCACCCTATAGCACTCCACTATCGCCAGCTCATGCAGCCCCTGGTAGGTTACCCTGGGTCTGTACACTCTTCTCCATCTCTTCACTGTAGGTTGGTCGACAGCATTCTCATCCTCACCACCCTCAGCCTCTTCCACATGTTGATGCATGATAGCTGCTGCAGCCACTATTATTTTGTTGCTTTTGTTTGTTAAAATTTCCCCACTTGTGTACACCAGTGGTGTAGAGTATGTGGGAAAAAACAGAGGGTAAGGTGTTTGCATAGTTTATAGTGGTGTGCTGGGCTGGTCTAGTCTGCTGCCTGTGTAATTGGTTTATTCTAATACATTTCACCTGCCAGCTATGCTAGTTCTCTTTGATTACCTTCCTACTGCTGTTTTCCCTTCCCATTACCTTCCTGTTTAAGCCCAGGGGTGCACTGCACAAACACAGTGCTCAGATGTGCACAGAGCTGCTATTTTCTGGTTTACTTTTTTTTTCCCTTTAAAACCCAGGGCACAGTGCACACACCCATTTAGGCAATGTAAACAGTGCTAAGCAGCCTCAGACACACCCCCTTGCTTAGTTCTGCTAAGTTAAGGGCAAACCCAAGCTACAGGGCTCCAGTAAGCTTACAGTATGCCTGGCATACTCCCCCATGATGTCAGCTATCTCTTAGGTTTGAACCATGCTATTCCTGCACTTACACTGTTGGGTGCTGACTAGCATTGAGGGGAAATCTGGGATTCACTATCATTCCCCTCATTTGCATAGGATTGCCTGCTAATGCATAGTTACAGGTCCCACACTGAGCCTTCCCCCTTAGCAACCAATATTTCCTGGCCATGTTGTCTTCTGCCTGCCATTGAGTATAATGGTAAACTATCGATTTTGGTTAAAATGCTTATTTCAGGTTTTTTTATTTTTTATTTTCAGCCCGATCCCATTTGCGTGCCGCAGCCCTACGCTTAAACAGCCAAAATCAGCTAAAAAATATTTAAAGATTTTTTTTTTTGCCAACTGTTTTCCATGCCAATGGCCATATATCTGGCCATTGGCATGCTTTGCACAAACTCTACACCCTTTATTTGGAGCTGTCATGGCTCTGTTTTGTAGTTTGCAGAAATGTACTAGGTTACTAACCAAGTACATTTTGGCACACTACACTAGTCCTGCACGGCTGGCTGACAGCTTCCTGGATCACAAATTCCCCTCATTTGTATGGTTTTCACCTGCAAATGGGGTAATTTGCAAACAGGAGCTGTGTCCATGCAGGAATAGTGCAGGAGTTCTCATGCACGTCCTTGGAGCTTATTCCTGGATCGCATGGCAGCCATATTGCCTCCAGGAGATTCTGCACAATTCCTGCATACCGTGTAGTGCTTGCTGAATCCGGGGGTTGGTATACACAGAATTAGCTCTTATTACAAATCTGTTTACACATATTTATCATTTCTTTTACAATCATATTGCATTTTCATCCCTGTTAGACCACTCACTCCTTTTTCCATAAGCACCATCTTTTTTTACTTAATATTGTTGCCAAAATCCATTTAACAATAAACATAATTTTATATATTCTTTCATTCCCTATAACCCATATAACATAAAATAACTTATTTATTCTTTTAACATGATCTTTACTTCTATTCTTAAAATGTTCATATTTAATCATGTTCATGTTTATTTTATTCACTTCTTTTATATCTTTGAAAAAATCTTTACATAGTTTTCCCTATAACTTTTTTAGTCCCTTTTAAATACACATGCTCTGTAGTTTCATCTTCTTGACGATGTAAACACATTCTGTCACCTTTCTTTTTACATAGCATATTTCCTTTTATGGCAATCTATTACAAATCTCCACAAAAATTCTTGACATTCTACTTTCTGAATACACCATTTGCTTCTTATGTTTACATCTTTAATTTTTTTCATCTGTTAGATTTTCCCATGGTTTTACATAATAACGTTTTGTCATTATATTCTTTTATCATACTTTTCTATCTTTTTCTATATCATCAAATTTTATTTTCCACAAAAATATTTTTTCTTGGTCACATTTTATTTCTTAATTTATACACTCCTTTCGTCATACTTATATTTATGCAGTTTTATTACTAATCTCTCATCTTTTGCATTTATCCACTTTAACACTTTGCACAAGTTTAATGATGCAGTATATACCACTAGGTCAATTAACTCTAAACCTCCTTCTTTATTTACATACAAAATTCCTCTTTTTACTTGATTTAATCTAGAGCCCCATATAAATGAAAACATTATCTGCAATAATCCCTTTTCAAATACTGCTGGCAGCATATATACTCTTGCTAAGTATACTATTTTTCCATCAGTACTGAATTTATCAAATAAGCCTTTTTTAATGATAATTTATATGTTCTCCAGTAAAGGCAGGTTTGTTTTATTTCTTCTATTGTTTCTTCCCATTGAATTCTTCTTATATCTTTATTCTCAAATGTTATACCTAACACATAAATTTCATTCATTGTAAAATATATATCCCTGATCTTTACAACATCACCTAAACCTCTACTTTTCTCTTTATTTAACGCCATCCATACTATCTTTAGACACCCACTTGTGCAAATTATTATTTCTTTTGTCCAGATTTGTTTTTTTGCAATTATTATGTCATCTGCATATGTTAACAGAACTGGAATTGTTAACCCTTCAGGTCTTATATATCCTGACTCATTCATTTTATAAGTTATTTCACATACTATCACATTCATAACTAATGCAAAGAGTGTACAGCTCATTGGAGATCCCTGTCTTATACCACTCCTCATATGTATCTCTTGGCTTAACTAGCCATATGCAAGTAATTTTACTTTATTATTACTACTATACATTGACATATGTACTTTCTTAGCTTTCTTTAGTATATTCATGTTGCAGGGAAATTTATAATCCTTCAAACAGCCTGTAGGTATGCATGAGGTCTGGGTGTGTATGCATGCATGCACATCCTAAAATGGGGTTGAACCCGGTCCCACAGTTGTTTCTCTGTCTTGCACTTATTAACTGCAAGGTCTCATTTCCTATATGACTCGGAAATGGATGGAACAGTTAAACAAAAATGAATGAATGAATGCATAGATGTTAAGGGTGCTAGCAAGGTCGACTGAGTTTTAGGTGATATCCATATATGCCGAAGTATGCATACACTCATCTGTGTCACACAATAGCTATATGAATATATGTATGATAGCTTGCTCACAATGTGTCCCTTAGCTGTAGGCGACATTGGTTGTGCAAGGCACATGGGTTGTCAGAACACATTTGCAAGTTTGGAAGGCTAACAATGCATCTCACTGGAAACCCCCATGGTAGAAATAGGCAGATATGTTTACAACTACGAGATGGCGATGGTCAAACATTTCTACATAAACATGACATGTCACATGTTGCAAGTGGTGTATGGGTGGCTGTGGTAACCACTGGGATGACTAATGTAGGAATCCTATGTACACACACACACACACACACACACACACACACACACACACACACACACACACACACACACACATACATATAGATAGAAATAGATAGATATGGAATGATAGGAACACTTATGAGACTGTTGGCATGGTGGCAGGTTATCCAGCCTGAGTCATATTGAGCACTAATCAATCAGGTAGTAAGCTGGCTGTAAGAAACTGACCTTTCAGTCAGCAAGAAAGGTGCAAATTAATGCTTAAATTGAACTAAGCAGTACATCAGGTTGTAACAGCAATGCAACAGTCCCAATATCCTAGGCACTGTGGAGGCTTCAGCTGTGGAAATATACTACAGTCTGCCTGTGCTTCAGATGAGTATTATTCAAATGTGCTTAATAAATGCATAAGTTACTTAGCCTCTTTGCACTAAATTGAAGCATACAACTTTGCTTTTACTAAAATGCAACCTAACTTTTGTAAAAATATAAAAATGCAAACTAACTTTCTCTACAAGGAACTAACGTGCATTAGTTAGAGCTACAGGGAAGGAAGTATTGATTTTTCAGCATCATTAAAACTAGACCAATAATTATTTCATAATTTTATTTATCAGTACTCACATTATAAATTATAATTTCACAAATACTTCTTAACTGGTCATTTAGCAAGACTGCCACCTGTACGATTTACTTTGGAACAAAGCCAAGAATGATAAACTATTGAGTCAGCTATTTGTTTCTGTAATTCATATAGGTGGAATCTTTCTTATTATTCTTTTACTTTCTGTTAAGAGGCTTTATATTCTTTAATTAGATATGTTAACCCATTTGTTTATTTAATAACTTGAACAGCATAGTCACTTTGATACTTTAATTAAATCTGTTGCAAAAATGAATTATAAGCATAAATACTGTGGCAAAGTTACCTTTGTGTGGACTCAGTTTCCCTTTGAACACTTCATTCAAGGTAATACAAAAGACGACATTTCATGAACGTCTGTAAGGAATGTTGCTTAATCTTTTCAGTCTGAAGATTAATCTAGCTTTAACAAAAGAAAAATGCTTTACTTTGATATTTGACAGGAAGGAAAAGGAAAAACGAAAAGAAAACAGTTTCTTACTCTGTAATCGTTACATCGGGCTACAGTATGTCCAAGAAAAAGAACTTGTTTTACAAGCTTTGCCACCTGGGGAAAAAAAAAATTCAAATTGTTATTTTTTTCCAATTAATCAAAACCTACAGTATTCCTCAAGCGTGAATGATAGGCTTAAATTATCATCATCATCATCATCATCATCAAAAATGTTATTGTTTCCCCAACAGTACAGATAAAGATATCACACTACAACAATGACAACACATGAGACAAGCACACATCTTAATAAGAAAGGGTAATATTGGGGTCATATGGATCCCTTTTGTAATTCTGAAACACTTCAAGTCCTGGAGAACAGGTAATGTCTGCAATCACTATTATCCTCTGTATCTGCACTTGGTATTCTCCTTTAAAGTTATTTGGGGGGGGGGCAGCAAAACTTTTGCATCCTCCACAGATCTGTTTTACATGATCATCTTTTTAAAAAGTGAAATTTGATTGAATTCATGTTATCAACTGTTTAAAATGTTGAACATCCACAAAATAAGGCAAACAGTGTTTTTACAGGGGTGCTGCACCCCTACAACCACTGATAATTATATATATATGTGTGTATATATATATATATATATATATATATATATATATATATATATATATATATATATATATACTCCGAGGTTGTGCTACAGTGGGGAAAAGAGCACATTCTCTGATCCCCACTGGCCTGCACTATCATTACAATTAGTTCAACTTTTTAAACAGTTGATCACATTGTCTTGATCATGTGAAATTTGATTTTTTAAAAAGTTGATCACCACTAAAATAGATCCCATATGCCACACCTATATCACTTATATATACTAAGATTACCATACCTTGGGGGAAAAAAGGAATAGTCAGACACAATGATCTCAGACTTTACAAATGTAAGTCCCCATGTTCATATGTTCAGTCTCACTGTTCCATGGCTCACGGGAGCTTTCAGAAAATTTTAATGTTGCATAGCGCAGCAATGTTCCTTTTTAGACAACAAGCAAAGATTATAAAATCTCTTTTTAATAAAGGAGTTTTCTGACACAGTATATGTGCTTAAATAGTTTCTCAAAAACAATTGCCTTTAGCCCCTGATGTGTCTTATAGCTTAATAAAGCATCTCCAGACTTTTAATAAATTCTTCAGACACATGGTTACATTTCCTTCAACCTCTTAAAGCAATACAGAACTACATTTGAATGAAATTTTATTGTTAGATAAGTCTGTATGAGGATGTTTTCTGGGTAACTTCCTCAGATTTACATTCTGTTTTCCACTGCATTCCTATACATTTGTTTGCCTATAGAAGGATATAATGTATTTAGCATTCAACAACCTCTCAATCCATACATTTTCCTTTCATTTTTTTCCACTTCTCTCATGATCTACTGATTCCCATATAGAGTTGCTCTGCAAGATGCAACGTTTAAGTCTAAGTCATGCTCCTTTAAGAAACAGTTTTGGAGATCCAGGGAGTAGTAAGTTCTTACATTGTATTGCTTGTGCCCTTTCTTTCCACTCTCATCTCCTTGTTTAGAGCCACCATTTGACATCTCCTTAACATGAACCTGTGCGTCCATGTTGCATTGCTGGTCTTAAATGAGAAGATCATCACATCCCTTGCACTTCACTACACACATGGGCTTTCCTATGGATCCTGCCAAGAGAATTCTGGCTCCCTTTTATATGCCCACTAGAACTGGGCACAACACTAAATGTTTGGCAAAACAATGGCAAAGCAGAATGGGAGAATTACCTCTTTGCCTCTGGAATATATCACTAAATATACACCCCAACTTTCCATTTGCTGATGTCCCTGCTCTTTAGTTCATTCCAAGAATGGTCAACACCATTCAGACTGTCTTCCTTCTCTTTTGCCACTAGGTCCACTTCCCCTCAGTAGATACTTCACCCCAGTGCTTTGCTTTGTATTTTTTCTGCACTTAACCTTAACTACCAACTTCCTGTTGCATGGTCAGCATTTCCATATAATTTATTAAATTCTTCTTCCGTCCTTTACTGTTGTAACTAGATTTGTGTCAGCAACAAGGACAACCATGCTCTTTGTTCCTCCACATATGTCTGAGGAAACACAGAGAAGAGAACTGGACCCAGGACTGACTCCAGCAGTATTGCACTAGTCAGTCTCCAAAACCATAATGTTATCTTCCTCACTGCAGCTGTGTCCTACTCTTCAACCATACCTCAATCCAGTATTTCAGTTTGGTTCTGCACTAAGCCTTCCAGTTTTTCCTACCATTTCCATGTGCAGTAGGGAGATGATTGTTTTTATGAAATCTAGGAATAGCGCATTTACCAGTACTCCCCTTAAAAGCTCTCCTTTAACCCAATTATTTAGATGAATTTCAATGGACATACAGCTTCTGATGATTGGGAACCCATCTTGACTGCTGTATTAGGAATTGCTGTGTTGTATAAAGCCAAACCAGCTTTCCTTCAGAATTCAATCCATGGGATTTCCTGTCACTGCAATTAGTAGTCTTCTTGTCCCCAGATGCTCCTGTTCTCCTCAGTTGAACAAACATGCCACATATGCTTTCCTCCAGTCCTCAGGTTTTTCTGCACTGGCCAGTGATCTGTTGAAGATCGCTGTCAGGAGAATCTAATGGCATAGTGGCCAGATTCCTAAGGAATACTGAACATCACCTAACTGATCCTTCAGCTTTATCTTCCCTAAAAGGAATATTGTCTACCTCCATTTCATCTTGCTTATGCTGGTGTCTGTCATAGTTTGAACCCTACCCTCTTCAGTGATATTTTTGTAAACACAACAGTAAGTGTAAGATCTTCTGTAGAAGTCACTCGTAGGGGTCAGGGAAATACATATCAGGGAATGTTATACAACAGAATGGAATCAGTAATCAAAAGACAGGCCTCATGGGACTGAATCCAGAACTTTCTCCACTGAGAAACATCTAAGCACAGCATTAACTATGTGTGTCACTGTAGAAGTCATTTTATATGGGTCAGGGAATTACCTATCAAGGTAATGTTAAATGAGCATAGAATGGAAGCAGAAAAGTAAAATAAGGAGTATAACTATGAGGGGAATAAAACAGCCCACTTTGTAAATTGACAGACTGCAAATCAGGTCACTAACAAGCTGAGCCATGTAAGCAGTCAAAATAAAGGCATGAACTTCACAACTGACAAAGACCTCTTAATGTCACACAGCTCATTTTTCATAAATGATAGCAATATCTGTAGCACAAACATAAACTGGACTTCATTTTTGCTCTTTAACAAGAAGTGCCATTTCTTGTTGTTATATATAATCATTGATGGTGCTCTCCATGGCTTGTCGTGAACCGTAAAATAACAAAAACAAATTCCTTTTATTAAGCCATTTTTTGCAATGTATATGATGTGTTTATTTTTGATCAAATTAAAAGTTGGAAATGTGTAGGACAGAAATGAAAGAATATGTTTTTCTTTGTGGGACAAGTTACTTTTTCGAGGAAAATGAAAGCCAGACATAGAAGGAAGCAAGGGAAATAAGAGAAAGATAACAGTGGTATGTTTAGTAGCAGGCAAAACAGACAAGGCTGAAAGGGTGTGGATTAACACAGTAAGGAGGGGCCAATACAATGGTAAGGGACACATCAGACAAAAAGAGGGAAGGCAATGTGAGGGTAGGATTATTAAACCAACAATGGAGGGCATGGACAGAATACAGAGGGGAACAGAAGGTTGGGGAATAGGACTGGGTATTCACAGATGTAGTATCTTCCATCTGAGACACAGCAGGCAATTACTTGTCACCATGGATACAGTTACCACTGGGTCCTGGCTCCAAAGGTGAAGTTAGTGCTGGACAAGGATGTGACTCAACAAGTCACTGATGCATGGCCTCCTGGCTGATATGGGCATCCAGCTTCCTGTTGATGATGCCCACAAACAATGTCTATCGGCTGGTGATGGACGACAAAGGTGTCACCTCCACTGACATTTCAACCAGTGGGTACAATTGTACTGCTGTCTGGTGCAGGCCTTCTTGACTCAGGTGGTGCAGGTAGGGACAGGAGGTGTGGAGACAACTGTGGCAGGCTGGAACACAGATGTGCTTGTGGTGGCATTGCTGCTGTCACATGTGGGGGGCCTAAAGGCCTTGCTTGTGGGACAGTTGCTGTGCTGCTACATATAATAGTAAAACAAATGGAGCGAAAGAAGCAAAAAAAAATGTAAGAGAAAAGAGAAAGGTTAGAGACAAAGATGGTGGGGGAAGAGAAATGTAAACACAGCAGTTAACATATAGCTTAATGTGTGTAGCTTAGTAACATTCATAAGCAAGATCACACTGGTCCATTTAACAATTTAATAAATAAAAAGGGTGCCATCCATCATAGCACCCGAGAGAAGTATATGAATGATTATAAAACAGGAAGATTCGGTCTTTAAATCATGTGAGCTTCCACACAAACATTTGTCGACCTGTGCTAAACAGTCTGTAAAACTTAGCTGGAAGTAGAATTTAACACACACTCCAAAACTCTCTGCTAGCTAAATCCATCTTCTTCCTTAAAGGAGTTAGACTAACCTTTTATCTTTATAATGTGTCTCTGACCTGCACAATAAGGCATCTAGTTTTGTTTCTGCCATGAAAGTGCTCTAGCCTTTTGGAATGCTACCATATTGCTGTAAGTACTGCTGGCTGCCATTGCAATGCTATAGAACTGATACTTTGCTAATCCATTAAAGTTCCCAGTGAGAATATCTCCTAACTATGCATCTCCAGTATCCTTTATGAATATTTGTTTAATACAGTTATCAAAGTTTGCCACTGAAAGACAATATATTGCTACTCAAAATATTCACTGCTGTTGCTCTCATATGGTTGCTATATGTTTGTTTTGTGTTGCATATACTCTATTATCTTTAGGTAATGTTTGCATATACAGTTGCTCACCAACCTAATTATATTCCTTCCCAACTGCTATAGTTTCCTTTTAAACCTCTAATAGGCCACACTTCCTTACTTTACCTCTGCTTCAATACTCCTGATACCCTCCCTCTATCTACTGGTTGCATACTAGTATCTCTCATCTATCTTTGTTTAACATCTCGCTTTACTTTTATATGCGAGAGTACTATACAGACTTCCTATACAGACAATCCAGTGACCAACACTACTCCAATTCATCTTTTACTTTCTGGAAATTGTTGCACAGAATTTCCTGCTAATAAAAAATTATCAGCTCTTTGTAAAGACCCTGTATTCACCCAAGAAAGTAAAAGTATGTTAAAATATTATTTTGCATAAGCTAAAGGAATACTTTAAAAGTGTAATATCCAAACTCTTCTCTAGTTAACTGGTCTCTCTGTTCCATCAGAACCCCTACCCTCTTCCCCCATCTAAACATCTACTACCTACATTCTAGCCCCCACTGTCCTACTTCTTGCTAACTCCGTCCTCCTTAGAACACAATCTCTTTCAGCTAACACTGGAGAAAAGTCTCTTACAGTATATGCTTACTCCCCTTCTCAGGGTCCATACTAGACAATAAGCCCTGACCAGAAATACTTAGTGCTAATTATTAAGTATATCATTGACTAAATGGACCTTCATAGAATTGTGCCAACATAAAATAGAATTATTGTCTGTTTATACAATCAAAGTTACCTCTTTTAACTGATTGGTTTTTTTTCATACTTACCTGTTCTCTACACAGATGCGTCCCTGTTCCTTTCGCCCTTGCTTTGCTCAGGCTCACTTCCCACCCACCCCCACATCAATTACATTTATTTTACCCAACCCACACCCACCATTTCAAACCAACTAACCACACCCTCCCTCATCACAACTACACATAATCGTCACTTAGCATACCATGTTAATATCTCTCTCCCATAAACTAATCTAAGCACTCATCCTGTCTTATTTTTTCAATATCCCACTCCCCAAACTCACCCTTTTACATCTAAACATGTCATTCTTACACATAATACTCATCCCAATACTGCTAGCTACTCTGTCCCACACCATACCTAGCAAACCATACATCATCTTCATAAAATTCCCCACCTACCCTTTCTCATCTCCTCAACCAACAACCTACTAGACCCTATACATAGCACCTTATATCTTTAACCTAACCAAAACTAACCTCTTCACATATAAGTACCTTCAACCTACAGCTCCACCTCTACTTGCCCTAAAGCAACCATTTAAATCCAACACATATTTCCCCACAAAGCCACTTAGAAAAACAAATCCACAAGCATGTGGAGACATACAACCAAACCCTGAACCTAATCCAATCCAACTACACACAACTAACACACAAAATAATCTCAAATCAACACACACAACATCCACATTACTGCTAACCAGAATACCCCCCTCAAAAAAGTCAGATATCCTACTAATAAACATAAACATCAGAAGCATAGTAAAAAAATACATGAATTCCATGCTGCACTATCCCTGTACACTCCTAACATAGTTGTCCTTAAAGAAATCTGACTCAAGCCACATATAAACAAAAATTAAATCACTCCCCCTGGTTACATTATAAGGCAAGATAGGACCTCCAATCGATGTGGTGGAGTAGCAGGTTTTGTACAAAGACTCTATCCACATTGATAAACTGAATATTAATGTCCCTAACCTAGACAAAACCGAACTGCTGGCCACCCGGCTAAAAATCAACAACAGTAAACACATAATCTTGCTAGCAGCCTACATCCCACCAAACTGCAGCCCATCCACCATTGAGAGCCTAGTTTCATGGGCCTCAGTTACATATAGTCAAGAAACTATAGTAGAAGGAGACTTTAATACAGACTAGAAATCCTTCTCCTCAGAAAACCCCTTCAACTACATAAATTTATATGGCTTTAACCAACTGATACAAACACCCACTAGAGAAAACTGATGGCCATGTAAACAAACAACTGAGGAAAGAAGAGACATGAATGGCCAAGCTAGACTGAGTCCAAAACTGCTGTTTTATTAAATGAAGCAGTTTTTGTTTGTTTGCTAGGCAAACTTCATCAGATAACTGCAACCAGTACCAAATATCTAAATAAAAAGGTACTGAAGTAATGCCAGGTGGTTAATTGCACCAATCAGAACACACAAAGAAATACATGTATTTAAAAGCACACTCCCTCTTAAAAAACGCTGCTAAATACTAAAGTGAAAAAAGCTATTTTATACATTAAAAATAAGAATAGACAATAGTTGTTAACTCCTCCAGCCCATGACACTTAACAAAATACAATTTTACTTAAAACTACTTATTAGGCACCACAATACATATATGTACAAGATGCAGGAGGTAGCATTGCCTAAAATGGTTAGAAATATAACTAAAATAGCCATTTAAAAGGTCCTCTCATCTTTGTAAACTTTTCAATTTCAAAATACAACAAATAGAACAAGTTTCATTTAGGCCTGGAAAATTATAGGCATTTAAATTGATTTGTCAAAACAGTTCTAATTCTTCTAAATGTAAAGGTAAGGGGCCACCCCTGAAGTCATAGGGTACTTGGTCTATGATCATAAATTTAAATTTATGTTCCTTATAGGCCAGAATGTGTTTTTTTTTCCAGAGAATTTTCAATTTTTTCCTTTGGAAATTGCATATTGATGTTCATAAACTCGGTCACGGAGTCTATGCTCTGTTTTACCGATATAAAACACAGGGCAACATTGGCACCTAGCCAAATACACCACATTCTTGGAATTACAATTAAATCTTTGTTTAAGTTTATACTGAATATTGTAGATGTGGAAATGATTCACAACATCACCATATTTACAAAAATTACAGGATTCACACTTACCCATACCTGTAATTTTAGGGACACTCCTATGTTGTTGTTCCAACATATTCTTCAGATTTTTACCTCTTCTGAATATCACTTTGGAGTGCTCTCTTAACTTACTAAATAATGTTGGGTTAATTCTAAATAATTCCCAATTTTTCTGGATGATCATAGTAATTAGTTGGCTGTCCACATTAAATGTGGTGATGAAACTCAGGTGAAAATCAATTTTGCCTCTTACATTCTGTTCTCCAAGGCTGTCCATGACCACTTGGTTAACAACATTGGAAACACTCAATTGAGCCATAGCTACTTGCTTAACACCTAAAACAGGGCTGTAAACATTGCTAAGCCTCTTGGATTTAACCTCTTCTATCAAGGAGTCTAATAGGGCTTCGGGATAGTCATGACTCAAAAACATATATTTTAATAAATAACATTCATTCACAAACTCATTGTCCTGACTTACTATTTGTGCAGCCCTCACCAACTGGCCTTTGACAACTGGACGTTTCTGATGGTGAGGGTGGCAACTTGAGAAGTGCAGGAAGGCAAACTGTAGCCCATCCACCATTGAGAGCCTAGTTCCATGGGCCTCAGTTACATATAGTCAAGAAACTATAGTAGCAGGAGACTTTAATATGGACTAGAAATCCTTCTCCTCAGAAAACCCCTCCAACTACATACATTTATATGGCTTCAACCAACTGATACAAACACTCACTAGAATTGACAAGAACAGCAACAGACACTCCATACTGGACTGGACACTAACTAATAAACTCTCCCTAATCCATCACTCATGCTGTCTACCTAGCAGCCTAAGTGACTACCATATCACTTACTGCTTAAGGCAGTGCAACTCTCACACTAGACATACATCATACAAACAAATACGCAGCACAAAGAATTTCTCCATTTATACCTTTAAACTATTACTCCAAAATTACAACTGGTCCTCGTTAAAATACCTCCCATTGGATGAAGCTGTTGAATATTTCAACAGCAAATACCTAGATACACTAAACACACTGGCCCCAATAAGACACATAAGAACCAAATCAAATTACTGTAAATGGCTCTCAAAAGAAACCAAACAGCTATTAAAACAAAGAGACAAACTCTGGTTCCTACATCAGTCCATCAGATCCAAAAACTCCCTTGTCAAATACCGCCACCTAAGAAATGTCTGCAAAAAGAAAATCAAATATACTAACATGCAGGAAAAGCATCATAATAATCCCCCAAAATTCTGGCATTCCAGCAAACAGCTAGTACACCCAGGTCATTCACCCCACCCCAACCCCAAACATCAAAACATCAGATCAAAGTATAGCATCCCAGTTTAACATGTTCTTTATAAATTCCATCCTCTCACTCATTGAAAACAAAATCACACTAAACAAACCACTCTTTCCAAAAACTCAAGCTCACCTAACACACTCTCCCTGCAACCTATCCAAATAGGTTAAATAAAGAAATTACTAAGCAAACTAAACTAAATCTGGATGAAGTGGTGATGACTGTACCCAAGGGTGAGAGACTGGTGATTGGAGCAGATTTCAATGGGCATGTTGGCGAAGGGAACAGAGGGGATGAGGAAGTGATGGGTAGGTATGGTGTTTAGCAAAGGAATGCAGAAGGTCAGATGGTAGTGGATTTTGTGAAAAGGATGGACATGGCTGTGATGAATACATATTTTAACAAGTGGGAGGAGCATAGGGTGACATACAAGAGTGGAGGAAGATGCACACAGGTGGATTATATCTTATGTAGAAGGGCCAGTGTGAAGGAGATTGGAGACTGTAAAGTGGTGGCAAGGGAAAGTGTAGTTAGGCAGCATAGGATGGTGGTTTGTAGGATGACAATGGTGATTAAGAAGAGGAGGATGAGTGTGAGAGTGGCACCAAGGATCAAATGGTGGAAATTGAAAGAGGGTAATTGTGAGGTGATGTTCAGGAAAGAGTTAAGACAGGCACTGGGTGGCAGTGAAGAGTTACCAAATAGGTGGGTAACTACAGCAGTGCTAATAAGAGAGATGGCTAGAAAGGTACTTGGTGTGACATCTGGAAGGAGGAAGGAAGACAAGGAGACTTGGTGGTGGAATGAAGAAGTACAGGAGAGTATACAGAGAAAGAGGTTGGCGAAGAAGAAGTGGGATTATGAAAGAGATGAAGAAAGTAGACAAGAGTATAAGGAGATGAGGTGCATGGCAAAGAGAGAGGTGGCGAAGGCTAAGGATAAGGCGTATGAAGAATTGTATAAAAGGTTGGACACTAAGGAGGGAGAAAAGGACCTGTACCTATTGGCTAGATAGAGGGACCGAGCTAGTAAAGATGTGCAACAGGTAAGGGTGATAAAGGATAATGAGGGAAACATACTCACAAGTGAGGAGAGTGTGTTGAGCAGATGGAAAGAGTACTTTGAGGGGCTGATGAAGGAAGAGAATGAGAGGGAGAGAAGGTTGGATGATGTGCGTATAGTGAATCATGAAGTGCAGTGGATTAGCAAGGAGGAAGTAAGGATAGCTATGAAGAGGATGAAGAACGGAAAGGCTGTTGGTCCAGATGACATACCTGTAGAAGCATGGAGGTGTTTAGGTGAAATGGCAGTGGAGTTTCTAACTAGATTGTTTAATGAAATCTTGGAAAGTGAGAGGATGTCTGAGGAATGGAGAAAAAGTGTTTTGGTACCAATTTTTAAGAATAAGGGTGATGTGCAGGGCTGTAGTAACTACAGAGGGATTAAACTGATCAGTCACAGCATGAAGTTATGGGAAAGAGTAGTGGAAGCTAGGTTAAGAAGGCAGGTGATGATTAGTGATCAGCATTATGGTTTCATGCCAGGAAAGAGCACTACAGATGCGATGTTTGCTCTGAGAGTGTTGATGGAGAAGTACAAAGAAGGTCAGAAGGAGTTGCATTGTGTCTTTGTGGATTTAGAGAAAACATATGACAGGGTGCCTAGAGAGGAGTCGTGGTATTGTATGAGGAAGTCGGGAGTGTCAGGGAAGTATGTAAGAGTGGTACAGGATATGTGCGAGGGTAGTGTGACAGCGGTGAGGTCTGCGGTGGGAGTGACGAATGCGTTTAAGGTGAAGGTGGGATTACATCAAGGATCAGCTCTGAGCCCTTTCTTATTTGCAATGGTGATGGATAGGTTGACAGACGAGATCAGACAGGAGTCCCCGTGGACTATGATGTTTGCAGATGACATTGTGATCTGTAGTGAGAGTAGGGAACAGGTGGAGGAGACCCTGGAGAGGTGGAGATATGCTCTAGAGAGAACAGGAATGAAGGTCAGCAGGACTAAGACAGAATATATGTGTGTGAATGAGAGGGAGGATAGAGGAATGGTGAGGATGCAGGGAGTAGAGGTGGTGAAGGTGGATGAGTTTAAGTACTTGTGATCAACAGTTCAGAGTAATGGTGAATGTGGAAGAGAGGTGAAGAAGAGAGCACAGGCAGGATGGAGTGGGTGGAGAAGAGTGTCAGGAGTGATTTGTGACAGACGAGTACCAGTAAGCGTGAAAGGGAAGGTCTACAAGAGGGTAGTGAGACCATCTATGTTATATGGGTTGGAGACAGTGGCATTGACAAAAAGGCAGGAGTCAGAGCTTGATGTGGCAGAGTTGAAGATGTTAAGATTTGCACTGGGTGTGACGAAGATGGACAGGGTTAAGAATAAGTATATTAGAGGGTCAGCCCAGGTTGGAAGGTTTGGAGACAAAGCCAGAGAGGCAAGATTACGTTGGTTTGGACATGTGCTGAGGAGGGATGCAGAGTATATTGGGGAAAAGATGCTAAGGATGAAGCTGCCAGGTAACAGGAAAAGAGGAAGGCCTAAGATAAGGTTTATGGATGTGGTGAGAGAGGACATGCAGGTGGTTGGTGTGACAGAGCAAGATGCAGAGGACAGGAAGAAATGGAAACAGTTGATCTGCTGTGGTGACCCCTAATGGGAGCAGCTGAAAGAAGAAGACTAAGCAAACTAAAACACATGACTATAGCAGCCGACAAAACTACCAAATGACAACCTCAAATTAGCATCTGAGGTCATGTGCTTCACCATATCAATACTAATCAATAGATCTGTCTCCGACTGTTACATACCTGAATCTGGAAAATTTCATATGGTATCCCACTTCATAAAGGGGGTCCCTCTCTGGAACGCTCCAGCTACAGACCAATATCCATACTTCCCCCTCTGTCTAAAATACTAGAAAAATGTGTCCATACTCAATTAATGCAACACCTACAAACTAACAAACTCCTCACCAATGCTCAAGATGGTTTTGACCAGGACACATTATCTCCACTGGTCTGCTCAATTTTACTGATACGGTCAAACAACAAGAAAAAAAAAAACAATGGCCAAATGGTATTGTCAATATTTCTAGATATGTCAGAAGCTTTTGATACAGTATCCCATGAATAGCTCCTACAAGAACTAGCGGCTTTCAACTTATCAAACAACAGTCTCTCCTTGTTCCAAAACTATCCTTCTGACCACCATCAAGCAGTGCGATGGGGTGATGATCTTTCATCACTACTACCCATAACAGTATGTATCCAACAAGGCTCAATATTTGGCCCCCTGTTCTTTTCAGTACCCACCAACAATCTCCATACAGTAACTTACCAGGCTACCATTATACAGTATGCAGACAATACAACTGTCATCTGCAAAGCTCCTACCCTACCAAAACTACAAGAAGTTACCCCATAATCCTTCTCTGACATTGAATCATTCCTAGACAAATGCCAGCTCATTCTAAATCCCAATAAAACCAAGTTAATGCTGTTCCCCAACAACTACCAAACAACTACCCCCCGACAAGGCTTTTAAATCACCTCTGACAATCACACCCAAATAGTCCCATCCCCAGAAACCAAGCTACTAGGAATCACTATAGACAATAAATTATAATTTGACAAGCATATATCACAAGCCATAAAAAAGGTCGACATTAAACTAGGCACTGTTTACAGAACTAAGCCCTACCTTACAAATACATCCAGACAGGCAATCACCAGAACCCACTTACTATCCTTATTACTCTATGCATCCTCTATATTCACTAACCTAAAAGAATGACATAAACAAACTCGAGTCATGTTACCAGAAGATAACCAAATTTGCCACCAACATGCCCTATATAACCCAACACTACATTGCTCTGACACAACTTAAATGGCTAGAACTTCCAAGCCTCCTAACCTTAAACCAACTTACAACAATCCATTTCATAATATACCTTCCTGACAAATGTCCAGCCTTACAGGACCTAGTTAAAATACACCAAAACAGCAAGTCCCTATTGTTCCTGCGTAAAAGCTAAAAGTCACAAAATCGAACAATAGTTTTTGAAACTCACTGTATGCCAACACCATCTCTAAAACCTGGAACTCCACCCCTCAAAACATTCTAAACATACCTAATATAAAGTACTTCCAAAACCTACTAAAGAGTCACCTAAACAAATGGCTATGGTCCTGCTACTTACCAGGCTGATCTAAACCAAACTTCCCCCCAACAATTCATATTCTTCTCTTCCACTATATATCTGTCCCTAACTTAAACTTCATGACCTTTAATCATACTCTACAAACATCCTGAGTTCTAGCTCCATTATCTATAATACCTACTACTTGATGTGCTACATTAAGACACTAAGGGTAACAGTGTTCCTAAATGTGAGGCTCATGATAGGCTATTCACCCAATAATTCCTATCAAGAATAAGCTATAATACTAGGTGTGATTTTATGGGAAATTGTATATCTGAATACTATTGTATGTATCAATGAATTTTCTTTTTGTGTGAGTTTTATGTAAAACTGTTGCAACTGATTACTAATGCAATGTAATAATATGTCCATGTAAAACTGCTCTATCTGTCTACTAAAGTAATGTAATAATATGTCTCTTATTATATGTGGAGCTTTTCTCCCTAGGCCTCCACTGAAAATGGGCTTCTGGCCCAGTCAGACTCCTCCCAGTAAACAAATGTAAAATAAATAAATAAATAAAATAATAAACCCTGCAAAGCAGGTATTGATATATAGCTATATATAACTATATATCTATGATAGACATAGATATATATAGCTATAGATATATCTATAAAGATATATATATATATGTGTATATATATATATATATATATATATATATATATATATATATATATATATATATATATATATATATATATATATAGAGAGAGAGAGAGAGAGAGAGAGATGTAAGTATGCATACATAATAGCCAGTTTAACATGCATTTTACCAACAGAAGATTATTGGTTGGGGCAATGCAGCCACACAGTGTGCCTGTATTCAGATATGTATTTTGATGTTTGAGAATACCGTACATATACAAAGTAAACATGTTGTTCAGATAGACATATTTCATTCATAGGTGATAAGCAAAGGTTATCCAATCCAATTTTAAGTTGTAAAATGTCCAGTAAGCATGTATGGACCATGTACTGCTGCAGTAATACTACCGGTAAGAAAAATATACACAAATGTTTAGGATTACAACTGTGTATAATGGGGAGATTGAACTCATTAACATCCTCATAAATGTGAGAACAAAGACACTTATGTGAAGATCCACTTGTCCACCTGTAAAGGCGGAGGCTTTATGATACACTTCTAACATTGCAAAGTCATACAAATAACTTTGCTCTATACCACTACTGATGTGGCACTGATGTATGACTTTTATACATTTATTTTTTAATGTCTACTACTGTTAGTAATGAAAGACAGACACTTTTATGACAGCATGTATACTCATCCCGGTGTTCTATTAGGTGGTCCAGTATGGTCCAGTTCATCTGCCTTTTCCTTTCAGTATTTTCAGAGCTAGATACATAAAAAGGGCATAATGAAAAATTTGATAGTGGCATGCAGTGGTAGTTATTTTGCTAGGTAAAAGACATTATACTGACAGTATGCATGTGATGACTGTGTCTTAGTGTCTTCGTTCCCACTGGAGAAAGTTGTCAGGACTGTGACCCCCTCATGCCACTGCAAGGGTAACAGCGCTTTTCCCTAATGTGTGGCATGCAAGTAGAAGGGGTAACGGCCTTGCCCAAATTATTCCAAGCATCAAGCTTATACTGTGCCCCAGTATAGCCCTCCTGTAGGAGCTTTAAGCTGTACTTTTTATGAAGAATATCCATAAATTCCTTAGACTCTTTCTCACTCTACCTCTGTGCCCTAAAAGGAGCACTACTCTTTTCTTCTCCAGCCATGATGTTTTATCTCATAGAACTGCAGGGGAAAAATGTTAGACTATTGGCACATAAAAAAGCTCTCACATGCCTCTGCGTTGTCACGATAATAAGTACTGTATCACCAAGCCAGTATCCGTGTGACAGACGGCAAACTCAGGAAATATAAGTACTGAATTATTGTTTTCAATGGCACTTCAAGATGAGAAACAAGGCAGCCCTCCATCCCTGTGTATGCTGTTGTGAATAATGTTCTGTGGGAACTCCATCCAATGATGATTAAATATGGGATGACAACTATCTCAGTCATAAAATAATTGGCTGCTTGCATGTGCAAGGAGCTGCTCACAGGTACACAGGCATGCACATACATGGTGTTGTATAGAAATCTCCATGATGTTTAAAAGGTTTGCTTGTCACATAAATTGAATGAATCAGCAACTGTAATGAGATGAGCCCTAATTATCATAATCATCCTGCTGAGAGTGGTGAATCTATGCAATATAAGAGCAAAGAGAAGCACAAAGCCTCATCATGCTATTGAAGAAAACAGCAGAAAATGACTGTTTGATGCTTAAGTGCTGCTTAGGGTATTTTTCAAAAAATATTCTTATCAAGAAGATATCTGCACTAATTTTTATACTTCTGTCTTTGTATAATGGCAACTTTTTGTCTGCTGTTTACTGAAAGCCTTATAAGAGATATCAGTTTCCCAATAGTGTAGTGAGGGTTACATTGGAAGTGTTCAATAGTGTAGCAGTATGTAGGATTGTTAGGGTAGTAGACACACCCTTGAGCTCCTACTGAGAGTAATGTTCAATACTATTACAATGTTGTGTGCCTTGCACATATGTAATTAGCCACAGATTTTTAAAAGTTCTGTTGTTGTTCACTTGCAATTTTGTACTTGTGTTGCTGAGAATCTGTGCTCAGTATATAATGCACACATTCATAGGTGGTTACTGGGCTAATGGCCTTAACAGGCCTTTTTAAATCTAGCTATGTGTTCCCATTTATAAATGGCAGGAAAAACTACCCAGGGGCATCTAGTTGGGTTTAGCTGGCAGTGTTGCTGACCAGAAAACCATGTAAAATAGTGCAAACACATTCAGACTTGCAGACATGTTTGCCTACATGAAGCTTGTTTTGCAGGATTGAATGGACAGCAACAATGACTTCCAGTGTGTAATTTAAGGCAATGAATGCATTGCTAACACATAATAGGAGAGTGTACTCACTGCAACGTACAGTACAAACATGCTTCTGCCATACTGAAATAAAGGTTTGGGGTGATCATCAAGGATACATAGACTGCATTATAAAGACCCTAGTCTGGGGAAGTGTGTGTGTGTGTTGAAAAGGGCCACAGACAAGAATGGTAGGAATGATGAATGGGTAAGGGGACAAGTGATGGCAATGTACACCAGATAGGGCATGTTAATGTGCATATACCCCAAAGTTGAGACAGTTGTAGCATGAACAGTAATTACATATGTACATAATACAGTATATACTGCTGATTACACCTCTTGTATGGGTATTCATATCATTACACAGTTCATTTTATATTATGTGACTCTCACACAAGATCACATATCAATGTAGATGATTTGATTGTGATATTAGCAACGTGACATGATCACTGGAGAGGACATTTAGCAAGGATGGTATATAAAATAGGGGGTATGTTCATATTGTGAAGATGTGCCAAAAGACTTGCTTGAACATGAATGTAATGTCCGTATAGGTTTGTGATGCTGTTCTGAAAACTGTGCTGCTTTCTTACAGGTTTTTATATTGTGTGTATCTTTGATGCATGAGGCCTAATAGCTGGTAATGATCAGACATCTCTTGACATAAGTCAGGCCTGTCAAATATTGATGTCATAACAGCATGCAAGATTTGGCATTCATTTCTGTTCTTGCCTGTTTATTTTCCTGTTACAGGTTCAACACTTACCTTGATATTCCTGCAGTTGCAAATCTTTTAATTCAGGGCTGACTGGTATGATATTAGCAGTACATAGCCATTACATTGTAAATAAAGATTGTGAGCATTGCCTGGCATTAATGTCACTGTATGTATGTGCATAAGATGAAAGTTGTACTACTTAGGTGGTTAACATGTGTGGTTCCATTGCCTCTTGGCCAGGGTGAGAGCATATTGTGAACGTCTATGTCTACCTACACCCACAGTGGCTGGTGGTTTATTTTTTGAGTCCTCACCTGCATGTGGCTGTGGTGACCTCACCAGTGGTGGTGGGATATGTGCCCCTTCCCCTTGGTGTTCCTGTTGAAGCTGTTTTCTCAGGATAAAATCCTCTATAATCCGGACAATACTCCTGCACTTAAAAATATTATCACCCCTATAACAATCCTAGACCGCTTCAATCCTCTTACAAACTATTAATTCAGACTAGCAAAATTAATAACACAGCTGGTGATTCTCTCTTTGCAAACTCTGTAAGTAGACCCTGGAGCTCTCTTCCAGCTGATATTATAGGTTCATAGGTTCATACTAGGCTATCTGCCCAAGGGCATTTATAAGCCTAGCCTTTAGTTGAAGAAAACTATTATTATTATTTTCCTGTGCCTCTGTCAAGCAGTGTAATCCTGGGTATATTCTGCGATCTCCATCCATTGGTCAAGATTCCTCTTGAACAAGGCCAGCGTGCTCTGCTCTGCCTGTACTGGGATTTTGTTCCACAGCATAGAGAGTCTCTGGGTGATGAATCTGTCCCTCCAGCACGTTCTATTAATAACCGTGTCATCATCAAATCTTGGGTTGACATGCCCTTATATGTCAGGCACAGGTCACCTCTGAGAAAAGCGGCATGACTGAATAGAGCTGGAGTTCTTTCAGAAAAGTAGATGCCAAAGGTCCCAGTCCAGGACTGGTGGGACACCACTTGTGACAGGCTTTGCCTTGTGTCTGACATGGTGACATGGTGCCAGCCCTGAACTGTTCTGTCACTTCACCTGTCCCTTCCCATCTTGTGATGTATGGGTTTTACATTTTGGTTTTTTTTGTTTGCTGATGGGTTTTGGGGTGATGTGTGAAGGCCTTTGCCCAGGAGGAGGGTGCCAGGTGCTGGGCTGCCTGCCCTCATCAATGGGTGACTGACTCCTTGAAAAAGTCAACCAAAAGTCAACCAAGATCTGCGCTGACCAAAAAGCCAACAACTGGGGATGATGGAAGTCCACCTTAGGTTTTAAAAAAACTAGACTCAACAACAATTGTCACTTAACTGGCTATGTCATTGTACAAAGCCTGGCTAACTCTCTCTAACTCTCTCTAAATCTGTTAACCAGTTATTTGTGTTTACTCATTTATTTCATTTAATCCTGACACGATTATTACTTTAAACGATGGAACTGGAATTACTTTGCTTACTTATGCAATCTCTGTAAATAGTCTGTTTTTGTATATGTAATGCTGGGTTATATGTATGCTGCTCTGCTTACCCCTTGCTTTTCTCTGCGGGGCTCCACTGAAAATGGACATGCATCCAGTCGGACTGTCCCAGTCAACAAATGTAAAATAAAATAAATAAATAAAAATAAATAACATTGTGAAGGATAACACACACAGTGAACATTTCAGCACAAGTACTGGTATCACACTGCAGGGCCCCCTATGATGTATATAGGCACCAGAACTATGACTTCAGCAGCCCAAACACATGGTCTGTGATATTTGTTATTTGAGCATGTGCCTCATTATAGCATTCGTCGGTTAGTGTGTGTGTGTGTGTGTGTGTGTGTGTGTGTGTGTGTGTGTCTGATGGACATCATCTGTCACGGTTCAAGTGCATACCCTGCATCACCCAATATACCTTGTGGGATATCACTGCTGGAAAACCCCTGGTAGAGCTGTGAGTTGTGCCAGATATGGGAGTCGTAACTGCTGGCATTGCCAACATACACATTCATGAAGATTCCCTTAGCATTACACATGAATGGAGTGGAAGCCCTTTCTGTTTAAGTACACCCTTCTCTGTTCCACGAGTTGTGCCTTGATCTCAATGTGCTTACAGCCTATGACACGCAAGACGTCTGAGAAATGTGCTACAGAGTAGAAATCCTGCATAGTTGTAGCTCCATCCTCAGGGTTTCAGGGAAAATGTATGTAGTCACAGGCATGTTGTAACACAGCATTCTGGAATTGATGTAGAATACTTGATGCTGATACCTGTGACATCCCCTGCATGTCCCCTGTTGGTCTCTGGAAGGTTTTTGTATTCTAAGTGCTACATATACCTTAGTCTCCACAGGTATTGCTTCCCCTCAGTTTGCCCTTGCTCCTAATTGAGAATGACAGACATTGCAGAGTTCCTGTAGTATGTCTCTATCCACTGTGTAGCACTCTACTATTTCCATCTCATGCAGACTATGAAAAGTTAAATGGGGCCTAAACACCCTTCTCCTTCTTGGCTGAGGTCTATTAGCAGCAACAGCAGCACAGAGTTGAGCCTGTTGCACATACATATGCTGAAGACCAGCAGCAGCCCCTAGGATTCTTTCTGTGTAGTGTAGTTTCCATGACTGTATTTCAGTAGGTTTTAGAATTCAAGGCCAAAACCTACACTAAGTGTACACAATTGCTTTATAGCTTGTTGAATTGCTCCTATATCTTGGAGTGGTTGAGTAGCATATAATTTATCTGCTTATGCTGTAATTAGCATGCTACAATGTTTACCAGGTTTGTGCAGCTCTACACACAATGTAGAGCTGCTTACTGAATACAACACTACCATGTGCACACTGAAATGCACAAATGGTTTAGTGAGCCATGTACAGTTTAGTGAATTAATCCTCATGATTCAGAAAATAATTTATTAATCTTATTTGTACCATATCTACTGACCGTTATACTAACTGCAGTACAAAAAGCACTGACATATATTTATTTATGAAATAAAGTAAAACTATAGTAGAATGCATTATTATTCAGACAAATATGACCATCTAATCATGTCTATTTCTATAGATAATCTAGATTTTCTTTCTAACTTTGATAACATCATAGAGCATATTACATCTAATTACAATCCGCATGCATGGTGCACCACATCTTAATGGTGGTTGGCTGTTTCATTTATTACCCTATCCTCCTCTTTCCCCTTGGAACCCTTTGGGTTCAGCTTCTTCTTTCTCCTAGAATGATTTTCCCTCTTGTAGTATTCTAATATCTCTTTCCATTGCTTTTTATTTTTCCATTCCCTCTGTTCCTCATTCTAATCAGTTTTTTGCTGTCTTCTTGTCATGTCTAGGAATCTCTTGTGTAATTTTGCTCCCATACAGTTTTTGTCCACTTTAAGTATTCAGTGATGATGGCTTTAATCAATCTGATAATGTTCATATGTTCATTTTCCTTTCTTTCCAGATGCCATCCTCTTCCCTTATGCCCCATATACAGAATTTCAGAATATGCTTTGCTTCCTTTTGTAAAGTCTTCCTAAATCTTCAGGACATGCTCTCAGACTTCCTGAACCTCCCCACAGTCCAAGAGCATATGCATCATTCCTGCCTCTGCCTTCTGACATCATCTGTCTACTATCTACCTTTAAGCCTTCCTTTACCCATGTCTTTGAGGTATTTGGAGTAATATATATAATCTATGAAATATTCTTAGGCTTTCATTTCCCACTCTATGTACTCTGTATATATTTTACTGCTAAAATTGTCTTCTGCCAGTGTCCTACAACTACTGTCTATCATTCCTCTCTTTGTCAATTCTTTCTCATTCTCTCTTCTTCTATCTTGTGTCTTCTTTCCTTAATTCTTCTTAGATCTGTTTGGTCCACTGCCTCTTCAAACTCTTCTATTTATTTCCTTCGGGATGCCATCCTCTCTCATTTTGTCCTCTCTTCC
>NC_056746.1:1486514702-1486584702 GCF_019279795.1 Protopterus annectens
CAAATACTAAAAATACAGCATTAATGGATCTTAACAGTAGACCTGGATAAATCTTAAGTAGCATGAAGCATGATTTAGCCACCCTGTCTTAACAACATAGTTTATATCTCTCAACCTCTTAAACCAGGCAGTATGGAGAAAGCTATAAATAATGGGGGATAAAGGCCTGGACATATGGACAATTTTTAAATATTGTTATTACAAACTTAGTTGATAGAATTATAGGTTTTGCATTAGCATAAAGTTTCTGAAGTGTTTGAAATCTGAAACTGAAATGTCTGTTATTTTCTGATTTCAGTTTTCAATGATTTGCCAGAAAACCACAAATTTCATGAGGAACAGGCTAAAAATAATGGGCAATAATATGGACATTCTGTGAAAATCTGTACATTTGAGAGGTATGACACTGTTCATACTCATCCTCCATAAATGTTTTGTACCAAATAAATAGAGAACAACTTCTGTCATTTACCTGCATAAGGAAGAACCTTCCACAGACCCAAGCAATAAGTCTGACTAGCCTCATTGCAAGCCATAGAAAGACTTATTAAGAACCTAATCAGTAGGTACATAGGGAATCTCCAAACACTGGTCAGTTAGGATTTGCCAAGGCCAGGTCACACTGACTCAAACTGATGGACTATTCTAAAAAGGTCAGCAAAGCAATGGACATAGGTAAAATGGTGCACACCCCATATCATTACATGTCTAAAGCTTTTGGCACAGTCCCCCATTCAGAATAGAAAAAACAAAATAAACCAGGAATAAATCCCTGTGTCACTCATTGGATTTCCATCTAAGTCACAGATAGGATGCAGGAAATCAAAATAGAGGAAGTCAACTCGACATAGAGACCAGTCACCAGTTGAGTCCACCAGGGTTCTGTGCTGGAATCTCTTCTGTTTGGCATCTACTTCTCTCAAATTACAGCTTATGCCAAAGAGCTCTGACTGACTAAGTTTTTTTCAATCACTGCAAGCTGGAAGTGGTCATTGAATACCCAAATGATGTAGCCATTCTGCAGGAAGAATTTTTTTTTTAACAAGAAACATCATTATTAAATTATCACTTATGGTATAGGCAATCATACAGTTATGTAAATGCAAACAAACCATATTGACATATTTCCAGTTGCAAACATTATGCATCACCTATAATTTCTATATAGTCATTGTCAGTCAGACATTACATAGCTATTTCAGTTCCTGCCTTCCCTTAAACCTCATTCCTCCTCCAAAACATTATTCTGCATGTATTGTTCCCACAATTCCCATTTTTCTATGTAATTTGCTCCTACCCTTTTCTAAAGATCCCACTTCCAATTCTTTTATATGTTACTATATTCACTACTTCTATTACAGTTGGTTTAGACTACATTTCCATTTTCTAGTCATTTCTTTTTTGCCAACAACCAGAATTAAACTCAGCAAAGCCTTATTATGTCTAGGCAATTCTGTTTCTGTATCACAGCAAAAAAAAAAAAATAATAATAATAATAATAATTTCCTTAGCTACACCAATTTGCTCACCCAGTATCATATTTCTGACAGAGTAGTCTGCAGGGAATTTTTGAAGTCTGCCAACTCATTGCATTACCAGAAATGATGTTCCCAGTTGCCACTTTCTTCCTTATCACACTTACAATGTTTGCAATGTATCTGAACAAAAATGTTTGGTTTGTTTCAAATATATAACTGGTGCCAAAATCATGATGTGAGACTAAATGCCAAAAATGCATTATCAAATCCTTTGACAGTCATCTACACAGGGAAAAGACAAACCCACCTCCATAGGTATTACAAGGAATAAGAAACTAAGAGTAATGCTACTCAACGCCAGAAGTCTAAACCTCAAGATGCACGCACTCAAAGCTCTCCTTAGCATGGAGAACATCGATATCTGTGCAGTAACAGAAACCTGGTTCAAGGCTCCCGATAGCACCCCAGCACTACCAGGTTATACCTCATACCATGCTTTTCGGCCCCCAAACTTGGACCGAACCACATGGAGGGGGAGTATCAATATTAGTCAAAGTTACCCACACCTCCAGGTTGGTGGCAAAGCATGAAGCATCAGAGACTATCCATGTGCAACTAACAGTGGGTAAAACTGCCTTCCAGTTTATAGCCTGGTACAGACCACCCTCCCAAACCCAGGAACCCCACTCGGCCTTTCTGAGAACACTGGAAAATATGAAGGTCTCTCCAAACACCATTATATTGGGCGACTTCAACTACCCAAACATAGACTTGGAGTATTACTCAAGCTCCAACACCCTAGCCCAAAGGTTCCTAGAATTTATAAACTCAAATGCTATGGAACAACTTGTTACCACTCCCACAAGAGGGGAAAACATACTGGACCTGATCATCACCAACATGGGGACTCTATGCTCCAGACCAGAAGTGTATCCCTTACTGGTAAGATCAGACCATAAACTAATCTCACTGGATATTCACATCCCGACCCCACCCCCTGCCCAGAAAACCACAGTGAAAAACTTCTCTAAAGCAAATTTCAGACTCCTCAAAACTGAGGTGGAATCCTTCAAAGCCCTGGGCCTGTGGAAAATACGTCCCAGACCACAGAATCCTTTATAAATTTATTCTATGAACACCTTCAGGAATGCATGGATCATGCGATCCCAAATAAAACCAAGACCCAATCCTCCAAAGGTAGACGTCCTGTCTGGTGGACCCCAGCCATAAACAAACTATACAATAGAAGGAGGAAGCTACTAAATGATAGAGCAAAATCCCAAAAAGGGAAGGCATCACTGATCAGTATTAGCAAAAACTACGGGCACTCATAAAATTGTCTAAGGCCAGCTTCAGGAGAAAAATTGCACAGGACACTAAGGATAATCACAAGGCTTTCTTTAGTTATGTTAGGAACCTGGGTGGTAATTCCCAGATATGCTCAGAATTAGTCAAAAATGACAAAAAATACACTGAACCCGCAGACATTGCCAACATCCTAGCTGACAGGTTCAGCACAACCCCCACCAAAAGGGCAAATATCTATCCCAGCAGAGTGCTGCCCCCCTGACATCTCAGATGCTCAGGTAAGAGCCGCCCTCTCCAAAGCAAAAAACACAGCATCAATGGGACCAGACAGTGTCCCAGGCTGCGTCCTACATGAACTCCAAGAAGAGCTAAACCCAAACATAAAACTACTGTTCAATCTCAGCCTTACTACAGGATATGTGCCCAAAGAGTGGTGTACAGCAACAGTGGTCCCTCTTCATAAAGGTGGTGCCTCAACGGATCCTGGAAACTATCGCCCCATAAGCCTGACTAGCTTGGTCTGCAAAGCTATGGAAAGGATCATCATGGACCTCATAAATAAAGATATTGGGGACCTACAGACACTGGATCCTACCCAGTTCAGCTTTGTTAAGGGCAGATCCTGCCTCTTAAACCTGGTTGATTTCTTTGAAACAGTCACCAAGGCCATTGACAAGGGGAAGGTGGTCCACACAGCCTACCTGTACCTCGCAAAAGCCTTCGATACAATACCCCACTCGAGCATTATAGATAAGCTCACCAGCTTAAATATAAACCCCTATGTCACTAGATGGATTGCAAACTGGCTCAAGGACAGAACCCACATGGTTAGAATTGCTGGAGCCATGTCAGACTCCAAACCAGTTACAAGTGGTGTCCCACAAGGCTCAGTCCTGAGACCTCTCTTGTTCGGTATATATTTCTCGGAGGTACAGGTAAACACGGAAGGACTGTGGCTGACCAAGTTCACAGATGACTGCAAACTGGGCGCCATAATCGACTCTCCAGCCGACACAAGCATCCTCCAAAAGGGTCTCATAGAAACAGACAACAGGTGCCAGAGCCATGGCCTCAAGCTAAATGCCAAAAAGTGTATAGTCATCCCCTTTTGCAAAAACAAAGTGCCCACAAATTACCACATAGGTGGTAATCCATTAAGTACAGAAGAAGTAATTAGGGACCTGAGGACCCAAGCTGATAGCAATCTCTCATTTGACAACCACGTGGCCAAAGTAGTTAGAAAAACATGTTATATAGCCCACCTAATCATGAAGGGATTCACATCTAGATCAGGGGAGGTCATCGTGCCTCTTTACTCATCCCTCATCAGGCCCATAATTGAGTACAATGCCCTTTTGGGATGTACCTTACCAGACACCTGCAGCAACTGGAAAGACCCCAAAAGTACCACACCAAGAGGATCAAAGGGCTCAAACAGATGCCATATGCTGCCCGGTTAAAGAAACTCCAGCTCTACTCAGTGGCATACCGCCTGTTCAGAGGCGATCTGTGCCTGACATATAAAGCCATGTCCAACCCAGAATTAATGGACATGCTGCACCTCACAAAATCCAAATCCCATCGAGCTATGCGCTCGAGAGACTTGAACCTCAGCACTGAAATAAATAGGACATGCTGGAGGGACAGATTCATAACCCAGAGGCGTCCTTCACTCTGGAATAAAATCCCAGTCCAGGTTAGGCAGATTCCCTCATTGACTCTCTTCAAGAGGAATATTGATGAGTGGATGGGAGATCGTAGGTTTACCCTGGGTATCACTTCTGTGTCACTGTTAGACAGAGGCACAGTATACTAACCTCAAAAAAGGGCATAGCAAAATAAATTTAAAATGGGTGGCGAAAGCCAAACACATTCTTGCTAGGCTTATAAATGCCCTAGTGCAGATAGCCTAGTATGAACCTATGAACCTATGAACTATGACAATGAAAATATATCCATTAGAGCTGAATCAATTGTTTGGGATTTGAAAACATATGTGCACAGTGACCTATATTTAACCAACATGAGTCCATTGTTGTAAGAAAGTCCTTTTATACTGCATAGGTTATAAATGAAAGAGATTGTGCCTTGGTCTAGGGATGTCACTATCCACCTTTACTCACCCATCATTAGGCCAATCATTGGGTATAATTTCCCCTTTGGCATGTATCTGTCCAGTCACATGCAATGACTGGAATGCCCACATAGATACTTTAAAAAAAGAATACAAGGCCTAAATAATATGTCTCACATGAATCAACTCAAAGCCCTGTCACTATATTCGGTATCCTACAGACTGCTAAGAGTGACTTGTGTCTGGCATAAAAGGCATCCTCTGACCCATTACTGATGGATTTACTGTGCATCAGCAAGTCAAAATGCATCATAAATACTCAGTCTAGGGATCTAAACCTCTTCTGCAACATCAGCAGAATGGTTTGGAGAGACAGGTATATCTCACAGAGGATACAACTCCTCTGGAACAGACTCACCAGCCACATAAAACAAAGCTCATCCCTATCCATATTCAAGCCCAACTTGGACCTATATATGAGAAACAGAAAATTTACCCAGGACTGCCTCCTGCACTACTAATGGATAAAGGCAGCACCTAAATTCTTTATCGTATGTGTGGGTCCCCTCAAATTATCCATGAAATGATCCTAGTTTTTTTCTCACTAGGGGTAGTACATAGTTATCGACCATGAGATGGGTAAGGCCAATTTAACATCAAATGGGATAGGTGAATTCAAGAACCAAAAGTGAAACTGGTTTGGCTTAAAATGGCCCTCTAGGTCAGCTAACCTAATTTAATTATAATTTACAATAAGCTTAGCAAATAGTAAGTTTTATAATGTTTTGCAAACAACTTATATTACCTCAGTAGCCATTTATGATAAACATATGCATTCATCAGCATTTTTCTCATTCAACTTTGAGCTTTTATATGAGGCTAAACATTTCTGTCTGTTTTGTCTTGTTGTGATATCTTGTGCTTAAGATGTTATAAGAATGACAATTGGTCTTGAAAGATGTTCAAAGGTAACAGCAACAGCAAGAAAATAGCAACCTGGAACAGGAATGAGATGCAAAAGAGCTTCTGCAAGATAAAACATTTGGGATTAGAAGAAGGGTCAGCAATAAAACATAAACAAATGAGGACAAATCTTAGTAAGAAATATTTCAGAAGACCAAAGCAAATCTTGAAAACTGCTTTGGCATTCAGGAATAAAGTCCAAACTATAAATCAATTTACTCTTCCTTTTCTAACTAGAAGTATCATTGTCTCAGCTACATAATGTTTTGGAGATGTAGAATGAAATCAGAGCAGAGCACTGGGAGAAAACTGACATCAAGACAAGGAAGGCCATTCACACTCCTGGCAGAAGGTAGCATGGCTAGGAAGTGAACTGGAGAAAAAAGCAGCGTGACAATGAAAATCTAACTTCTAAATAACTCTGATACTCATGAATAAGAACAAATATAAAATTAGGCTGTTAATTCCAGTAGAAAACTAAATTAACCATGCAAAATGGCTAACTGGAGAAATATAACTAGCTCTAGAAAACATTTCTTTTCTAATTCTGATTACTGCTAATAATGATAACAGTTCTATTTGATCTTTATACTTAGCTACGGGTGCTCAGTATTAAGCTTGAAATATAAGCATACTCTCCTTCAATTAACTTATACCAAGCATTCCAGATCTCCTGTATTGACCTAGAAACCACCAATGCCTTGGGCAACACACATCAAGAATGTCGCATTTTTGCAGTGAAAAATAAAGAAATAAATTTAAGGTGACGCTGTGTAATTAAAGGTAGCACTGTAATGCAGTATTTATGTTCATAGGTTTCTCGCATAGTTGTCAGCATATAACATTTAAGATGTGGAAAAAGAGATTTCTGAAATGTGATTAGCAGTCTATGATGTAGAAATCAACAGAAGCCTGTAATGTAGCTCAGAGCAAACCTTCAAATTCAGGAACAAAGTACTGCTAGAGGACAATAGCTCTAACCTACACCCTCAGATTAATGCCTTGTGATCATCCCAAACTTCCACAGCAAGTCCAACATCTTCCTCTGTCTGCCAACCCAGATACATTTTCTAATTAGTTTCTGAGTCTTGTTCTGTCAACCATTCAAAACCAGGATGGACATGTGCAGCTGTACATAGTATAGACATATCATTTCAGGTGCTCAGAGCTTGCCCCACAAGGGAAGGTTCTGCCTACAGCATGCATGACACTGGACAAATAAATTAGCTCATGGAAAAGGATGCAATTTGATTCCTAAATACCTAAGAGGCCCTGCACACCACTGGAAAGGAAAGACTAAATGCTTTCTGACCAGCTATTTAACTGGATCATGAAAGGTATTAATTCTGTATTTGTCTGAGTTAAGCAAGAAATGCAACAAAAATATTCTATTATACTACAAAAGGACAGAGAGATTTGATATAAATATTTTTGACGATGGGGCTGTTTTTTTTTTTTTTTTTTTTTTTTATGAACCTGTGACTAATTGTCATAGGGGAGAGAACAACCTAATTTCCTATATGTATACTATACATACTGATCTCAGAATGGTTTTGCTTTACATCTATATGCCATTGGCTTCTGTGATTTGTCACTTTAGTCCAAGCTTCCAAGCTTGAAAGGTAGTTGTATGCAAATACAGGTTGGCTCTACCTCTCAGAACACTGTTCATAGATTCATATGTTATTACTAGTAATTGTTCACAAAGATCATTTACATCTTAGCCACTGCAATTCCCAATGTAGCCTAAGTTGACTTGTTTATATTATAGCAATAGGACCTTTTTCTAAAACTGGGATTTCTCAATCTCAGTAAATAACTTAGAAAATTGGGCCTCTAAACTACCTAATGCCCTGCTCATAACCAACCAGCAGTTGTGATTTGGCCACTATACATATATACTCCAGATATAGTTTAAAATATTCCAATCAGGTAAAAATGGACATAGAATACAAAGGGATCATTTTGATAATTTGTTCTACTTCCACTTGAGTAAACTGCCGAGAACTTCCATTCTTTAGAACTAGAGGGCCATCTCACCACTGAAAAGATATGGAGAATTGTACATTTCTTCATATACCAGCAAAAGCTGCAATGCCTTGTGATCTGCCAGGGCATAGAGTAAGACTGTTAGTCTATGACTGAAATATGTAGGCTGTTGGACAGAAGAAAGAAGTCCAGCCTGTTCTGTGTCCATGACTACCAACGGAACAGAAAAAGTGTATACTGGATTATTAAGATTAAGCATTTCATGGGATTTTGAAGATTGTTAGCACATGCTTCTATTCACTTCCCACTGTGCTTTTCTATATTGCTTAGACCCAAGATCAGACCTTTCTAGGACAGTGAACAGAACCACACAGGAGTCCCCCCAATATAACATGCAGCTTCCTTGAGTTGAATTTCCTCAATACAGCAAAGGATGCATAAAAGTCACTGGCATCTTGATTTGGACTGCACACACTCCATCCCTAAAACTGTCTACTGGATTGTAACCTTTGCTGAGCATAATCTTCTCCCATAATCCTTCACTTATCGAACTACCTGCTAATCTAAGGGCTTATTTACATACATGGCTGCTCTTCACCTGGAGGAAGATACTAAATCTTGCATGATAGGCTTGACCCCAATACCTCATGGACATCTTTTGTGCCTCTCAGTTTTTGTAACAATGTGATGTCTATTTTATTTTTCCTAATAACACTTCCATTGGCATCATGCTTGCAACCTGAATCTAGCCCTTTTGTGTTCAGTGACAACATCTGTCATTAAGAAGTTAAAATCAAACAAATGACTGACAAAAAAAAAGTAACACCCTGTGTAACACTCAACTAACACAACTTACACTGCACCAGCTTCACCTACTGTAGTACTCTTATGGCAGGAAGAATGCTAGAAACTCAAGGAAACTAATAAAGCAGCAAAATTATAATATAAAATCCAGCAATTCAATTCCAGTAGTAGCACAGTCTATACTACTAATTTTTGTTATTGAAATCCTCAATGCCCAGATTTATGCATTGGTCACTTTTCTACCTGTAACACCAGAGTACTGCTATGTCAAAATCATTTCAAAAACTTCTGACCTAAGCAGTCTCTTACTTCCTTGAACATTTTTGTTTTCTGCTGTATGCCCTCCTGGTTTAACTTGAAAGGTTTTCCCCCTTTTGGAGCCCACTGTAGTGAAAAAGTAATGACGCTGGATACCTCAGATACAAAAAGAAGGCATAAAAGGAAACTCTTTCAGTCAAAAACTTGAAGGACGCTCCCTTATTACCAGTGGGTTTTCATGCTGCATTGATGTACTGTGTGACATAATGGATATGAGAATTCATGTAAGTGCTGCTACATCTGCATTGATTGACACTCCTGCCATGGCTATCATCTGCATGTACCTGGCAGTGATCCTTGCAACACATGTTCATGGTGTTTCCTGCTGGGACCATAGTTACACTGATGGAGACTCCTGCCATGGCTACCAAATGCAAGTACCTGGTAGTGATCCTTGCCACACATGCTCATGATGTTTCCTTCTGGGGCTAAAATTGTACTGCTTGACAATCTGCCATGGCTGCCATCTGCAAGTACCTGGCATTGATCCTTGCCACACATGTTCATGGTGTTTCCTCCTGGGGCCAAAGTTGTATTTATTGATAGTCTGTCATGGCTATCATCTGCATGTACCTGGTGGTGATCCTTGCTACATCTTTTCATGGTGTTTCCTTCTGGGACTACTGTTTCCAACTAACATTACTTCATGCTCTATCAGGTCAGGACAAGGACTACATTTTCAGAAACAATGGCATTTTCTCATTTTCTTGGTTTTGGCACTGCATGTTACCTGCCACTGGCAACATACAAACATAAGTGGCATACGGAATTCTTAAGCATGTGGCATGCGGCATGCAGCTTTACAACTGGATGTAGCTAACAGTACAACTCTATCAGACTGATAAAGGTTATGTGAAAAGTGTAGATTTCTTCTACAACAAAAATGTAATTATTAATTAATTGCTGTCTATGGCAGTTTAATAGAAGCATAAGTCTAACTGTGGTATAGGAGTCATGTAGTGCATACATAAGGAAGTACATTGATAATGGAGTGACTGGAACATTAAGTAACATAACATTAATAAAATGTTATCTTAAATGGCTAACATCATTTCCAGTACATTTGTATAACAGATTTCCCCATTCATATTTAATGAAGTGCTTCTAAAATGAACACCTCTAAATCACTAAAATGAGATCTTTCAGCAAACAAGAAACATATGCATTGGTTACTATATGAATGATTCACATGAATAATAATGGGAATGGTAACAGGGCCATTAGCAAATATAATCACGCAGCTGTCGTCAGTACACCTAACACTTCATAATGGATTCAGAAAGGAATCGGCATGCTGCACCTTCACATGTGAAGCAGTTGTTATATTTATGTACTTAACACTTTATAACGGATTCAGGAAGGAATCGACATGCTGCATCTTCACATGTGAAGCAGTTGTTATATTTATGTACTTAACACTTTATAATGGATTCAGGAAGGAATTGACATGCTGCATCTTCACATGTGAAGCAGTTGTTATATTTATGTACTTAACACTTTATAACGGATTCAGGAAGGAATCCACAGAATGCATCTTCACAAGTGAAGCAGTTGTCATATCTACGTATGTACTTAACAGTTTATAACCAATTCAGAAAAGAATCAATATAATGAATATTCACATGTGAACCAGCTTTCATAACAGATATCACAGCGAGTGAAAGTATAAAAATGAATTCATCATTGAATTACCATACCGAGCTATGACTATGAAGATAAATGCAATAGCATGATATGCCAAGGAGACCATAATTCTCTTCAGTTTTTGTTGTAGAGATTTTAAACTGCAGATGGTCTTTCTTTATGATGGAGCTTTTTAAAAAATTAAATATCTGGGATAATTGGACAGATAATATGACAAGTAGCACTAGAATTCCAGTGACAGCTGAAGCATGATATCAACAAGAAAATTATATGAGGAGAGAGCCTATCCAGCAGAAGGAATGGGAACAGGCAGTCATAGAACAGAGATGGGCAATACGTATAATTCCATAGATGACACTTTTTCTACTGTGGTGAGTCTGTGCTTTAAGCATGGTGGGTTACTGTCACAGCTGACATATGAACGGCCATATGTGCTCATGCTGTGTGTGAGTGCAAGCAAATGACTGTTATTGGATTCGGTAAGGGGAAACCACAGCGGAGACATGGCGCCTGCCACAATGATGCAGCATGCTAATATTACTGTCACTGCTGCATGCTCATAGCTCCACAGAGTAAGACTCATGTACCCATTGCATATGAGGCAGTTATATAAAGGCTGTTTCTGTCACTGTCAGGAAGAGGGGTGTAAGGAAGATGCAGTAGAAAAAATCTGTACTGTAAAACACGTCCCACCCAGAGTTCATTACAAATATGTTGCACAGAGATTACACCCTAATAGATATTCCTGTCAAAGGACATGTGCTTATTTCTTCTTGGGGAAGAAATTGCTTATTATTGTTACCATTTCTATTAGATTTTAATATAACTGTTTTTATTAGTAAAATATTTTGGTACTGAATATGCCTTTTTGTACTCTTTTATGACTGTTTATAGAGGTATAGTGCTTGTAACAGAGATAACCTGTAAATATGCTGCATCATATGTCTTCCTGATAATGTATTTTAGCCCCATATAAGGTCAGTACATACCTTCATTACATGTGTTTCAGGCAATGGCAACATTTAGATGGCTCTGTGTTTATGTCTGGTCTAGGGAAGCAATCATATGTCTGACTGCTAGGTTATACTTATGTGTGTGTATGAAAGTACTGTATTTCACCTTTCACATATGTCACAAGCTGAAATGTGGGACAGCAGCACATGTTGTACTTCAATTCTACATAGCAGGCTGAAGTGTACAGCTAATCCGCGGTGGTGGTGCTGCGGTAGCATTGTCGCCTCACAGTAAAATGCTGTCCTGTTCGATTCTCAGCTAGAGCGTCTTCTGCGTGGAGACATGTGTGAATGGGCGTACCTTCGTTGAAGGTTGTGCATCATGGCTGGTAACTCGGCACATAAAAATCAACTACCAATCATTAGCAGACCGGAGTTCCGCTATGGCAGCCCCTAAACGGGAAAAGCCGAAAGACACAACAAGGCTGAAGTGTACAGCTATCAAACCTCTGTGATTCAGACTTTATTTGGATTCATTCATGGTAGGTCACTAAAGACACAGTTACCACTATAAGTAGTTTACTGCTCTCTCTCTCTCTGTTTGACTAGATGTCATGTGCCATTTGTAGGCACATTTCCTTGTATCAGGACCACTAGATTCATTGCTTAATGACAGCCTCCAGACCTGCTTTCTGCTGAGTGAGTAACGCACTGCAACTGTCATCCCTCTGCCCAAGGGTGGGCCATCTACAGACCTTGGTAACTGCAAACCCATAAGAAGTATTACTAGTCTCATATGCAAGGACATGGAAAGATTTATCATGGAAATAGTAAACAATGACATAGAAAACCTTCAATCACTGGATATAGTCCTGTCTGGTTTTGTTAAGGGCAGGTCATGTCTACCTAGTCTTGTGGACTACTTGAAGAAGGACACCAAAGCAACAAATAAGGGAAAATCTGTTCATACTACCTACCTTAATCCAGCCAAAGCTTTAGACAAAATACTCCACTTGTGCATTGTTGACAACCCACAAAATTAAGTATAAATCCCCTGTGTCAGCCACTGGATATACAGCTTGCTCACAAGTAGGACACAAGTCAGGATAGTGGAGTCTACTACTAAAAAGAGGTCAGTCACTAGTGGATTCCCTCAGGGCATCTATTTCTCTGAGATCAAGGACAATGTCAAGGATCTCTGGCTGGCCAAGTTTGCAGATTGAAAACTAAATGCAGTCATGGACTCCCTGAATGACACAAATAACCTCTAAAAAGGCCAGACCCAGATGAATAACTGGTGCCAGAGCCATGGTCTAAAACTGAATAACAAGAAATGCATAATAGTATCCTTTGGGTAGATGTCTACCCCTGGAAACTACCACATTGACAATACACCCCTAAGGGAAGACCCAGAGGCCAGTAATCTGGGAATGCATGTAGACAGCAACCTGGCCTTGCACCACCATGTATCTATGGTGGTAAGGAAATTATTCTATGTTGCCCAGCTTATAAGCAAGGGAATGGTATCTAGGTCCAAGGATGTCATTATTCTACTGTACTTGGACCTCATCAGAACATCCCCTCAGTATGTATTTGACCAGGCATACGTAGCAACTAGAGCATCCATAGCAATTCCTCAGAAAAAGAATACAAAGCATAAACAACATGTCCTGAGCAGAGTGCCTTAAAGTCCCTTCCTTGTACTCAGTATCCTACAAGTTGCTGAGAGGTGATATATGCCTGGCTTATAATGCATCTTCTGGTCCCACTCTGGAGGACATAAACCTTGCCTGCAACATAAACAGGGCATGCTGAAGGGACAGGTATGTGTCTCACGGAATACCTCTTTTCTGGAACAGGCTTTCCATCCAGGTGAAGCAGACATCTTCCCTAACCCAATTCAACAGTATCTTGAACCAATGGGTGAGGAATTGTGATTTTTCCCATAGTCTGGCACCTATGTCTCTAATATACACCAGCAGCCTTTAAGTGCTTAGCCATCCTAGCTGAAGTCTGTATATATCCCATAAAATAACTCCAGAGTGACAACCTACTCGATTCATTTGAGAAGCAAGGCTAGGCTTAACAAGGCTCCCAGGGGTTGTTGGCATAGTAATCACCTAAGAATCTATGATTTTCTTGAGGGATAGAGCCCTGACAATGACTCTGATGACCCAGGTTCAATTTATGGTCCGCATGCTTTTGAAGACATCCAAGAAAGGAGAGGAAGGATGACACTAAGCCTATAAAGGAACAGAGTGACTTAGGGATTGCATTGTCTGCATAAGCAACTGAAACATTTTTACCATGCTCAATGCAGAAGTGTCTCTACCTGTCAACATCACAGTTGTTCATATTCTGCTATAGTCAACTAATGGGGTCTATATTAGATCAGAGAATGCTTAAACAAGCGAACGCTGATTGATCGACCTTATTTTTGTGAAAGTTAAAAATATTGAAGCAACAGAGACTCAATTTTTTCCCTAGGGAAAGAATTCGGTTGTCTGTTTCTGTTGCTTCGGCATTTTCAGTGCTGGGTGGAAAGTTACGGGTCAGATTCAGGTAAGTGTGCAATTGTGTGGATGTGAGTGTTAGGGTAGGTTAGATGAGTTAGGGTTAGGGAGCGGGTGAGGTGAGTGTGCGATAGTGACGGACCTTAGGGTTAGGGTTTGGGTTAAGGTAAGTGGATAGTTAGTGGTGTGTGCATAGTTTCGTGTAGGATTAGGTGTCAGATTTTTAGGTGTATGTGTGTGGATTTATGTTTGTTTGGTGTGCTTGTGTTGTGTGTATGTGTTTTGGATCAGCGATTTGATCTGACAGTTCGAGATTGTAAGCTTTCGCTTACATAAGGTCGATCAATCAGCGTTTGCTTTTTTAAGTGTTCGCTGATCTAATATAGACCTAACTAATGTTTAGTTGACTGCAGCTTTTTTCTAGGAAAGTGTGTGTGTGTGTGTGTGTGTGTGTGTGTGTGTGTGTGTGTGTGTGTGTGTGTGTGTGTGTGTGCTTAATAGCTGTGTTAAATAGGGGTCTAACTTTTATACCTTCTGCATGTACTGAAGTAAGTGAATTGTTAACAGATTTAAGAATGTTTGGTCATAATATAGCACTACAATTGTGTTTAAAAGTTTATGAGAAATATAAAAAATACTAAGTTATACAAAAAAAGTACTTTTGTACCTATCATACCTAATCATGTTGAGTCATTTATTAGAGCCTGTGAGAAGGAAATTTATAATAGTTTCTATGTGAATAGTAGAGGTTCTTTTCATAATCTTACGGTAGATGAGAGATGTGCCCTGCGATTTTTGTAAAATAATCAAGCTTTAAGTATAAGACCTGTAGATAAGGGAGGGGCTGTTGTTATCTTGAACAAGGGTGACTATATTCAATCTATGTATGAAATGTTGGGTGAGATACATACTTATATCCCAATAACACATTTAACATTTATTTAAGTATTGTTAAAAATATTAATGAAAATCTATATGATCTGTTAATGTGCAGACAAATAGATGAGCAATTATATAGGTTTCTTACAGATAACTATCCAAGAATACTATGTATTAAAGGGCTGCCCAAGATACGTAAGTCCCTACACAAACCACCTTTAAGACCCATTGTAGATGGAGGTGGTTGGGCTACGGAAACCTTTTTAATTTATGTGGAGAATAAGTTAGAACCTTCAGTCAGGAAGATTCCTACTATTTTGAGAGATACATCTCAATTTCTGAGAGATTTAAGAGAGCTCAGTGAAGTAATGGAATTAGGCAACTGTTATATGGTTACCCTTGATGTACAAAGCCTATTTACTTGCATACCTAATGGGTATGGTATAGAGGCAGTAAGAAGTGAAATGAGAGAGATGGGGGTTAACAACACCAATGAGGTAATTTTAGTATGCACATTATTAGATTTGATATTATCTAACAATATTTTTATGTATGATCACAACATATATTTACAAAAGTGGGAGGTTGCCATGGGCACCCCTTGTGCAAATTCATATGTAAACCTGGTAGTTCATTATTGGGAAAAAGAGCATCTACATAATAGTGTTTATAATATACATATTAGAAGGTTTAGACATTTTGTTGACGATACTTTTATGTTATGGGATGGAGAGTTACCTTTATTGTTTGATTTTATTAAATATCTAGAATCTACAACGAACTTCTTGAGATTCACGATATCCTTCTTCCTTGAGAGTATAGACTTCCTGGATGTCTCTATATACAGAGACAGTTTAGGTAACATCAACACAAAGTTGTTTCAAAAGACATGTTGGAAGAATAGTCTCTTGGTTTGTAATAGCATGCATCCTAGGCATGTATTTCCTAATATTATCAAAGGGCAATTGAATAGTTACAAATATATGTAATGTGCAAACTGATAAAGACAAGGAAGTTGACTACCTACAGCAATTATTTGTAGAGAGGGGGGTATAAAGAAACTATTTTTCAAGCTATCAAGAATGAGACCTTTCTAAATGCTAGTGAAATTAACTCTATGGACACATTTAACTAATTCAATTACAAAAAGTAAGACTAAGCAGAGTAATAAAGTATGTTTTACACCAAGTATGCCAGTGATAGTAGTAAAGTTTGTGACATAATAAAGAATAACTGGCACGTTTTGATAACTGATAGAGAGACAGAAAATATTATAGGGAGAGTTCCCAGTTTTGCATATAAAAATAGGAGTAACTTGAAACAGTTACTATGCAATGATCGGCAGAAGAATGGTATGTTTTTGCATAAGCTGGGAACATACCCTTGTACTAACTATAGAATGTATCAATTTATATCCACTATTCAGTAGTTTAAACATCCAGTTCTACCCCATATTTTTCAACCTAGATTGTATGCCACTTGTAAAACAACTAATATAGTGTATATGGCAGAGTGCAAAGAATGCAGGTGTTTTTATATAGGCAAAACACAGAAACGACTTAGAGATAGAATTTATCGGCATATGTATGATGGGAGAAATAATAATAAATTGAATGCTTTAGCAAAACACATTATGGAGTTTCCTTCACATAAATTTAGGTTTAGAGTTATACAAATTGTTGTCAGTGATAAGAGGGGAGGTAACCTTAACAATCAAATAGAACATGTTTAGTTAAAGTAGTTACTAAAGTTGCAAGCACACATGCACCCTGGACTGAATAATTATGTATGTATTAAACTTGAGCTAGAAGCTCGCTCTTTTAAATAAATGTAACATTGGATAATTGATTAATTGATATATTTTAGATGTTAAATTGATTTTTAAATGAGGTGTTTAATTGATTGATTTTTGACTGTAAAATGGTTAGGCATTTTGGTAGCTTTACTGAAGACTTGAAAAAGAGTAATTGTTCTACATGAAAGCTCCTGTCTAATTAAATCTATTTTAAGCCGTGGTGGTCATCTGGAACTTTTTTTGTTTTATATATATATATATATATATATATATATATATATATATGAACCAAAATGCAGCCAGACACAAACAACTGAAACTCAAGGCGTTCAAAACTGCTGCAAAACGCCAAATGATGCAAATACCCTGTGGCAATTCCCTGTATACACGAATGAAACAGCTGAAAAATCCAGAATAAAGAAACTTTTATTGCACAAACCAGATTAAGCGCTTTCACCTACTAACAACGTAGGCTTTATCAGAATAACACTCAAATACTTTTTGTAACTTATATAGTATTGTTTTGGCGCCAAAAATAATTTATCAAACACATTTAAAGTTGTATACACTTAATACTCATAAGTACTAAAATTTCATGTCATATCTAATTGTTAAAACACATTCTAATAGATCTATAAGCCCTTAAAATACTAAAACAATATAACTTGATATTGTAAAAAATATGTATGTACAAAACAATATTTAAAAAACAATATTTAAAAATACTCTAATATACTTTTCGTAGAAATACTCTCATTTAATCCTGGGGGGGTAGTTGCATCTGTTAAGATTTGCCAATAGCTTTCTCTATAAGATAATGCATCTTTTATGTTTCCACCCTTAGGATTTGGTATAACTACTTCTAAAATGCCAAACCTAAATTGATGTTCTATTCCCTTATTAATCACATGCTTTGCTAAGGCATTCTTTTCGTCTTTTTTCTTTATACAATAATTATGTGCATAAATTCTCTTTCTGAATTTCTGCTCAGTTTTGCCTATGTAGTATGATGGACACATAGTACATTTTGCCATGTATACTAGGAATTTGCTGTTACAATTCCCTCTTTTGAAGAAAATCTTTGTTCTATTGTAATTTAACAGTGTTATATTAGTGTCTTCTGACACATAGCTACACTGTTTACAACAACCACATCTTCTAGTGCTTAAACTGTTTCCTCCATCTATGGTATTTACTTCACATTTTCCATTTTCTAATAAACTTTTTAAATTTGAAGCCATTTTATATACATATGTCGGTTTTATTCCCATGATGTCTATCATCTCATCATTGATTAATATGGTGTGCCAGTATTTGTCTAAGATATGTTTTATTTTGTGGCTGTATGGACCATACTCCACTATACAAGCTCTACCTAATCCTTTATTTGACTTAACTTCCTCTGTATTGATAGTTAATGATTCCTTATAATTACTTCCTAATAGTGGAAATATATTAATACTCTGTCTATTTATTAATTCAGTACCTATCTTTTTCATCATGATTAAACTATAGCCCCTATCTGTAAATAAAGTGATTATAAACTGTATCTCATGTATAACTTCTTCCAAGGACGTGGTCATTCTCATAGCTCTAATACATTGACCTTTGAATATGTTGGTCTTAGTTTTAACTGGATGGCAGCTTCCATAATCCAAATATGAATTTGTAAAAGTATCCTTTCTATAAATTTTGGAATTAAAGTTGCCATCTTCCCTTGTCACCAAAGTATCCAAATAGGGTACTCCATGTTTGTTACTATTTGAGGTGAATTTCAAGAAACTACTACTCTGATTAATATAATTTACGAATCCATCAAACGTTGCCTGACTTCCTTCCCATATAATATATATGTCGTCCAGGAAACGTGAATAGTATTTTATAGACCTCATATGTTGACTTTTGAAAATGTATTCCTCCTCCCAATCTAGCATAACCATATTGGCATAAATAGGGGCGCACGCTGCCCCCATCGCCACACCCCTAATCTGCCTAAATATCTCTCCTTCATAATATATATAATTATTTTCTAATACTATTGACATTAGATCATGCACTAGATGGGTTTTGTCTCTTGTTAAGTTACTGTGTCTATGCATACTATTGTAAAATGCCTCTAAGCCCTCTTCTTTGGGTATACACATCAATAAATCTATTACATCTATAGATGCAAAAAGCAAATCATCAGATTTTAAAGTAACTGGGAACTTTTTTAAAAATTCCCATGAGTCCTTCACCATGTGTTCCACTTTATAATACACATGCTTCAGTAAGTTGTCTATTAATACACTCATAGGGAAGGTTTTTGTTTTACTGCCCGATATTATAGGTCTAAAAGGGGGGTCCTGTATATTTTTATGGATTTTTGGTATTCCTACCATAGTGGCTAAGGTTGGATATTCAACCTTTATGAAATTATATATTTCTTCACTAATTCTATTATCTAATAGGAATTCCTCTATATTGTAATCAATCTTTCTATATGCTGTATTTAACTCATTAACTGATATACTCTCATAATTAATTGTATCGTGTAACATTCCACAAATTTTCCTATTATATTCCATTTTATCGTATACCACTATTCCCCCACCTTTATCGGGCTTCATAATTCTAAGATTGTTACTTTTTCTCAAGTCCCCAAGTACTTTTATTTCTTCTTTAGATAAATTGTTCTTACCTACCTTCAGATTCCTTTTCATCTTATATATATCATGTGTAACCAATTTTTCATATCTAAGTATGTCAGGATTCATTGTAGGCATAAAACTGCTCTTTTTCTTTAAAATGTTGTTACTATTGCCTGTATCCTTGTTGTCCTTAAACATTATAGCAAGATTTAATTTCCTTATATATTTCTTAACTTCACAGATGGTGTCCACTACTCTAAATGGGGGAGTTGGTATATATTTCATACCTTTAGCAAGCAGGCTAAAATGTGCTGGGTTCAATATAACATTGGTATAATTAAAGATTTGAAAATTGTTATATTTATTAATAACATTCTTAGATATATTGCCAGCATCTGCACTGTCTGTGTTCATAACTTTGTCACATGCTACCACCGTTCCTGATGAAAACTGTATCTTTTCTTCCTCCAAGTATTGTTTTTGGTCCATCTCTTGTATCCCTCTCTGTTGTTTTCCTCCTGAAAATTTTCATTTTCAATATTGTATAAGTGTCTATCTTGTACGTTCAGTACAGTTTGTTCCCATGCATATGCAGTCCCTGTCTCATAATGTTCCTTATCCCTACTTAATTTTTTACTTTTTCTACTATAGGCTGTCCTAGTTTTGTATTCTGCATTTTCAAATTGCTTATGATATAGCTTCTCACAATTCATAAACAATAAATCTGATAATATATGTTCATTCATCTTATCAACTTCTCCAAGCAACATACATAGTTTAGCATCATTATATTCAATAAGCTTCCTCATGTATTCAATACCAAACATATCAAACAGTTTGTTAAAATCATTTGCAACTTCTTTAGTTAATTCAATCCCCATGGGCACCTTAAAAAATCGAAGGCCCATAGGTACAATACCCAAACCAATACACTGAGAAAGATATGCATTATCCAGTTTAATGGAATTAATAACATTTAATTTCCTCCCAAATTCATAAATAGTTTCTTTTAAAGTGCCAGTATGTTTAAAATTATCGTTGGCGTTTGCTTTAGATTTATTAGCTTCAAATTCACGGTCATATTCTAAAAAGTCTTTAAGCAAGCACTCTTTATTTTTACTACCAATGTTATTAACAGTTTTATATTGAGTGCTAGCTTTTTCGGTACCTTTTAATTCATGAACATTTCCCGTAGCATTCGCATACGTTTTAAAGCCTTTCCCCATCTTGGGTCTGGTACCTGTTCTCCTAGTTTCTTCGACTGTATTAGCAAAAGAAAAGTCAAAAGTAAAGTCCGTTGGCACCAATCTACTATTTACATTGTCCGTTGATCTAAAAACCGGTAAATCTATCCCTTGCGTCTCCCTGGATACCGATTTTTGTCCGTTTGGTATTCCAGGCGAAGATGTAATTAGTATGTCCGAATGCGTCACATTCTGATCAGAAATTCTACTCGCAGGGCTTCCCTCATGCCCATACACCACCTCCTGTCTCTTATCTCTGGCAGACAAGCTGATACGTCTGCCCGATACAGTTTCCTTGACTGGAACAACCGTACTCACTTCCTTTTGCAACAGGGAATTAACCACTTCCAGTAGCTTACCGATTTCACCCCTTAATGACTTTACTTCCGCCCGTATCTCGGAGAGCTCGTCTCGCTCTACAGGTGAGGCAGCTTTGGATGTATTCCGCATCTCTTCCATACCACTGAACCAAAATGCAGCCAGACACAAACAACTGAAACTCAAGGCGTTCAAAACTGCTGCAAAACGCCAAATGATGCAAATACCCTGTGGCAATTCCCTGTATACACGAATGAAACAGCTGAAAAATCCAGAATAAAGAAACTTTTATTGCACAAACCAGATTAAGCGCTTTCACCTACTAACAACGTAGGCTTCATCAGAATAACACTCAAATACTTTTTGTAACTTATATAGTATTGTTTTGGCGCCAAAAATAATTTATCAAACACATTTAAAGTTGTATAAACTTAATACTCATAAGTACTAAAATTTCATGTCATATCTAATTGTTAAAACACATTCTAATAGATCTATAAGCCCTTAAAATACTAAAACAATATAACTTGATATTGTAAAAAATATGTATGTACAAAACAATATTTAAAAAACAGTATTTATACTCTCATTTAATCCTGGGGGGTAGTTGCATCTGTTAAGATTTGCCAATAGCTTTCTCTATAAGATAATGCATTTTTTATGTTTCCACCCTTAGGATTTGGTATAACTACTTCTAAAATGCCAAACCTAAATTGATGTTCTATTCCCTTATTAATCACATGCTTTGCTAAGGCATTCTTTTCGTCTTTTTTCTTTATACAATAATTATGTGCATAAATTCTCTTTCTGAATTTCTGCTCAGTTTTGCCTATGTAGTATGACGGACACATAGTACATTTTGCCATGTATACTAGGAATTTGCTGTTACAATTCCCTCTTTTGAAGAAAATCTTTGTTCTATTGTAATTTAACAGTGTTATATTAGTGTCTTCTGACACATAGCTACACTTTTTACAACAACCACATCTTCTAGTGCTTAAACTGTATATAATAGGAAAATTTGTGGAATGTTACACGATACAATTAATTATGAGAGTATATCAGTTAATGAGTTAAATACAGCATATAGAAAGATTGATTACAATATAGAGGAATTCCTATTAGATAATAGAATTAGTGAAGAAATATATAATTTCATAAAGGTTGAATATCCAACCTTAGCCACTATGGTAGGAATACCAAAAATCTATAAAAATATACAGGACCCCCCTTTTAGACCTATAATATCGGACAGTAAAACAAAAACCTTCCCTATGGGTGTATTAATAGACAACTTACTGAAGCATGTGTATTATAAAGTGGAACACATGGTGAAGGACTCATGGGAATTTTTAAAAAAGTTCCCAGTTACTTTAAAATCTGATGATTTGCTTTTTGCATCTATAGATGTAATAGATTTATTCATGTGTATACCCAAAGAAGAGGGCTTAGAGGCATTTTACAATAGTATGCATAGACACAGTAACTTAACAAGAGACAAAACCCATCTAGTGCATGATCTAATGTCAATAGTATTAGAAAATAATTATATATATTATGAAGGAGAGATATTTAGGCAGATTAGGGGTGTGGCGATGGGGGCAGCGTGCGCCCCTATTTATGCCAATATGGTTATGCTAGATTGGGAGGAGGAATACATTTTCAAAAGTCAACATATGAGGTCTATAAAATACTATTCACGTTTCCTGGACGACATATATATTATATGGGAAGGAAGTCAGGCAACGTTTGATGGATTCGTAAATTATATTAATCAGAGTAGTAGTTTCTTGAAATTCACCTGAAATAGTAACAAACATGGAGTACCCTATTTGGATACTTTGGTGACAAGGGAAGATGGCAACTTTAATTCCAAAATTTATAGAAAGGATACTTTTACAAATTCATATTTGGATTATGGAAGCTGCCATCCAGTTAAAACTAAGACCAACATATTCAAAGGTCAATGTATTAGAGCTATGAGAATGACCACGTCCTTGGAAGAAGTTATACATGAGATACAGTTTATAATCACTTTATTTACAGATAGGGGCTATAGTTTAAGCATGATGAAAAAGATAAGTACTGAATTAATAAATAGACGGAGTATTAATATATTTCCACTATTAGGAAGTAATTATAAGGAATCATTAACTATCAATACAGAGGAAGTTAAGTCAAATAAAGGATTAGGTAGAGCTTGTATAGTGGAGTATGGTCCATACAGCCACAAAATAAAACATATCTTAGACAAATACTGGCACACCATATTAATCAATGATGAGATGATAGACATCATGGGAATAAAACCGACATATGTATATAAAATGGCTTCAAATTTAAAAAGTTTATTAGAAAATGGAAAATGTGAAGTAAATACCATAGATGGAGGAAACAGTTTAAGCACTAGAAGATGTGGTTGTTGTAAACAGTGTAGCTATGTGTCAGAAGACACTAATATAACACTGTTAAATTACAATAGAACAAAGATTTTCTTCAAAAGAGGGAATTGTAACAGCAAATTCCTAGTATACATGGCAAAATGTACTATGTGTCCGTCATACTACATAGGAAAAACTGAGCAGAAATTCAGAAAGAGAATTTATGCACATAATTATTGTATAAAGAAAAAAGACGAAAAGAATGCCTTAGCAAAGCATGTGATTAATAAGGGAATAGAACATCAATTTAGGTTTGGCATTTTAGAAGTAGTTATACCAAATCCTAAGGGTGGAAACATAAAAAATGCATTATCTTATAGAGAAAGCTATTGGCAAATCTTAACAGATGCAACTACCCCCCCAGGATTAAATGAGAGTATTTCTACGAAAAGTATATTAGAGTATTTTTAAATATTGTTTTTTAAATATTGTTTTGTACATACATATTTTTTACAATATCAAGTTATATTGTTTTAGTATTTTAAGGGCTTATAGATCTATTAGAATGTGTTTTAACAATTAGATATGACATGAAATTTTAGTACTTATGAGTATTAAGTGTATACAACTTTAAATGTGTTTGATAAATTATTTTTGGCGCCAAAACAATACTATATAAGTTACAAAAAGTATTTGAGTGTTATTCTGATGAAGCCTACGTTGTTAGTAGGTGAAAGCGCTTAATCTGGTTTGTGCAATAAAAGTTTCTTTATTCTGGATTTTTCAGCTGTTTCATTCGTGTATACAGGGAATTGCCACAGGGTATTTGCATCATTTGGCATTTTGCAGCAGTTTTGAACGCCTTGAGTTTCATATATATATATATATATATATATATATATATATATATATATATATATATATATATATATATATATATATATATAGATGGATAGATATATAGATATGTATATGTATGAAATATATGTGTTCAAATGTGTGTGGAAGTATTTTTTTGTTATTTTTAAATGTAAATGATGTACTGGATGCTTAAGTATTCTGTGCAATGTGAAAGGAAACCTATTATATTTCCTTTTGTGATGAGTGGGTTGGCTGGCAAAGGTTTTTTTTTGAGGGGAAGTTATTTGAAAGTTGATGGATTTTGTAGTTAGTATTTCTGTCTGTAATGGCTTGAGTGTGTGTGTGTGTGTGTCTGTGTGTGTGTGTGTGTGTGTGTGTGTGTGTGTGTGTGTGTGTGTGTGTGTGTGTGTTTTGTGTATGTATAAATGTACTAAAATGAAATCAATGGTGATTATCACACTTATTCACTGGAATTTTTTTATTCTGTATTAAATACATGGATGAACTGATGACAATGGTACCTTTTATAATTGTAACATATGATGTGTGAATGTTTCATAGTAAATCAAATTTATCATATTACAGAGACTATAGCATGAAAGAATGTCCAGCTGAAATACATATTTGTGTAATACTACTGAAAAATACACATGCCATTTAAAACATTATTGCTTTTTTATAAAATTGTGCATTGTGTTCAAAAGCTGAAGTTTATTTTGTTAGTTAACCAAGTAAATGGGCTTGTCCTAGTACCATTTTCAACCAAGAAAAGAGCTAAAAAAGGCAAACATAATATGGAATTACAGAATATATAGCATTAAAATGGAGGAGACAAATAGCACAATATAGTGTAACACTGGGTATCTACAAAGTTGCACATTGTATAATACAGTAGTCAGTAGAGCAAATAAAAATGGAATGGAAATGACATTATGAACAGCTTGTACTGGGATGACTTTTCAAATTATCATGAAAGTGTTAATCGTTCCAGGTAATACAGTTATCCCTATTGTGAATATTTTTTTTCATAAGATATTACTTTTTCTTTGTACTATGAAAAAGACCTTCATTTCAGTGGTGCAGAGGGATGTCATTAAAGGATTTTTTACTTCTGAGGCTAGAAAATCAATATGTAGAATTATGTGGAGAGTGCAATTTTCTATGAGCATTAACCATTTTGGTGCATTGTATAAATGTTAAGAAGGTAGCTGAGCATTGTTGTTCATCAGTGAAGAATTACTGCAATTCTTGACAAGTGGAAAGAAAAAAAAATCATCCAAATAACAGGAGGGAGCTTTGTATCCCCGAAAGCTAACATGTCTTGTTAGGACTGTTCTGCACAAATACATTATATATCACAAAAGAAATTAAATTTGATGTTGAAGGACAGGAAGAGAACCCCAAGGTAATAAAACACTATAACTTCTTTAATATAATAACAAATCAAAGATTTACTGATATGTGAACTAAACAAGTACATGGCTCAGAAAAACAAGACAGTTATTTCAAAGTAGAATCTATGCTTTATTACAAGGTATTTTATTGCACATTTTATATGTTCTAACCACACATTAAGTAAGTTACTACTTAGAAGCAGAAGCTGTACATTATTTGACTTTTTTATTAGTTTCAGAAACATACAAAGATATGAAAATAAACTATTAAATGCTATATTCAATGTGCCTAACTTCCACACAACAGTTTTATTTCTGCAAAAAAGGAAAATGTCAATCCTTGTTCAGGAGGACAAACAAATTGCTTTCTTTTCAGTTCAGCTGTCTCTAAGGAAATGTGGAATTGTTAAACTGAAAAAAAATAGTGGCAGGTCTATTTAAATGAATTAATCTTTATTTTCTTGTCTAACTAGGCATGTTGCATTTTAATGTCTTAATATTTGTATTTGTTAACATGAAGAAGGATGAGCATTTTGTCTGATAGATTATTTGATTTATAGAATAATATAAAGGATTATGAGTAGGTTACTGATCATTACTGGCTTACTATGGGCCAGATTTCAAAAGATAGTTGTGGACAGCACAGCACACTAAAGAGAGGCTTCAGAGCACCAGCTGCAGACACAATTTCAGAAAGTATGCTGCAAGCAGTCCGTGTACTTAACTATTCAGCATAGGATAATTATGGATTCCACACATGCCTGGTAGATACCAAAACACACCCTGTGTGCTCAAAGCAACTTAAATACAACAAACTGCTATGCTGATTCTGTTTCCAAAATCCTTGATGAATCCCATAATGCAATGTAAGGAATGGCAGCTATTCCCACACATTCCTATGGAATCTTTAACACTACCAAAAATAATGCTAACTGTAGTGAATGAACTGCAACAGGCTGTGGTACTGCAAGCTATGGAGGAAGATGTGGCTGTGCATCCTAGAAGGCAGCCAGCAGACAGAGAGCAAGGCTGTAACTAAGCCAGTTGTCAGATCAGCAGTTCATCGACAGGTACTGCCTAGACTGACAGCTGGTGCAGCCTGTGAGCATTGCAGACATTGCTACCGCATCCCTGTTGAAACAAAAGTGTGTCTCAGCCTGGGTGTACTGGCATCTGGGACATTCCAAAGACACAATGGACATGATGTAAGACTGTCACAGACAGCTGCCAGTCATATCCTGTCAAAACTGCTGGCGACAATGTGCCACAAGCCAGATGAATACATACATTTGCCAACTATCCCCATGGAGGGGAAAACTATTATCCACCAGTTCTATAACCTTGCAAACTTTCCACATGTACTTGATGCAATAGACTGCACCCATATCACTATAAAGATGCCCATGCATCCAGAAGCAGATAGATGCATCAACAGAAAGGGGTGGCCATCCCTGAACTGCCAAGCTGTGTGTGCAGCAAATGGCAGCATAACAAACATCATGGCAACACATTCTGGAAGTGTCCATGATGCTGTCGTATGGAGGGAAATTTGTCTGAAGGCTGCATTTCAGCAAGGGGAAATACCTGTTTCACTACTACTGGGTAAGTACAAGAACACAGCTAGAATGTAAGCCAAGGACATCCATGTCAACATTACCCATGATGACAACATATGTGTTCACTTCCCACAACAGGGGACTATGTTTGTCCACTTGAGCTGTGGCTAATGAATCTGTACAGAGAACCATCAAGCCCTGCAGAGTATGTCTACAACAGAGCAAATGTGCCAACATGAAATACCACTAAGCATGACTTTGGTGCACTAAAAGCTAGGTTCAGATGTCTGGACACATCCAGGTGTACACTGCAATACACACCTGAAAAGGCAGTACAGATAATAACGGTGTTCCCCGTGTATACAATATGTTAACAACAGGTCTACCTGATAACACCGACACGCCAAAACACCTATAACAAAATAACCGACATGAAAAAAAATGACAAAAAAAGAAAGTTCAAAAACACAAAACTTCACATGCCCGACAAACCAAAATCCCGACAATCAACAAAACAAACACCTTTCCCGAAAAACACACACACAACACAAGCACACCAAAAACCTTACAAACCTACACTAAACCTTACATACACAACTATCTATGCACTAACCTTAGCCCAAACCCTAACCCTAAGGTCCGTCACTATCACACACTTACCTTACCCGCACCCTAACCCTAACTCACTTAATCTGCCCCTAACCCTTAAGTCTGTCACTATTGCACACTTACTTACCTGCACCCTAACCCTAACTCACTTAATCTGCCCCTAACCCTCAAGTCCGTCACTATCGCACACTTACCTGACCCGCACCCTACCCTAACATCTGTCACTATCACACACTTACCTTTCCCACACCCTGACCCTAACGTCCATCCCTATCACACACTTACCTTAACTTGTCGGTGTTCTCAGTGTCGGGATTCTCAACTGTCGGTCTTCTCCATTGTCGATCTTCCGGTGTCGGTGTTCGTGTTGTTGGCATTGTGCACTTTCGGCATTTTCAGGTAGACCCGTTAACAGCACATGGCAGTCTTCCAGCTGCAGGTGTATTGGAACTACCCCAAGAACCCCAGATGTCTAAAGATGACATTCCACAGTTATCATAGGTGAAGCAAGAAGGCATAGGGAGCAGAAGAAACTGGCATGGGCAACAGAGGGTGTGACTACTCGTCCAGGCCCAGGCAACACGGCAACATCTGGCACACACCTTTGATTCATGACAAGCCACACTTATAGAAGTACTCACATTAAACATTGATGTTCAGATGCTGCCCACCACAGTAGCACAGATTGCATCTAAATGCAATTACCCAGTGGATGTACACACTGAGCATCAGACATAATTCTCTGATATAATAGTATGAACATGTACACATCTATCACAACACAGACCATTCACTCAGGCTACAAGTGACATAGGTATGCATATAGACTCATGGTGGTGTATGTGTATATCAGACAACAAAAGACATACCTTTGTGAAACACATCCATATCTGTCCACTATCAAAAAATGCAAACAGGAAAACAACTCAGGACATAATGTAGAAATGTTGAAAATATCATAAGCAACATATATCAATGTAAAGTAAGTGTAATGTACTAAAGGAGTAAAAATGTCAGACTCCCGTGCCATCAGACTTCACAACAACCACAGACTGGCAACATTGTCAGTGGTATACACAGCAATTTTCATCACCACAGGGTGAGAATGACACCACAGGACATAGTAGATCCACTGACACTGTTACTCTAATGTAGGATAGGGTGCCCATGTTATGGCTTACATCATGGTCTAGTCTGCCCCTAGCATACATGGAAACACTTGGTCAAGGATGCTCCACATAAGACACTAATGGGGTGATGCCAGCATATGAAGACCCACTGTGGGAAGGAGCATCAATGTGAGTTGGCTGTCTGGTCAGCAGCAGAAGTGTGTGCACATTGCAGCAGTCAATGATTCCAGATGGGCAAGGTTTGATCTGCTGAGAGGGGGCCTGCCTCTTCCATGTGGCACTCAGCAAAGCACAGTCAGGGCATGCATAACCCTGCTTATACCACGGCACTGATATAGTTCTGCCATACTCAGGGATTGTACAGATTATGCCACAAATAACATGCATTCAATCTTTGCAGCCAATGCTGCCATGACCTGTCTATGTCTGCACTCCTGTCCTCATGCAGCACATCCAACTGGTGTGCAATACAATCCATGGCATAGACAAGTGCACAGATGTCAGATCTATGATATCGTTGGGAACATTCATTTGCCTGAAGTAGCAAGTAGACACTCTCTGACACATGCCTATCCACACCAGCTACATGCCTATGTCTACTTCAAAAGGCAGTATCGACATGTTGTGGGAAAGTGTCAACATCACCAGCATACTGAACACGAGGCTGTGGTCTACAGGCATCATCCTGTCCACTATCTGATGTCCCCTTATTGTCAGAATGTTTGGACAAGTTTTCCTCCACATCTGACAGTACCACCTCATCTACATGACTGTTACCATCTGGACAAGACTTCTATTAACAAGTCTGCATCCTGTGTGCTAGGGGCATGCTACCATACTGAGGCACATCAGATCCCACATTGGAATCAGTGGATGGGCTAATAGAGGATAAAGGCAGTGGACATGCCAAAAGAAGAGACAGATGGCACGAGTCATGAAAACATGCTTGCATCGCATACTGTATATCATTAATGACATATGACACATTTTATTGACATTTATTTATTTATTTATTGACACTTGTTAACCGGGTTGGTTCAGCTGGGCTTGTGACCCATTTTCAGTGGAGACCCGAGGAGAAAACCTCCATTAAGCCAGCAGTTTACATAAAAGTAGATAATTACTTAAAAGCTCTTTTAAACACACAGTTTACAAAAGAAATGTAGTTACTTAAATAAATGAATACAATGTGACAAATAGATATAATAAACTGTTAAACATAGACATGTTAAACACAAATCAAGAGATGCAAAAATGCAGTATACCTGTAGTGTTGTACAGAGTAGCAGTGTAATTACAAATTTACAATAATGATTTAATTTGTCAGAGCAAGTACCAGAGATTTGAAAAGTCACCATGATTGGGATATATTAGTTGTATGGGGGGGTAGATAAAAAAGGGGATGAGGAAAGTTATTAGGTTGGGGCTTGGCAAGGACAGATTTTGAAGTTTAGTAGGTGAGTCTTGAGTTTTTCTTTAAAGTGGGATGTGTGAATAATGGAACATATGTCCCTAGGAAGTTTGTTCCAGGCTTGGACAATGGGGTATTTGTAAAGGAGTTTGCCTATTGTTTTTTTGGGTTGGTAGGTTTGTAATAGTAGTTGGTTAGAGGTATGATGAGTATGAGAAGGAGAATAGCTTGAGATGAGAGAAGAGAGAGCAGGGCAGGATGAAGATTTGTAGAGAAAGGAGTGTAGCATTTGAAGTTGAGATAACAGCAATAAGTGGGGGAATTCAAGCCATTGGAGAGAATTTAGGGATAGGCAGTGGAGTGCACTATATGGAGAGTTTATGACATATCTAGCTATCTTATGGTAAATTTGTTGGAGTTTGTTTAAGGTCATAGTTTGAATGTGGGTGAATACTGGGGCAGCATAAATAAGGGAGGGGAGGAGAAAAGCTTGGACAAGGCAGAGTCTAGCATTGGAAGTTAGAAATTTTTTGTAACGATATAGAAGACCCAGTTCCTGGTGAGTCTTTTTTATACTTTGTATACTTTTTTTATACTTACATGTATATTGAATTTCAGTTCATCATCAATGATGATCCCTAGGAGTTTAGTGTGAGCTTCAGGTTTGATAGTAGTGTTATTTGAGGAAGTGATAGTAGGTGGATTTGTGGTGAGAGAGAGAACAGGGAAAAAATAGTAAGAGTTTGATCTTTTTAGGGTTGAGGATGAGTAGGTTACTGGATAGACACTGTTCAGTAGATAGGAAGGTCTGTTGAGTAAGAGTGTGAAGTTCAGAGATGTTGCCAGAAATGGAGATGAGGGTAGAATCATCAGCATATTGGATGAGGGACGATTGTTTACAAGATGTGCGGAGGTCATTGGTAAAGACATTGAAGAGGAGGGGTCCCAAGAGGTGGGATCTGATGTGTCTTAGTATGGTAGCATGCCCCTAGCACACTGGATGCAGACTTGTTAATAAAATATATCTCAATGGAATGTTGCAGATAATAATCACTTACCAGAAGGCCTATTCCACGTATGGCCCAAGGAACTGATATAACAGAGAGTTGACAATTATGTTACATATGCAGCATGCATGACATATGTGAAGAATACTAGCATAACACACACCTGACATGTCCTCATGGGAAGAAACTTCTGGAAGAGAGGGATGAAATTCAATTGTTGCAGGGAAACAATGACATAAAGACAGCATTGTTGATCACATCCTTGCTAGCATAGACCATTTCAACAGCCTTAAAACATACAGTAGGTAATACATTCACATGCTAGTTGTTTGAAGCTGAGATGCTAATGGCAGCTATCCTATGCAGAGGTAGAAGGACACAATATTAATGGAGGATAACGACAGGAGTAACAGCAATCATGCATGAAAGAGCGGTAACAGCATACCAGGGACAACCTCCCGATGTGGTAAGTTTGTGTGTCGTAATGCAGATCCTGCAGTGGGAAAGTACAGACAAAGCAAATACAGCCATATATACAGGCACTGGAAAAGTCACATGATGACATATACAACACAGCAACATTGTCTGCTGATACTCAAATGACTTATGGTGCACCTGTTGGCTAGATGTCCTGTACAGAAAAACAGCAACATTAATTTCATATATCACAGGTCTGCAACACATTGCTGCAGCCTATGAACATGTTGGGGAACCATACACAGCCTGTCTGCAGGTGTACCTGCACAGCTCATGCCCACAGAAGATGTAGCTGCATTTTACAATGAGAGGGAAATATCAATATGACAGCATACAGCACTGGCATGACAGGAGGCTGAGGCAATAATAGGTAATGGTCATAGTACCAGTATATGGAGACACTCACCTTTCATGTCCTGCTGTTGTGCAGAAGCAGATGGACCTGTGAAAATGTGGTTGCAATGTTATGTATGTATGTTCTGCAGTTGTATGGCTACATGTCATTAAACTCACGTTAGTCATCATCACCCTGTGTGGACCCATATGCATGATACAGTTCTGCTGCTGCAACACAAAAATGACAATACATGAATATGCATGCAACAGCAATATATACTGAGTTACTGTATATGCATCAATGTAATGCAAAGTAACACATACATATGCAGCCTGAAACACCTGCTTCTATCCCACCCCCAGGTATGTGGCACTCTTCATTTGGTGTATGCAGCAATGCAAGAAACTGTGTGATCTCATCAGGGATTTCAATGGTGGGCCATCACTGGTGGCATCCCTTGACCTGTCATACTGGCATACCCTGTTGGATGCATGAAGGATCATGTCAGAGCACTGTCAGAGACATACCTCTCAGGATCTGTTGTGACTTCCCACGGCATTAGTCATGTTGGTGAGGTTGTTCCAGACTTCATTCTTCTGTACTGTATTTTTGGCCTGTCCAAGGCATCTCCATCCATGTTGGCACAGAGCATCTATGTTAATTTTGTTTTCCTTTCAAGACAAGTTTTCTCCCCATAGGTATGTTTGCCATCTGAAAAAAGAGTTATACGTACATGAACAATACCACAAAATAAGCATACCTCCTGAGAAAGGAACCAGAGGAGTATAAAATTAAAAGGTCAAGGCAATAGCAACTCCTCTAAAAAACCCAATGGGTGATATATAAAACAAAGTTTTATTGGAACAAAGTAAGCGCTTTCACATTCTCTAGGAACGCTTCTTCAGTCTTTTAACAGTTACAAGTAAAAACCACCACATATAAAAAATAAACCAATCAAAAAAGCACAGCATTCAGTATTTAATTAAAAATGCAAAGCAATTGTATTTGAATGAAACCTTGCAAATGAATTCTAAAAGGAGCCGATCTGTCACTTAATTCAACATTTTAATTGAAAACAAGTACTGTTCATCTATTAGTATTACCATCCATGATTGTTGAAATTTGAAATGGAGGTATAAATATCTTCATATAAAATGCCATAAACACAAATAGTAAAAAGAGTTTACCACAATTCATTAAAAAAAAAAAAAGAAAGAAAAAAGAATTTAGCTTGCTTTACAAAAACATCATTGTGAAACATTCTACAAGAATCCAGACTCAAAAAATACTGCTACAGTCTTTGACCATCCACATTTATTGACATTTAAAGTAAAATATATAGATATATTAAATAAAATACCATAAACATAGAATTTAAAGAAAATTCACCATAGTCCATGGAAACAATAAAACTCGCTGCCCAAAGACATAATCATGAAGCATGCTGCATGAATCTAAACTCAAAATACAGTTCTGCAGTGTCAAATTATTAAATGAGTACTATAACATGCTGTTTAGATATTTGTAAACCCCACCTGACCTACAATGTACAATAGCATATGATGTTTTCATACAGAATTCATCTTATGGGCAAATCATCAAAATGATAGTCGCATTACCCTCACATCATTCTAGGGATCATTAAAAACCATTAAAAATCATATATATATATATATATATATATATATATATATATATATAAAGATTTTTCTTACATATACACTTCAAATGTGCACTTCCATAAAAGGCAGGCAGACATCTTGCCCTGATGATTGGACAGCAGACATGGGCACACCCACTATACAAAGCTGTCACCGATAATCACATGGTGTAAACTTAAGATCACTACTTCAGTCAACACAAATATACACAATCATAGACAACATTCATGATATATAAAATCAAGAACATCCTTGCCAAAAAATAAAAATGTAATAGCTTGACTCACGATCCAAAACTATGTTAAATAAATAAGTATTCACATAACTGAGCTCTGTTGAAAACAACACATCATCATGTATTTAAATACTACCAGTGTATACACAAAAAAGAAGCAAAGCATAAGGATGACTTCAGACATGCCTGATGTGATTATTCATGTATAAACTAAAATTGTATTAAAATTGAACAAAATCATGAAAATTTAGTGTAAAATTGGCCTACACTTCAAGAAAGGTTTTAAAGAAACATCATCATTTAGCCCATAGCTTGTATTAGCCTGCAAATTAATGATCTACCTCTGTTCAAGGGCTTCAGTAATATTCTTGACATCACTATTCCTAATATAACTAGATACCAAACCCAATACTAAAAATCTAAATATGTGTGCTGACCCTGTCTGCACTACATGCTTGGATGCAGCTATAGAGGTGTCCTTTTTATTAATTTTATAGATGTGTTCTCTCACTCTTTCTCTAAGGGTCCTGTTTATTTTGCCCACATAGAATCTGGGGCAAGTGACACAATATGCTAAGTATACTAGGTTGGAAGAAGCACAATTAGCAAACAAATCAAAAGTATACACCCTACCAGTAGATGGATGTGTGAAAGTATTACTATTGGCCATATAATTACAAAACCTACATCTGTCACAACTGTAGGTACCCTTTTTTTGATATGCATGTCACAGATCTAAGTAGAATATTATTGTGGCAAATCATCCTCCTAATGGACGTGCTATTTTTGTAAGTAATCTTGGGATGTGGACCCACTATTCTGTGTATATCTCCATCCGCTAACAACACATGCCAATTCTTATAAATAATGTCCCTTATATGCCTATTGCCTGATGTGAATGATAAATACAATCTGCAATCACCATTACAAGTAGACATATGAATTCCATTAGTAGTATCAGGTCTGCAGGAAAAGTAAGGTCTCGCTCTCCCTTCCCCTCTAATTAACAACTGATGCAAGGCTGGATGTATATTCATCCGCATTATAACCTCTACTCACAAAGTCATTGGACAGTGACTTTGTGGAAGATTTAAAAATCTTCTTATTGTTGGTAAGTCATGAAAAACATAAAATGTGCCCTTTCATAATATTATTAAAGATATGTGGAGGATGCATGCTGGTCCTATGAAGTAAGTTATTCTTCCAGCATGGTTTTCTATAAACCTCTGTATTAATCACCCAGTTTTTAAATAGTGACATCTAAGAAGTCAATTTTCTCTATTGAAGCTGACATAGTGAATTTTTAAAAACTTGTGGTCGAATTGATGTAATCCAGAAACTTAACTAAACTCTCGGTATCCCTCTTCCATATGACAAATCATCATCAACAAAACATTTGTAAAAACATATTTTGCTGCCATGGTTCAGCACATATTTGGTCTCCCATTGTGCCTTTAATATAGTGGCATATGAATTGGCACATGATGTGCCCATGGCAACTCCTGTTTTTTTAATATAATTTGTATTATCAAAAACAAAGACATTATTGTCAAGAATAATTTCTATGAACATACATATTAAGTTAATCTGATTCACAGAATAATTAGAATAAGATTGTAGGTATTCCTTCACAAACTAGTGCTGGTCTGATTGGGAACAGAGGTAAAAAGAGAACGAATGTCAAATGTAACACAAATATCTTCAGTTGATATAAAATTCTCATCATGATGTAAGTGTAAAAGCCTTAAGAAAGTTTATGTACCTCTTAGCACAGTGGGACTGTTTGCAACGATGGGATTTAACATTTTTTCTACATAGATGGAAATAGGTTTGGTTAACCAACCTCTTCCAGATACTATTGGTCTTAAACGGGGGTTGGTCAATGTTTTATGTATTGTTGGTGTCTCTACCAAGACATATTCATATAAATCTTTAGTGATGAGTCTACTCATCAAACAGTCATACAAATTACAGTGAACTCTATGTATAATCTCTTCAATAATACTGATGGAAAGGAAAGTATATGTTTCTCCATTCAACAGCATATCATACATCATCTTAAGGTAACTAGACCTATCTAATATTGTAATAGCACCTCCTTTATCAGCAGGGCAAATAACGATGTGTGGATTAGTCTGTAGGTCCTCTAAGGCCACTTGTTCACTCTTGGTTAGATTATAAAACCTCTTATGTGTCTTGTTATGGTTATTATATACTTGAAATAAATCATTCTCACACATATCTGTCCCGTCCCCTGGCTGCTGTGCATCCCTGGCTCCGGTGTTTGCTACCTAGTCTTTTGAACTCCTGCTAGTCCCAGCTCTACCCTACCTGATTGTGCCTTGCTGGAAGCCAAGGAATTAACTCCTGAACAGAGAATACCTCAACCCGTTCCCAGAGAATCCTTTTTTCCCAGTAAAGAATACAGTGAAACTTTTGAATTCCTGCTAGTCCCAGCTCCAGCCTACCTGATTGTGCCCTGCTGGAAGCCAAGGAATTAACTCCTAAACAGAGAATATCCTCAACCTGCTCCCCGAGAATCCTTTTTTTCCCAGTAAAGAATACAGTGAAACTTTTGAACTCCTGCTAGTCCCAGCTCTAGCCTACCTGATTGTGCCCTGCTGGAAGCCAAGGAATTAACTCCTGAACAGAGAATACCTCAACCCACTCCCCGAGAATCTTTTTTTTTCCCAGTAAAGAATACAGTGAAACTTTTGAACTCCTGCTAGTCCCAGCTCTAGCCTACCTGATTGCGCCCTGCTGGAAGCCAAGGAATTAACTCCTGAATAGAGAATACCTCAACCCTCTCCCCGAGAATCCTTTTTTTTCCCAGTAAAGAATACAGTGAAACTTTTGAACTCCTGCTAATCCCAGCTCTAGCCTACCTGATTGTGCCCTCCTGGAAGCCAAGGAATTAACTCCTGAACAGAGAATACCTCAAACCGCTCCCCGAGAATCCTTTTTTTCTCCAGTAAAGAATACAGTGAAAGTATGTCTTCTAATGTTGTTATTGCCTAGCTAAATACTTCTGCTAGGTAAAACAAGCAACCCTCCCAGATTAGCCAGCAGCCATATCTTCTTCTTATTAGCCTCAAACTACCATTTCTTCCCAATCTCTTATCCTCTCACTCTGAATTAGGATAGCTCCATCCCATACTCCAGCTTCTTATCCCCCTTAAGGGACATCTTATCCCCCTTAGGGGATCTCGTTCTCCTGCTGCATTTACTTACCTGGCCACTAGGTGGTGGCCTACTATCAGCTAACTACCCTGTATTCTTTCCTGTCTCTAGTGACTCCTCCTGATGCTGAGTTCCTAGACTTTCTGTAGTCTACCTCACCCTCTACCCTGTTTCCCAGTAGGTTCTAATTCTCACATCTCACTATACTTGTAGCCGTCTCTCCCTACAACCTGTCTACTTTTCCTCTAGTTTCTCCCTGAAACCCCCCTTACTTTCCTCCTTAATTATACACACTTACCTTCTGATCTTCATACCTTACTGATTGCTCTCCTTCACTTTTTCTTACCCTCTCTGGCTCTTATCCTGTTGCATTTCATAGGTTCATAGGTTCATACTAGGCTATCTGCCCTAGGGCATTTATAAGCCTAGCCAGAGTGTGTTTGGCTTTCGCCACCCATTTTAAATTAATTTTGCTATGCCCTTTTTCGAGGTTAGTATACTGTGCCTCTGTCTAACAGTGACACAGAAGTGATACCCGGGGTAAACCTACTATCTCCCATCCACTCATCAAGATTCCTCTTGAAGAGAGCCAATGAGGGACTCTGCCTAACCTGGACTGGGATTTTATTCCAGAGTGAAGGGAGCCTCTGGGTTATGAATCTGTCCCTCCAGCATGTCCTATTTATTTCAGTGCTGAGGTTCAAGTCTCTCGAGCGTAGCTCGATGGGATTTGGATTTTCTGAGGTGCAGCATGTCCATTAATTCCGGGTTGGACATGGCTTTATACGTCAGGCACAGATCGCCTCTGAGCAGGTGGTATGCCACTGAGTAGAGCTGGAGTTTCTTTAACCGGGCAGCATATGGCATCTGTTTGAGCCCTTTGATCCTCTTGGTGTGGTACTTTTGGGGTCTTTCCAGTTGCTGCAGGTGTCTGATAAGGTACATCCCAAAAGGGGCATTGTACTCAATTATGGGCCTGATGAGGGATGAGTAAAGAGGCACGATGACCTCCCCTGATCTAGATGTGAATCCCTTCATGATTAGGTGGGCTATATAAAATGTTTTTCTAACCACTTTGGCCACGTGGTTGTCAAATGAGAGATTGCTATCAACTTGGGTCCCCAGGTCCCTAATTACTTCTTCCGTACTTAATGGATTATCACCTATGTGGTAATTTGTGGGCACTTTGTTTTTGCCAAAGGGGATGACTATACACTTCTAGGCGTTTAGCTTGAGGCCATGGCTCTGGCACCAGTTGTCTGTTTCTATGAGGCCCTTTTGGAGGATGCTTGTGTCGTCTGGAGAGTCGATTATAGTGCCCAGTTTGCAGTCATCTGCGAACTTGGTCAGCCACAATCCTTCCGTGTTGGCCTGTACCTCCGAGAAATATATACCGAACAGGAGAGGTCCCAGGATTGAGCCTTGTGGGATGCCACTTGTAACTGGTTTGGAGTCTGACATGGCTCCAGCAATTCTAACCATGTGGGTTCTGTCCTTGAGCCAGTTTGCAACCCATCTAGTGACATAGGGGTTTATATTTAAGCTGGTGAGCTTATCTATAATGCCCGAGTGGGGTATTGTATCGAAGGTTTTTGTGAGGTCCAAGTAGGCTGTGTTGACCACCTTCCCCTCGTCAATGGCCTTGGTAACTGTTTCAAAGAAATCATCCAGGTTTAAGAGGCAGGATCTGCCCTTAACAAAGCCAAACTAGATAGGATCCAGTGTCTGTAGGTCCCCAATATCTTTTTTTATGAGGTCCATGATGATCCTTTCCATAGCTTTGCAGACCAAGCTAGTCAGGCTTATGGGGCGATAGCTTCCAGGATCCGTTGAGGCACCACCTTTGTGGAGAGGAACCACTGTTGCTGTATGCCACTCTTTGGGTACATTTCTTGTGGTAAGGCTGAGATTGAACAGTAGTTTTATGTTTGGGTTTAGCTCTTCTTGGAGTTCATGTAGGACGCAGCCCAGGACACCGTCTGGTCCCATTGATGCTGTGTTTTTTGCTTTGGAGAGGGCGGCTCTTACCTGAGCATCTGAGATGTCAGGGGGGCAGCACTCTGCTGGGATAGATATTTGCCCTTTTGGTGGGGAGGGGGGAGAAGTTTGCACTGAACCTGTCAGCTAGGATGTTGGCAATGTCTGTGGGTTCGGTGTATTTTTTATCATTTTGGACCAATTCTGAGCATATCTGGGAATTCCCACCTAGGTTCCTAACATAACTAAAGAAAGCCTTGTGATTATCCTTAGTGTCCTGTACAATTTTTCTCTCGAAGCTGGCCTTAGACGATTTTATGAGTGCCCGTAGTTTTTTGCTAACACTGATCAGAGATGCCTTCCCTTTTTGGGATTTTGCTCTATCGTGTAGTAGCTTCCTCCTTCTATTGTATAGTTTGTTAATGGCTGGGGTCCACCAGACAGGACGTCTGCCTTTGGAGGATTGGGTCTTGGTTTTATTTGGGATCGCATGATCCATGCATTCCTGAAGGTGTTCATAGAATGCATTTATAAAGGATTCTGCGGTCTTGGCCGTATTTTCCACAGGCCCAGGGGCTTTGAAGGATTCCACCTCAGTTTTGAGGAGTGTGAAATTTGCTTTAGAGAAGTTTTTCACTGTGGTTTTCTGGGCAGGGGGTGGGGTCGGAATGTGAATATCCAGTGAGATTAGTTTATGGTCTGATCTTACCAGTGAGGGATACACTTCTGGTCTGGAGCATAGAGTCCCCATGTTGGTGCTGATCAGGTCCAGTATGTTTTCCCCTCTTGTGGGAGTGGTAACAAGTTGTTCCATAGCGTTTGAGTTTATAAATTCTAGGAACCTTTGAGCTAGGGTGTTGGAGCTAGAGTAATGCTCCCAGTCTATGTTTGGGTAGTTGAAGTCACCCAATATAATGGTGTTTGGAGAGACCTTCATATTTTACAGTGTTCTCAGGAAGGCCGAGTGGGGTTCCTGGGTTTGGGAGGGTGGTCTGTAGCAGGCTATAAACTGGGAGGCAGTTTTACCCACTGTTAGTTGCACATGGATAGTCTCTGATGCTTTGTGCTGTGCCACCAACCTGGAGGTGTGGGTATCTTTGATGAATATTTATACTCCCCCTCTTTTTCTGGTTCGGTCCACATTTTGGGGCCAAAAAGCATGGTATGGGGTATAACCTGGCAGTGTTGGGGTGCTCTCAGGAGCCTTGAACCAGGTTTCTGTTACTTCACAGATATCAATGTTCTCCATGCTAAGGAGAGTTTCGAGTGCATGCCTCTTGAGGTTTAGACTTCTGGCATTGAGTAGCATTACTCTTAGTTTCTTATCCCTTGTGATACCTATGGAGGTGGGTTTGTCTTTTGAGCCTTGCCTAAAAAAGGCACTATGGGGGTAGCAAGAGCCTTTGCCAATATCCGAAAGCCCAGGGGTGACAGGTGCAAGCCGTTCCTAGCAAAGCATCGTGGCTTGTCGAGCATGTCATCCCAGGCTGACAGGCATTGGATCCCCTTTGAATGACACCAATACTTAAACCAATTGTTGAAATTGATCGCCTTGTCTTCATATTGTGGCATCATTCTTGGTGAGGGTAAGATGCTACTCAAGGTCAGGGTCATACCGGCCTGGGCCACATGCTCAGAGAGCTCTTCTATGTCTCTTTTCATGTAGTCCAGGGAGGTACGTCTCAGGTCATTCACACCAGCATGGACAATGACGGAGTCATATTTGTACTTGCCTTGGAGTGACCTGAGTGCTTGTGTTATGTGACGGATCCTAGCACCTGACAGGCAGCTCACCGTGACCTTCTGCTTGTTCAGCCTGGTTAGTGGGACATCAGTGTGCCTGATGATAGAGTCACCTATTACAAGTGTATCAGGTGTGTTTTTTAGCCTTAAGGGCTGTGACTGTTCTGCACAATGGCTTTGTGAGCTATGTGTTGCACGTGTTTTGTTTTGGGGTAGCGGTTGCTTGGGTGTCTGCTTTGGAGGTCTCTGCTGCTTAGGCAGATTTTTATTTAGAGCCTCAGAGTATGTTTTTGTGTGTTTATGTGTTTGGTTTGCTGTCGTGGTAGGTCTATGTGAGACTGGAATTGTAGTGAGTGTGATTTCCTTCTCCTCCTGACAGGTTTCACCAGTACTGAATTGAGAGAGCTTAGCCTCCAGTTTGGCTATATGGTTGCATCTCTCGCATGTTGGAATTTATTGGGAGGAGGAGAGGGTTGTCTGTGTACATGAGGCAGTTGTAACATTGCCTCAAGATTCCCAGATTCACCAGCTGGACCAGAGAAGAGATTGACAACTGACCTTTGGACATGCTAGAATAGTATTGGGAATTCCTTTATAATTGAAAAAAAGGGCCAATGGGGAACATGGTACTCAAGGGGAGTTTGTGAGGGTGTAGTGCTTTTAATTTTTTAGTGCTGACTTATATAATTGCTTTAGTGAGCAAGTGCCAGGTAACTTAAATGCAATGTGTTACAGGTAACTTAAATGCAAAAATGACAAACAGTAACTTTCTTTCAAGTGAAACAAGGAAATAGGTACAGTAAGCAATGCAGATGTCACTAGGGATCCACAGAAGCGCTGAAATGCCACGTTTTAGGTGGAATTAGCATTTCAGGGAAATAACAAGCAAACAAGCATACAAACAAAGTTAGATTCAGCAGGCCTGGATCTAGTCTATGCTACAGCAAACAAGGTGTACCAATTTCAGTAAGAAACAGTTCAAATATGCAGGCACTATAAACCTTTAACCAGAAATTCCCAGCTCAGAAGGGCAGAGTCCAGCCCCTCCTCCCACAAGAGTGCAGACCACGAACCTTCTTAACACTCCTACCTTTCATTTCTCTAGTATTTCAGCCTTCTGATCTCTAGCCTGTTTATTCCTATTTGTCTGCCTGACTGTCCTTAGTACTTTCTTCTTTAGATCTGAAAGTTCATATACCCTTATCTTTTACTGGATATCCACTCTCCTTATCCCCTGCCCGGTCTATTTCTACCTTCCTTGTAGTCCTCGTCCCACCCCTACCTTTCCCTCCTGCTTACAAACCAGCTGCTGTATATCTCGCGTTCTCTGTTGTCTACCTGTTCTTACTCCCATTCCCTCCCCCTCTCCCCCGTCACTTACCTCCCGTACTGCCTCAACTTCCTCACTAATGAGATAAATTTACCCCACTCCAAGGGACGCCTTCTTTATTCTTGTGTCCCGTACCCTGGCTGCTGTGCATCCCTGGCTCCAGTGTTTGCTACCTAGTGTAAGTATGGAACTGTTAACTGCTTTATTTAAAAAAAAAAAAAAAAAAAACAGCATCACTTGTCAAGGCTACAGACTGCTAATATTTTCAGTGAATGTGGAAAACTGTTTGTGTTTGTTTGGTATTTAATCTGATTCTTTTTTTTTTAAAACCATTGTAGCATGGTGCACGTGGAGCATTTTAAAAACTGCTTCACTTGTCTAGGCTATGAACTGCTACTGATTTTTATCAAGTGAAGGGAATAAACAATTTGTGTTGCTTTGGTTTGGCTATTATATTCAGTGAATGTGGAAAACTGTTTGTGTTTGCTTTGGTATTTAATCTGATTCTTTTTTTAAGCTACTGTAGCATGGTGCACGTGGAGCGGTTTAAAAACTGCTTCACTTGTCTAGGCTATGGACCACTACTGATTTTTATCAAATGAAGGGGATAAACAATGTATGTTGCTTTGGTATTTTCTTCTTGAATGGCTCTGTGGCTACTGTAGAGTGGTGCACGTGGAGCGATAAGATAAGATACACCGTTTACAATCCGCTGTAATATTTGAAGCTAGTGTCATTGCCTTTGATATGTGATACAAGATCTACTACTTGATATTTGCACATATGTTCTATTTCTCATGCTGTAAGTTTCTGTATGGAGATGGTAGTAAAGCCTTAGGTTAAGTAATAGGGTTTGCTACACTTTTGGCTGTTTCCTGCATGGAGCTTATAATATAATTACTATGGATTTCATCTGTTAGTGCTATAGTACTTGCTGGTACGATTAAACTACTCTTGACTAGGTCTCCCACTGTATGCTGTCCCATGGTCTTAGGAATTGCTTATCTAACATCTAACTTCAATTTATCATCTAGCGTGGACCTTGTGTGATGCATATTAGTTACTTAACCTGCCTGTCTAGGTTATCGAAGGCTTATTCAGGTGGGTCTCATACTCTACCCATTTCAAACACACTAACATATTTTACTTTTTCTTAGTAGTTAATACTAAAATAGACTGAATAAATCCCTATTCACATTGATTCATGGTCGGGTTCTATCATATTAAACTAGTTGTAATCTAATGCGTGCAAATGCTTGCTGACCTTGTAGCCTTTTGGAGGCCGTTTTTATCAGGTTGTGGGGGGGGGGGTTTCTAAGCTATTGAACACACCGCTACACCTTAATTCCTAGCTACCTCAACCAGCCATTAATATTATTAGTGTATCTTTGTCTTACCAAACTTTTCTAAATGCAAGGGCATTAAATCTACTTTATCCTTTACAAACCTAAGTATTTGTTGGAACTTTTATAAAGTTAATGTAACCCTCTCTGTTAATACCTACATAGCATGTTTAGAACTGTACAGCAGCTGTTGGAAACTGCCCAAATTTTCTCTGAACTGTAGTAATCAAGTTGTGAACTACTGTAGTTCCTAAATAGGTCCACATGTATTATGTGGTATTTTTAAATATGATGACATGTTATGATTTTTTGGGTTTCACCTGCTGAGGAAACTGTGGTGCATGTGTCTATGGGAATTCACTGTTTTGCATCTCCTAATTCCTTAACTGTTAGCCTCATTCACTGTTTTCTTCTGTTTATTTATTTTATGTACCAACGTTTGAACTCCTGCTAGTCCCAGCTCTAGCCTACCTGATTGTGCACTGCTGGAAGCCAAGGAATTAACTCCTGAGCAGAGAATACCTCAAACCATTCCCCGAGAATCCTTTTTTTTTCCAGTAAAGAATACAGTGAAAATATGTCTTCTAATGCTGTTATTGCCTAGCTAAATACTTCTGCTAGGTGAAATCTTTAGAGATGGAGGTTATTAATAAACGGCAAAATGGATGTTATAAACCACTATTGCTAGTTTTTGGGTTAGAAGGGTCTGAAATGGAAGAACTAGTTACCCCACTGGAAGACCTAAGAAACAATAATAGAAATAAAAATGTTATTAGGTTCTTTTGCACTTACAACCTTGACCATTCCTTTATTAGGGCTACCTTGGTGAAAAATTGGGCTCTACTAATGGAAGACCCTCTTTTAGCCAAGGTTTTAGGTGATCAACCCACTATCACTTTTAGAAGAGGGTTGAATTTGAAATCTTTACTTCAATACACCAATAAAAGTAAGTGTTTTAGGCCCAAAGGAATGGTAAGATGCGGGTGTTGTCACCAATGTAAACACCTGAACCTAGCCTATCAGGTCAACATTAGGGGGGTTCAGTTTAAAATTCAAGGTCACTTTTCCTGTGACTCAATGGGAGTAGTTTACTGTGCTTTATGTCAGGATTGCAACGCCTTTTACATTGGTAAAACTGAGCGAAAGCTTACAACGCATATATGAGCACTATTATGCAATCACTAAACGTGACCTTACGAATGCCCTAGCTAGGCACATTAATGATCACCCTGGCCATTTCTTTAAGTTTTCAGTTCTCACCCAAATTAATAAGGATGATAGAGGTGGGCCCTGGCAGATTAATCTTGAAATCGAAGAATTAAGATGGCAGGTTTTGACTGCATCTTATTTAATGCCTGGTCTCAATGAGACCGTGTCCATTAAATGCTGTCTCAAAAGATTAGCCTTGAAAAGGTAGATTAAAAACATGCCTTTGGTGGCTTTGTTTATATTTTGTTTATTTTTTGTTTTTTATTTAGTCTTTTTTTGCCCACCTTTTCTAAAAAGGTTTAGATTAAATTAAATTTTATCTTTTCTATGTTGATTTATTTGTTTTCTGCTATGTAGCAATTTTGTAAGTGTTGGTGTCCTTGGCACTTTTTAATTTATTTTTATTATAGCTTGTGCATTTTTAAAGTTTTGCTTTATGGGTAGTATTTAATTCTTAAGCTTACATTTGGTTTTTTAACTGATTTATCTTTAAAGAATGTCTGATTTTTGTTAATTACTTGATTGTTTAATTTATGCATTAAGGCTTGCTATTTATTGAAGCTTGCAAGCATATGCTTTTGTCTGAGGAAGGGAAGTCATTGAATTTCCCGAAAGCGCTCACGTAATAAAGTGTCTGTTTGTTCTGCCTGAAGCAACTAGTCCTGGTTTTCGTTTATTGACTGGAATACCTGTACCTCAGCCCAACCTGCACTCCTTATAAATCTTTATGGTTTCTTACAAATTATCACCTCACCAACCAGAATCCATACGCCTAGTGGAAAACAAAGCACCTTAGAATGGATTCTTGTAAATAACTACCCACTCTCATATAAAGCTGATACCCTACCAGATGATATAAGTGATCACTTCCTTACTTATATAATCAGGAAAAAAAAACATTCATTCCCAACCAAACCATCTTTAAAACTATACGTAACAAAAATAATTTTAATCCAGTCAGCTTCCAAGCTGAACTACAAGCTTGTGACTGGTCTCCCTTGAAACAACTTCCACTGGATGAAGCTGTATCCTTTTTTAACTCCAAATTCCTACAAATCCTGGAACACTATGCACCTACTAGAACCATAAGAACTAGAACCAAGACCGCTCCATGGCTTACCAAAGAGACTAAACAAAAATTTTGATTAAGAAATAAGATCTGGTCTAAATGGAGAATCACTAAAAATCTAACTGACCACCAGAACTATAAACAGTTAGGAAATGCCACTAAAAGGTCAATACCCCTTGACAAAAAGAACTACTACTTTAAACTTCAGCATAAACATCAACAAAAACCTCAAATTTTCTGGTCAGCTATAAATAAACTCTTACACCCAGGACACACCAATACTCCAACCCCCGCAGGTCTCTTTTCAAACTCTTCAAATGAGATTGCTAATGCCGTCAATACCTGCTTTATTGAAACTGTACAAACTCTTGCTGACTCTTTACCTCCTGATAACTCTAACCTCACATCCACCCTGACTAGCATACCACCCCCTTTCATCTAAAGCCAGTTCCTACATCTGTCATTTTTACTTTACTTACTAAACTTAAACCATGTACCCCCTCAGCTGACTTCTTACCAGCTGAATATCTGCAGATTGCTGCAAAAGTAATATCCTACCTTATTTCCATTCTTATCAACAGAACCATTACCAAAGGCCTTATCCCATCTTTCTGGAAAATTTCTCACATTATCCCACTTCATAAAGGTGGTAACTCCACTGAACTTTCAAACTATCGCCCCATTGCCCTACTCTCTCCTCTAGCCAAACTAATGGAAAAATGCATACACCAACAGCTACTTGATCACCTTCTCTTAAATAACTTCTATCAGATTGTCAACATGGCTTTAGGTCTTTTCATAGCACCACTACTGCACTCTATTCCTTCTCTGACTGCTTTAACAAACATCGTAACAATAATAAGCTCTCTGTTGCACTTTTTATTGACCTTTCTAAAGCCTTTGATATGGTTAACCATCAAGTACTTCTAAACATACTAAATACTCTCTCATTCACCTCACAAACACTACAATGGCTCAAGTCCTATTTAGAACACAGACAGCAAGCTGTTATCTGGGACAATAACCTTTCCTCTCATCTTCCTATTACTTTGGGGGTCTCACAAGGCTCTAACCTAGGACCTCTCCTCTTCTCTATATTCATTAACGATCTACATCTAAATATTCCTCAAGCCACCTGCATTCAATATGCAGATGATTCTACTCTAGTATGTACTGCCTCCTCTGCACCTGAACTCCAAACCATTACTCAAACTGTATTTAGCTCAGTTGAGAATTGGTTCCTACAACGTTGCCTCCTACTAAATGCCAAAAAAACTAAGCTACTGCTTTTACCCCAACACTTAAGTCTTCCCCTATTCACCTCACTGTCAAGACCAGTAACAACACTATCATTGCACCATACCCAACTACCAAACTATTAGGCATAACAATTGATCAACATCTTAACTTTGATTCACATATCAACATGACTGTCAAAACTGTAAACAGAAAACTTGGCTCTCTCTATCGTATAAAATCTTTTCTTACCCTTGAAGCCATAACCACCATTGCCCATACCCACCTTATCTCTACCCTCCTCTATGCCTCCCCCATTTATACCAATCTCTCCAAAAGTAACCTTAATAAACTGGCAACCTCCTATAACAACATTACCAGATTTGCCACTGGCTCCCCATTTAAAACCCACCACTGTCTAAATCTTAAACAGCTTGGTTGGCTAGAACTTCAAAACCAGATACTTTTTCAACAACTTATCATCACCAATAAAATATTACATCAGCCCACTAACACCCCTATTCTCAGTAGCCTAATCTCTCCCTATAGTAATCTCACTACGCTTCACTCAGCGAATAAATTACAAGTAACCATCCAGAAATCCTTTAACAAAGCAGGTGACTCCCTCTTCTCTAATTCAGTAGGGAGAATCTGGAACAGGCTTCCCAGCAATCTACAATTACTTTCATCATTACAACTCTTCAAGAATCGAATAAAACTACTCCTTAAAACCCTGTGGCTTTGCTCATGCACTAACCCAGATTAAAACTAAATGTAGTATTACTGTTTTCACCCTCATTCAATAACCAAACCTAATTACTAATGTTGCTTTTTGGCTTTAATCTTCTCCTGTCTTCTAGTGCCTGTAAACTACCCTGTATTACATAACATAAGAATATTCCCCCTATTCTAAGCACCTGCATTTCAACCTTATATGTATTTCTTTCTGTTTTTCTAGTGGGTATAATTCTTAACATACCCAATAACCACCTAAATCCATCTTACCTTTCCTACTTTTCTCTAAGACAAATGTCTATCCTTTTACCTAATCACCTGCTTACATTGGGAAAAAAAAAAGAAAAAACTTTCTGAAATTCAATCAGTGAAGAACATGTATGTTGTGTCTTTCGGCTTTACCTGGTTAGGGGTCGCCACAGCAGAACTCCAGTCCGCTAATGATTGGCAGTAGGTTTTTACATGCTGAGTTGCCAGCCCTGATGCACAGCCTTCAACGAAGGTATGCCCATTAATGCATGTCTCCACACAGACGATGCTCTGGCTGAGAATCGAACAGGACAACGTCTTACTGTGAGGCGACAATGCTACCGCAGTACCACTGATGTGTTTTTTTTGTCTTCTGTCTTTATTGTCTATTTCATTTTTTTTTTCATTTATTCTTTGTAATATTGTTAGTTAACATAGTTTGGAGCTTATCTCCCTGGGCCTCCACTGAAAATGGACATGTATCCAGTTGGACTAGCCCGGTCAACAAATGTAAAATAAAATAAAATAAATAAATAAATAAATATGCATGAATGTTTCAACTACTAGATGAAGAGCTGGTGAAAACAAGCTAGGTTTCTTAAAAGTATAATGACTATTTGCTCTCACTGGAAAAGGAAATAAAGATTTCAACATAATTTGTCTGCAAAACAGTCTTAGATCTAGCACAATGTCACTGAACCTGCTACAAGTTGCAGGAATAAATGACAATCCCTTCTGAAGAACTTTGTTTTGAAATTCATCTAGTGAATGTGAAGATAAATTGTACACTTTGTTGTTTTCTTCTTAGACCAATACATCTTCACTGACGGTGTCTGAGTTTGTTCTTTCGAAGACAGATGTATCTTCCTGCCTCTGCTCTCTGACCTGTTTTTTCCTAGAATTGTTCTTTATGGATAATGGAAAAGCGTAAAAATTCTGTGCATCCAAAGGGATGTGACTGACTCCTGCCTTGGGTCTAACATCAGTCTCTGTGTGGTCTAAAGTGATGACATCCCTAATGTTCTCTGAGCAGGTATCCAAGGATCTTACCAAACCAGTAGAAATGCTCGCAACACAGACATCTGTTAATGTGTTACTTAAGGATGCTGCACCTAAGTTCACAGGCTCTACCTCCAACTGTTTGGTGAAATCTGATGTCTTACTATTTTTACTGAAGGTACTCATGTTATTTTCTTTGGGCCAAGAGAAAACAGTGCCAGATTTAAAATCTGATATGTCTCTCTCTAATTTATGTCTCTTCTACAGTTGTAATGTCCTTTCAAAGAGTTCCACGCTACTCAAAACATTTTCAGAGTTGACATCGCTATTTTGGCTGGAAAAGGCTCTAACAGATCTTGCCTCTTCTTGTCTATTTTAGCCACTAGTTTCTACTCTATTGGTTTAAAAAAGTCTATGACAAGTTTCATGTAGGAGAAACTGGTTTCAATGTTTTATACATATATATATATATCTATATATATATATATATATATATATATATATATATATATATATATGTGTGTGTGTGTGTGTGTGTGTGTGTATGTGTGCGTGTGTGTGTGTGTGTGTGTGTGTGTGTGTGTGTGTGTGTACAGAAAATCCATGAATATGTCTTCATGTACTGTTCAGTTCTGCTTTTTAAATATGTCTGTACAACTGCATATGGGAAAGAACTGCATGTTAATGATGCAGATGTACTCACCTGTATTCATACAATTCAATCCAACACCCTTCCAGTAAGTCACAAAGGTTTTTCATAATGCAAACAGTTTTCCATAAATGCATCAGTCTAACCATATAAATATATTTTGGTAAGGAGTAACTTTAACATGGGTCTATAAGGAGGGAAACATTTTCTAACACAGTAATGCTAGCAACTGCAAAATTACCTTTGCAGCTAACTATGAGTCAGGTACAACAGAAAGTAATACCAGTTATGTGTATACATCTTCTAAATCTCATTTGTGGAATACATAATTAACAAGGTTCATTAAAATTCAAGGTTTTGTAATCCTATTTGCACACATCCATTTAAGTCCTTGAAATTCAGTGCATTAACCAATAGCTTGGCATAACAGAAAGGTGCTCCATGTAAATATCTGATGGCTATTTTTAAACAGAACTATTTGTATCATGCACCTGTCATTTTCCAATGATCTGATAAAATACCATCAGTGCCACTTTTAAATAGTGATTTTTGCTACACTAACAGATCACACCATTGCCACCTGCAAATTAAGTGGGACCCCAGTGAGCAATTTATTGACTTGTGATGTATTCAACTTATCTACATTATCATCAAGATGGCTACTTCCAGGAGGATTTGAAATGTCTGGGCACCCAACTGAACCAAGGAGGAGATTACTCAGATGCTGACAGCCTACACTGGAGTGGAGCATCTCATAACAGCCCAGACCACAAAACTTTGTGGAGATCAATATATGGAGCCAGACTATGAGGAAGCATTGATGAGATATGGGGATCTACTGGTCTGGAGTGCAGGGTCACCACCACTATGATAATCTGCATCAGAGGGACCCAAACAGACTTTGTTGGGGGGTTGCTGAGGTGCAGAGACAGCTGGCGGATAGCTACATAAAGTTTCACAATTCTATATATACCTGAACATTGCTAAGGAATTCAGATACATTGCTATGTCCCAGATATATCAGCTAAATGCCTTTTAAAACCATTAAACAGCTGTGCTGACAATTAGCTCATCTGGTTAATTAAGAAGGCATGGTGACTGTTCTCGTTGTAATTATGAGTTTTATTCCAATGGGGTTTATTTGTTTAATAATGTTTATCATGTACATAATAATAATGGACATTTTATATGTTGCTGTATTACAACATATAAGGACATAATTTCACACAAGCAGTATGGTCATGTATCAATGATGCCTATAGCACCTAGGCCACTGGTGACTATGCATTTCTCCATTACCTGTAATACTTTGACAGAATTTCCTAGTCTACCTGTCTATGTGTGAATACTAACTCATAAATAACTTTCCTAGTCTGTTCTGCTTTACATGTGAACATTATTATAAGTCCTGTTTGTTTAACATGAGCACTACATGTCTGATTGCCTAAACATATCTTCTGTGATGTAAAACTTGAGGATATCTGGCAGTTTTGTGGAGCATGAGGATCTATAACATTTATGTGTCAGATTTGTCTGTGTTCATCCATTATCTGCAGGAATATGGATACACACATGCAATACTACTTTGTTCAGAAAGAAAGTGTGATGGCTGTTAGTTCAACATCTAAAGCAACAGGCAAGCATGCATATATCTTGGTTAGGTGTAGGTTCATATCCATGTAGGCTAGAACTCTCCATTATATTTTGATTGTTGTGTTTGTGTAAAAGTTTTCAAAATGTGGCTATACAAACCTGATTATTGATAGTAATGGTTATTTTGAACATGCTTATGAATACCTAATGTATTTGTCGGATTCCTATGAATATCAATGCAATCCATAATGGTCTGCCAAGAGCACCTCTTTTACTACATTTTTGTGTGTAAAGTTTTAAATGTACTATTGTATTTATGCAAAAAAGAATGCAGAATATGCTAACATTTGCAACTATAATTTCATGTATAACTGTGTCATTGTTTATTAAGTTGAATTTAACACTCTTCTCATATTTATATTTGGGGGGTAATGAGATAGTCAGATATACATTTGTACTATAGAACAGGGGCATCCCCTGACATCAGAGATAATTTGGAGTTAATTTGTACTTTCACAACAAATATCAATACATATTGTATGTTATTCCACTTAAATTAAATTGTTGTGTACATAACTTATAGCAATTTGTAGTTATCTGTTAACAGCATCTATGTGTTATATGACAGCGTTCCACTATCTGAGGTATGAAAGTTTACAATTGTGGTTTTCTGTTGTGACCACTGTGCTGACATGCATTCATGCTTGCAATTTTATTTTTTATAAACACACAGCATGTTGTACTTCTTGTAAAGCATAAGCCATGATCCCTATTAGCACCCTTGCACATTCATACCTCCAATTCATTTAACTGCATATCTGCCATATAATGTCAGGCAAGATGAATTAGCTAGGCAGGTAAGTGTCAGGATTAGAGTGTGACATAGTTTAGAATAGTAGGTTTGAATCTTAGATTCTCCAATCTGTGTTCATTTCTGTTCCAATGTGTAAAATACTGTGTATGAAATATTCCAAACTGTGTATGGAGATTCTGTAATGTTCATCAACTTAAAATTTAGAGAACATGAGCTGAACAGTGTATATCAATGTTATTTTATATGTGCTTTTTTTCTTTTGCAGGTGATGAAGAACAGACTCGTAATCATGCCCTGTTCATTGAGCAGATGACAGGTTGGAGGAGCAGCACAGGGAGAGAAGTTTGTTGGATACCTTGTCTGATTTTGTAAGTAAAAGATGTGTGATCATTGTTACAGGCTTGCATTTTTCTCATTACCATGTATACTACTTATAATTCATGAATACCCATCATGCATCTTTAAGGTAAGTGCAATAGTCAGACAATACCTGAGATTGCAAGTATGAATTACCTAAAACTATGTTTACATATAATTTAGCAGCAAGCCATTTTTGTTGATAATAAGTTTTGATGTCATTTATGTGCAACTGTCACAGTGCCTTTGATTGTGATGCTTCACATACAAGTTAATAGTGTTTTGCCTCCTGTTCGTAATTGTATTTATTTGTTTATTTATTTATTTAATGACATTTGATTACTGGGAAAGTCCAACTGGGTAGAAGACCATTTTAAGGAGAGGCCCATGGAAAAAAGCTTCAAATTATTACAAAGCATTTTAAGAACAATAATTTTACAGGCTTTAAAAATAAAACAAAATCATCTGCAGTTTAAATAATTATAACAAATCAGGCATAATATAAAAATCATTGCTTAAGAATGAATGCAAATTATATGACAATCATTTACTATTTAGAGAAATGTTTGACAGCTTGTAGAGAAATTAAGGGTAAGTCAGACTAATACAAACAAGAATTGCAATATGAAGTGAGGGAAAAACATGCTTATGGTATATTTAGAGAGAAAGTCAGGGAAGAGAATTCAATAGAAATAAGGAAGTAAGTGGAGAAGGGAGAGTAAGGAGGTATAAGGAATGAAAAGGTGCCTGTTTACATGTAGGGATATAGTTTATCCTGGTTTTGAGCAAGAACAGAGCCCAATTTTAGACAGGAAGTCTTTCAGAGGGGTTTTGAAAGATGGGTATTGACCTGGTGGATACAAGTAAGGAGCTTCAGGTCTTAGCAACATTGTACAAGTACAGACAATGCCCAGCAGATTTGATTGTTTTGTAGACAGACAGGTGTTTTTGGTCACTGGATTGCAATGACTGACTGGGAACATAGTTGAGTAGAATGATTTTAGTGCTGTATAGGCAGATGGATGCTGGGTAATTTTATAGGAGGTAAGAAGCTGTGTATATGTTAGCTGATGAGACACTTCTAACCAATTTAGGCTATTCAGTGCTATACATTGGTTAGTTCTGAAAAGGGTATTTACTGCAAATTTAGCAACTTTGTAAAGTATTTTTCAAGTTTTAAGTTTTTTGAAGCCTGAAGGTTAATAAGGATAGGAGCACAATACAGAAGTGTTGGGAGGAGATAAGTAGTGACAAGTGTAGCTTTAGTTGTGTTGCTAAGAAAGTGTTTGGCTGTGTAAAGCATCCCTAGTTTTTGATGAGTTTTTTTATGACATTTTATATATGCAGGCCAAATATAAGCTTATTATCTACTATCACCCCTTATAATTTGCTATGCAAAATTACTTCAGTGGTTGTATTATCAAAACAGAGGACTTTAAATTTTGTTGTTTTCATGAGAGAGGGATTTGGGGAAAAAAGTAACACTACATATGTTGGCATATTTGTATCTGCGGATGTGGTTCTCAGTTGAGCATAGCCTGCTTATTCACATACTGACTGAGTGTCTGCTTTGTCAGTGTTCACACTGTTGTCAGTGGACTGTCTGACATGCCCCTCAGTTCAATATGGCTATCTCATCTGCCTACAACACCTTTGATGGTTTTGTTACAGCATACTTTTATCCAGTGTTTAGGGATACTAGTGCACAATGGCATTCCTGTTCAACATTTCAAACTGTCCGTTACATAATCAGCAAGCAGCATCATGTTGTTTGCATTTTGCAGGGTAGTGATTGCTAATAAATGTAGCAATCATTACCCTGGGTACTGATACATTTATAGACAGACAAATGTTTGTATAACATACACCATGTCTACATGTTTCACAGGCTGTCACTGTATTTATGATAGCACATTATTACTAGAGTGTTGTGCTGCATACCAAAATATAATGTTGGATCAGCCAAAGACCATGTTGTCTTGCTCATCTCTTTTGCATATGTCTTTTATATTTCCCTGTAGATTGTCATCTCCCTATAATTTTTTTATACAGACATGTTAATTCTTGGCTGTTCATATGACTCATTACATACACAGATACCTGGAATATAGTTGACATTCACACACCATCATAAATGTGCAGAGCACACATACAAGAAAGGAAACATGGAAATAGTGATATTCTCTCAGGTAGTCAGCAGACCAATTTACTGAGGCATGCGTCAAAAGTACTAAACAGTGCAGGTTACACTACTAGTGTTATATTGTCATTTTCACAGTGTTTTGCAATGTATGGTCTTGTGATTTTTGCATTACACAGTGTCATGGTACACTTATCTTCAAATGTCAGTACATGTAAGTGTGGTGGCTTTGTGTATGCTTGTCATGTACAATGATGGCTGATAAGCAGATGTTTGGGTAAGCTGTATTATTCAGGCCAAGGCATGGCCTGGAGTAAGCTTATGTTGTGTGATGAATGCAGTGGCCCTGACTTTCCAGTATTAAAAACATACATGTATAGATAATAGATAACAGGACACAGGGAATGTTTTTGTGAAGCCTGGAAGTTAGTAAGGATTGGAGCACAATAAAGATGTGTGGTGAGGATAGAAATAGTGGCAAGTATAGTTTTAGTTGTCTGGGAGAAAGTTTTTGCCTCTGTATGATGAGCCATCCAATAGCAGCAAATCTGTTTATTATACTTGTCCTATATAGTAATTTTTGGCCATTTAATTGAAAATGCATTTTTAATGATACCTGCAATGTATGCTGATATACCTTTATTGTCATATGCAGACATCAGATGTTGAAGGGATGTTACTTAATGCCTGTTGGATTGCAAATGTGTACATCATTTTCAATTTAATGTCACCTATTATTTTCATAGGAATGTGTGGCCTCATAGATCTTTGGTTTTCATTGTCATGATCTTGATTAATGACAAACACTGTATATGGTGGAACAGTTGACTATTGCCATAATGCATTCTACAGTTTCATACCAACTGTTTTCTGTCTGGTCACTGTGTCAGAGTGGGTAAGTTATGTAGTCATGTAGTAGCAGGTATGTATATGTACTTTCTATCCTGTGTTGTGATTCACCTTGTCAGAGCATGGGACCAATAGATGCGCACCCATCAAATGTCAGAGACAAGTGCATGCCAGACCACTGCCAGACTCCTTTAATGATGATGACGACCATGAAGGAGACAAGGCTAATGACAAGAAAGTTGGACCTGAAAATGCCATCATCCCTGCTGCACCTTAGAAGAGATGATGCCAGGCATTTCAACAAGATGATTATTGGAATCAGATCCAGGAACTGGTGATTGATGTATTTCAGAAACAGATGAGGGACATGAAGAGGAATTTCTTCTATGAACTATGTGTGACTCATTAAGGAAACTAGCCTGGAGATCATTCATGATGTTCATTCCCATCAAGGCTGTCTCTCAGCACTGTAAGTATCATCTGTGTGATCTAACAATTCCACTGTATACATATTTGGTACTGACAGCAACTCACAAACAACATATTGCCCATATTCCATAAATACCACATTGGCATGGGTATGATTTGTGGATTACCATGTCATGTATGTTTAACAGAAGGACATGTCCTTGATACTGTGTTTTGTATGACACTTATTGTGCTGACACACAGGCATACTGGCTTTGTACATGACATGTGTTGGCAATGATGATGCCGTGTTGTGCCATATGAATGTATCTGATACATATCAACAGCCCTCCTTTATGGAATGCATAGATCACATGTAATGTTCATGTATATACCATAGTAATAATAATTTATTCATTAACAGTTAATTTTGGCTTCTTTGGTCTGTGTTACATTTCCACATCCATTCCTTATCACATAAATTCACACAATTTAGCACACGGTGTACATATGCAATGATTTATGTACATGCCTCTGCATATATTCAGATCAACAGAGAAACCCCACTGTACCTTGGAAAGGTGAGCAGTCACTGTGTTTATGTTAATGAGCTTTAATGTTGCTCACAGGACTGTCCTTTGCTCAGTCATAACCAGGGTCAGTGACATATAATAACGGGTGTTTCTTTCACATGTAGTTTTACATTGGCATGGCATTATATATGTGTATGTAATACCAGTTCTTATCTTGATTACCTATGTCTGCTGTTGTTATGTAATTGCACAGTACTTTGTGTGTATGATTTATACATGCCCATTTCTGTTGACATCAGCAATGCAGTCTGCCCATTCACTTCAGTGTAGTTTGGGATGACTTTAATTCCACCCTATGTGATGTACACTTGCATTTGCAGTGTATCACCTTACATATTGTTTTCCTGCTTTATTGTTTGCCTACAGAGCTTTGATACCATGTTTTTCTTGATGTGGACCTATGCTATCCACTTCCCTTCTACCTTTGTAGTTATATCATAAATCTTGCAGATATGCATGGTATATGTTCACCTTTGTAGAATTCTCATCCATTTTCATGTAGTTGTTTTGTTATAAGGTCAACTTGTGCCATTTGTATCACCTTCATGCAGATGCAGACATATGCACACAAGTTGATGGCTACTGCTTGCAAAATATCTTTGTTATACTTGCATGTTACATATTAACCAGTGTACATGGTTGAAGTTTATGTGCACAACCTGATATTGGTTATATAGCATATATTATTACTACATGTTATCACTGTGTGTATGTGTATTAACACTGCTTTCAAATCATTTCCTGTAAGGTCAATGAAGGTTACACAAATACACATACACTGTTGCCTTTGACATGGAATATGTGTGTGTGTGTGACATATGCATTCCAGTACACATCTGTTTGGGTTATGTGCACCTACTTGTATAGGTAGTAGACATTTGTCTGCTTTGCTACAGCATTGCTGCTTGGTGGTTTGCCTTTCAAATGAATGGTCAGAAATTCTATTCTAGCCTCTGCTGGTATTGTCCAGCATTCCAGGGGCTACCTTTGTTCATCTGTGATGTTGTTTGGCTTAAACTTGTACTGCTGACAGGTTACTTGGATAATGGATTATTTATCCAATGTGTACTGTGATCCCTATTTATTAATCTACAACACACAAATGCCATCAGTAATACACTTACTGATATGACTGCCACACAGTTTACAACATGTCATAATGTAATGAACATGCACACACATAAATGTGGGGAAGAGAGAGGCAGACAGTGACAAAGAGATTGCCATCATGAGGCCTGTCCCACCCACCACACATCCAATTGGCCAATATCACATGATATGCCAATGTCAATCACTGTAGATATTTGCTTTTGGTAGCTGTCAGCCCTATAGTGTCTGTGGTGCTTGTGATAACTGTGTAACATGATAGAACAAATCAGTATTCATCTAGCATTTATATACCCACTTCTGTCAAATGTAAAGTTGTGTGTGACTGAGTGTTGTGTGTCTTTCCAGAGGAATGGTTTATGCGCATTCACACACATTGCACTTCCCATAGCACATGTTAGCACTCATGCTGATGTCAGTTACCTTGAAATAACCCTCTAGCCGATTTTCAGCCCCATGATCTCTATGGCGCATATGATAACTGTGTAATGCTATAGTCTAACATACCTAGCTAGGTAGGCATTCTAATCCCAGACATAACAACTGTGAAACTCTGTGTGTGTTTATAGAGATTAATGATGCTGAGGCCATTCACAATCACTACACTTCCCATTGCCCTACTTTAGCAAGCATTCTGATGTCAGTCACCTTGAAATACCCCTTTGAATAAATTCCACCCCTAAAAGCTCTGTGGTGCATGTGATAACAGTGTAATGCTGTAATGTAACATACTAGTTAGGCAGGAGTTCTAAACCCAGACATGGCAACTGAGAAACTTTGTGTGTATGTAGAGGTTAATGATTTTTGAGGCCATTCACAGTCACTACACCTCCCATTGCCCTACTTTAGCAAGCTTGCTGATGTCAGTCACCTTGAAATACCCATTTGGACAAGGGCTAGCCCTATAAGCTCCATGGCATGTGTGAAAACTATACACTGCTACAGTGTAACATATGAATTAGGTAGGAGTTCTAATCACAGACATGGCAATTGTGAAACTTTGTGTGTGTAGAGATTAATGCTTTTGAGGCCATTCACAGTCACTATACCTAACATTGCCCTACTTTAGCAAGCCTGCTGATGTCAGTCACCTTGAAATACTTCAGTGGAGAAGGGGTATCTGTGCAAGCTCCGTGGTGTGTGCTCTAAATGTGGAACAATGTAATAGCAGTAACGACACAGGTATAGGTTTGAATCTCATATGTGGCAGGTGTTTATGTGTGTACCTTAAAGATTTTGGCCCCATTTACGCCCATTACACATCTCAGAACCTGACTTTAGCAGTCCTGCAGATATTATATTGAGGATCTAGTATATATCACAATGTCCAGCTTACAAGGGCAACAGATGTCAAACACCAGAGAGGCTGGTGTAGACAATCCATAGCCCTACATGTGACATTATGGATTGGTGAACAATATAGACAACCCTTGTATTACTCAGAGAACACTCTCCACCCATGTCTCATGCACAAACGCACTTGGCTAGGCAACAACCACTATATTGATAGGTCCCTGCATATTGCCTCTCAGATAGTACTCACAGTGTGATTGTAATGGACTACATGCCTGTTGACCACAACAGTGCCACTGACATCAGAAAGTACTGTGATGTGTTACATCTCCTGAATGAATGTGTGTTATCCAGCAAGTAAAAGGGCATGGCACCCTTTTCATCCCTACAATAGGCAAATAAATGCATAGAGTGGTCTTTTTGCTATGTTCCCCACTGGACTCCTGCAACAACTGTAGAGTCTGCAAATGTAACCCACAAAGGATTACCATGGCTTATACACATGCCCTGTATGGACAGATACCACTAACTCCACTGAATACCTGTATCATGATGTTAATGTAGGTGCAAGCATGACCTCAGTTCCATAGCCAGGTCTCTCCAAATGAGGTTGGGAATGCTAAATCAGAAGATAACAAACTGTGTACACAACATGCCTCAGAGACCTCAAGTACACTTCCACACATCAAAGAACATGCGTGTGGGACATGTGCACAACCCAGACACTGTCCATGTTATGAAATATAGATCACATACATGGGAAGCAGTGCACATCACTGGTCACCTACAATAGTAACCCAGATGAGTGGATGGTGAATACAAAACTCACCTGTGGGGACCACTCCAGGGACTACACCCCTGAGCCACGTTGGAGACCATTGTCATGTGGCCTGATGCAAAGGTAATCCCTTTGTCTAGCCTTGTGCAGGCTTCAGGCCCATTCACCTACTATACCCCTGTGAAGCAATGAACCTATGCATCTCAGTACTGTCAAGAGTGTGTGTGTGTATGTGTGTGTGTGTGTGTGTGTGTGTGTGTGTGTGTGCACATGTGTGTGTGCGTGTGTGTGTGTGTGTGTGTGTGTGTGTGTGTGTGTCTGTGTGGATCTAAGACTTTTGCTCGAAAGATCAAATGTCCGAATCCATAATTACCAAACACACTTTAACAAAAGAGCTTTCACCGAAAAAGCGCTTTTGTTAAAGTCTGTAAAAAAAAAAAAAACACTAAATCTTGCTATGCAGGGGGGTAAGCCCCCCTGCACCCCCATGTGGGGGGCTGCGCCCCCACACCTCCTACTTTAATATTTTCACTCCAAGGTTGCACTACAGTAGGGAAAAGGGAATTTTCCCTTATCCGCCCCATAGTACGACCGGCACAACAAGCATACTTACCAGAAAGTGCTACTTCGGTGAACAGCACTTTCAGTTAAGTATGCCCGCCGATTAATTTTTCGGTGGAAAGTGCAGTCGGGGATCTGTACAGATCCTGTGTGTGTGTGTGTGTGTGTGTGTGTGTGTGTGTGTGTGTGTGTGTGTGTGTGTGTGTGTGTGTGTGTGTGTGTGTGTGTGTGTGTGTATGTGTGTGTGCGTGCGGAAATTAATGATTTTGAAGCCATTCACAATCACTACACCTCCCATTGCCCTACTTTAGCATGCCTGCTCATGTCATTCACCTTGAAATAACCCTTTGGCCATGCATCAACCATATAAGCTCTGTGGCACTTGTGATAACTGCATAATACTGTAGTATAGCAAACTAGTTAGATAGGAGTTCTAATCCCGATCCTGCTAACTGTGATAATGTGTGTGTTTCCCTGAGAGTGTCTGTGTGTGTCTTTATTGACACCTGCTTTTGTGGACATTCACACATACTACACTTCCCTTATCCCTCCTTTAGCACTGTTGCTGATGTCACTCACCTTCAAAGATACCTTTGGACAGCTATCTGATATGTAAACTCTGTGGCACGTGCAATAACTGCGTAACACTGTAATAGCCATACATAGTCAGGTAGGGTCTTGAAACTCAGTACTGGTACATGTGTGTGATCAGTATTCTGTGCAGTGTGAGTTTTGCTACATCATTATATTCAGGACCTATATGTCCCATTGTTCACATTACAAGGCCAACAGTTTTCAAACACTGTAGAGGTTGTTGTAGACAGTCCTCAGCCATAAATGTGTACAGCCATGTGCAATTACTATGTGACAGTATGGATTAGCAAACAATATAGGCAACCGTTATAATACCCAGATACCACTCTCCACCATGGATCATATACAAACACGCTTGATTCTTACTCTCTTACTCCCTTCCTTTCTTATTTTGTCTCTGTCTCCCTCTCTCTCTCTCTCTCTCTATATATATATATATATATATATATATATATATATATATATATACATGTGTGTGTATATATATATATATATATATATATATATATATATATATATCTCCCTTTCTGGTGGATGTGAAAAAGTATATCTGTTTTGCACAGGCAGCAGCTTGAGTCTTGTAAGTAATGTTCATGATCAGTTGATGGCCTGTGCATGAATTGCAGTCCCCCACTTGCTAATTGCATGTGGAACAGCTGTGGTATCATTCCTATAGCCAATTGAATGGAAATACACTACTATAACTAAACACTTCGTGTGGGTGTTGGCCTTTTCCTTCACTGTGAGCAGCACTTCACATGGGTGTTTGACAAACAGCATCACAGAGGGTAGTTGAAAATACCTCTTACAAAAATACACTGTGGAGACAGGCCAACGAACAGGAGGGGTATGTTCCAGACATGGGGACAGAATGTAAGTATTGCTGTTCTACATTTGAAGTAATGTTGGTTTAACAGGGTTTGTGCGGAATTGGCTGTTCTACATGATTTAAAGTCTGGCATGACAGTGTTATGTGGTTGAGGAAACTCTCACCTGTAGGGCTATCTGCAGACTGGCCAGAGTTTGGAGTCTTACATGTGTTGTGTTACTCACACATTTCCTGTCTTTAGAAATGCAGTAGCATACTCTGAGGATTGCAGTCAGTACACGGTGACAGCCATGTGAGTTACTGACTTCATATCCCTCAGAAGAGAGATGTCACAACAAACCCCGTTACACCAGGAATTTCTCAGTTTATCACAGCAATATTTCAATATTGTCCCTGTGTTTGTGCCTCTGTCTCCCAAGTCCGTCACCCTTTGTCCATGTGTCATGCAGTAAGAGGTGTATATGTACAGCACATCATTATTTACTGACATCATACCTGATAACAAGCCAGTGAGATATCAGACTGCTAGACATGTTATGTATAGTAGGCCTTATATATGAGGACAAAACCTGGACATTATGTTGTAGTGTGTACAGTAGAGAGGTCTGTGTACTTATGGTGATTGTTGACAGAGTGTGTATTGTGAATATGTTACTTGGCCTGTGTACAGACTGTGATACTTGTTCTTGGTCCTGTTCTATCTGATGTTGCATGCTGCTCCAGTTTATGGTACTCTGTCAGCGTACATGTTTGTAGGGCCAGACTGACACATGTCCCATACCACAGTCAGGCATCAGACTGCACTGTGTATTGGCCCAGTATATGTAGGATTACTGTGTGAGTGGCACATATGAGGGTGGTTTTGTTCACACAGTCCATATAATGTAATATTAATTAGGTTTACCATAATGTGACTGTAACTGTGTTCATATTGGTTGTGGGTATACACTTTCACACTGGTGTCTGTTACTCCCTGCTGCTACATGCCTGTAGTACGTGCTATATTTGCAAGTACATGTGTACTCCCCCATAGGAAACTTGGGTCAGTGTTGTGGCAGTATGCCTGTAGTTTGCACAGTGCTTTGTGACATGCCTAGCAGGTCAGTGTATTTACCTAGTGTGATGTTATGTCCAGATATTTGTCAGATATACTGTTGGCTGGACCCCATAACTGTTGTGTATTTCTGACAAAGCAGTGGGATGCTGTAAAGATGTATGTCTCTATCTAGTGAGAAGGATGTGGGCTTGAGACCTCTGCTCCTCTTGTTAATACGTGTTAGGACAGACAGGAGTGTGTAAATCCATCAAATGTGTCAGCTTATCTAGTCCAGTATTTTTGTGATATCCTCATTTACATGGTTGTAAACGTCCACATTGTCAGGCTTGGTCCACACATTTTGCACTAAGGAGTTCTGTGTATACCTCTGGACTGACCAGATTGTGTCAGACTGTCCATGTTTATTGGTCATATCTCTACTGTATTCCACAGGATCATTACTGTAATTTCTGTGGTACTTCACTATGATGATCTTATGATGTCTGTCAGTAACTGATGGTGTACATAGCAGTATCAGAAGTGACTTCCCACACATATCTGCTAACACAACTCCTGTTACAGTAGCAACATTCTACATTTATACCTGCAATACTTACATGACATCCCCTTGCACTAAGAGGTTGTGACTATTGGTGCTGAGGTATGACTCCACTGCATGTTATGGGCATATGTTTTTTATATATATATATATATATGTATATATACATATGCATATATATATATATATATATATATATATATATATATATATATATATACATACATGTACACACACATATACATAGATATATACACACACACACACACACATATATATATATATATATATATATATATATATATACATATACACATATACATATATACAATATATATATATATATATATATATATATATATATATATATATATATATATATGTACATATATATATATATATATTTATATATATATATATATATATATATATATATATATATATATATATATATATATATATATATATATATATGTATTAATCAATATACAGATATATAAATATATATGTGTATGTACAGGTATACATATTTCTACATATTCTGTATAGGACATGTCATTGAGGGCTGCTGTCATGTAGTAATGGCATACCCATCAGTGTCAGACGTCTATCTGTCAAAACATTCATCCTAATGCGTAACCTGTTGGCTAGCTGATTTCTGTCTGTCCTCTGTACAGATGTGCAGATATCAGGTATCCATCTTGGCTGCTTACAGGCAATCTATGTTTGACTGACACTGACATGTCTGACCAGCTGTGTTATGAATGCCTCAGCTAGGAAACCCCTCCCTGTATGCACCACATGTCATGGATACCTCAACTAGACTTCCACAATCAACAGAACATGCTTGGCTACAGGTCTCCCTCCGAGACACTGGCCATGTTATGTAATGTATGTTGCATACATGTCAATTGGAGCACCCCACTGGCACTCTGCAAGAGACCACCAGATGATTAGATGTTGCATTTAACTGTCACAATGAGGATCACTCACTTGGCATTATTTGATAGATGGCCTGCTGACAAATGTCATGTGGCATGATACCACTGTACCCACATCCCCTACTCTTCTCATCACTCCATGGACAATATCCTGGTACACACCTAGGAACACCTGCACCTCTGGACCCCAGTACTGAAAATGTGTCAGTGTACATTACTGAGAATAACAGTGTCTGTGTGTTTGTAAATTTATAGTTGATAATAACCTGAGGGCCTTCTTATACACTACACCTCCAGAAATGGCTGCTGCTGTAATGGACATTAAATGTACCTTGTTACACTCTTCACCCTATGGGCTACCCGGAGCTTGCAGTATCATCACAACACTGTACAAATGGGTAGATAGGCATGGGTTACTGTCTGAGTCCTGGCAAGTGTGTGTATGTGTGCAAGTGTGTTTATTTGTAGGATACATCATTCTGAGGCTACATGCTTCAAATACAATACACCTGGCCATACATTATAAGGGATAGTGATGTTGCTGACAATAGGAGAGTCATGACAAACCCTCACCCTACTATCCCTGTGGCATGTGCAATAAATGCATATCCCTGTAGTAGCACTGATTAGATAGACAAGGGGTTGTATTGCAGTCTTGGTCAATGTGTGATTGTGGGTATGCCAGAGCATTATCATGGGTTTCAGTGAGTACAATATCCAATGTGAGGTGTGGGTGCTGGGTATACTGTCTTTACACCATGGTACCCCCAGTACATGTCCTAAGGTCCACTGTATGAGGATCACTGTCACCATCAACCATACAGGTAACTGATTACACTATCCAGCCCAATGATGCATGTGTTGTGTGCAAATTTTCTGTAACAGAATAGACTTACTGAGAAGATAGTTAGCACTGATAAACCCAGGTCTCTCAGATGTGTCTATGACTCTTATGTGTTTGTCAATGTGTATATGACAGTATGTCATGCTATGAATTGTTCATTAACACCCAGTACATATCCAATTACCATACTGTACAAGGCCTGGTGATGTTCTTCACTTAACAAGAAATTCGGGACTCACCTCATCCTAAAAGCTATGTGGTGTGTGCAATTAAGGCCAAACGCATTAGTAGCAATAAGTACCTAGGTAGGGGTTCTACTCTCAGTGTTGCCAAGTAAGTGTGTGTGTATGTGAAGGGATCTACTTCAGTTTGCAGAAAATACATGTCCCAGCAGGTCCTCTGTCCAAGAACTGACTGGCAAATGCTAACATTTCAAAGGAATCATCTTGTGGAAATTTATTCCATCAAAACTAGTACTAGATGTGTAAATGCCCTCTTCCCCACTGTATAGATGTACGGCGATACTGGAGTTGGTATATATAGTTGGGTGTGGATGTTGTGGACACAGCCACCCTCATTGGGGTTATTGTTGTGTGTATCCCCCCACTTAGTCTGCTGTAATAATGTATAGTTTATGTTAACAGGTTAAGTAGTTGTCAATCACACTATGTGTGGTTCTACACCACCGCACACCCTCCAAAGTGGAGGGCTGTGCCACCCACACCAGCACACCTATGTTTACCAACTCCAGGATTGCACTACATTGGGGAAGGGGACATATACCCTGACAGTACCATCGTCAATGACATTAAACTAGCAGACTGATTATTTACTGATGTAATGTTTTGCCTATTTTGTTTTGGTGGAATTACAAAGGCTAAAATGGGTTCACTGCAAAATTAAGTGCATCCATGTGTACAGTATTCTCTGTGTATTGCATCAACACCAAAGTCTGCGTGTGTGTGTGTGTGTGTGTGTGTGTGTGTGTGTGTGTGTGTGTGTGTGTGTGTGTGTGTGTGTGTGTGTGTGTGTTATACACAAACATGTGGCGTGTGCCACCACTCAGTACACTTACCATTGTCCACTGTAGAAGGGCTGCTGACATCAGCCACCATGCACTCACTTGTATACACCCTTCAGACCTGTCAACCATGTGGCACATGCAGTAAGTGTTATATTGACCTGTTACTTGTGTTCAGCTGTACCCAGGATATAGCCCAGTCAATGTATCACCGCTGTGCCATACCCCTTGTAGGGAACAACAGCAGACCAACATCCTTCTGACACATAGACACCTACAATACATACTGAATACATTATGGAGACCACAATCACTCAGTGTTAATAACAGCTATAATGCATCATGGCTGGACAGCTACACATCCTGACATGTAAGCATTAAACTTTCCTGCTGAAAACATGTTACACAGCGTTACATTGCTACACCTTAGTACATTCACCCTATGCATCAGAACCATATTAACTTGTCCCTGCATAGATGGTATGGATGACAGGGAAGTGGAACAGGTATCATCATATGCCCAGGGTGTGTTGTAGGTTTGACAGAGACCTAGGCTGAGCCATTTGGTTGACATGATTTGTGTGTGTTAGGGGGTTTTGTTATTAATTGGGCTTTGCAGATGTGGTGTGTGTAGGTATGGAGGTACCCTAGCTGTGTTGGTGATGTGTGTGTATGTATGCACACAGTTCTGCCATGTGGCTGCCCTATACAGGGGTTTGTTGGACAGCTGCAGACTGTATATGGCAGGGTGTGCAGTTCACCATCTCTGGCCACAGACATGAGAACTGTGCCTGCCAGGAGTTCCATGGGCACTACCAGGTACAAGCCCAGATATGGCACTCTCCCCTGATGATGACAATTGTCCACTGGATCCGGGTCCCTGTTGGGACTGGCCAGGGCTATGTGCATGTGGCCTGTTGTGTTGTGGTATGGACAGCACCCCCCTACAGTACTGGTACTGCCACTACGGGAGTGCTTGTGACTTGTTGCATGTCCACGTAGACCTCCACCTGTTGGTGTTGCTGACCTATGTCCACATGGCTGTCGCCCAACTCCCACCATATGCTCTAACACAGACATCGCACGGTAAAGGATTTCCACCATCTCACCCAACCATTTATCCAGGACCTCTGCAAAACAACAGTGGGTACCTGCAAGATCGTGGATGGCATCAATAACAGCAGAATGAGTAGCACTGTGGAGCCTCAGACTCTGTCAGGCATAATGATCCATACATGCCTGTGCCTCCATAATGGCCCAAAACATGCATCTGATGACACCTGCTGTGCCACTTCTGCCAGGGGCATGATGGCCAGTAGCCATCCTACGAGCACACCTGTACATCTGCCTGTGTGGTACCTCGCCGGTCATCCAACTATGGCTGCTGTGTATAGACGCACTTGCCATAGTCACCACACTGTCCCATGACATAACTCAACTGTCCCTCATCTATGGCCACTTGTGATGGGGTATATATAGGTAATCTGACTGTGTGCGGGGATGGTGTGGATATCAGTGGGATGTCAACCGATGGCACAGCTTCAGCCCCTGAAAACCCCGCCTGTGCCTCACCATACCTATCATCATTGTCAGAGTCTGTATGGTCACTAACATCAGTTTACCTGCAGGAGGGACCCTGACCCACCTCACCACCTGTGAGGGGAAAACAAAAAACATACTTTAAGACCTGTACATCATTGCTTACCTCTACACACACTCACACACACACACACACACACACACACACACACACACACACACACACACACACACACACACACACTTACAGGTGAGGTGGCACAAAGATATTACATAGACCTCTCATTACCCAACTGTCAATATACATGACATATGGCACTCAACAGCATGAACTGAAGCTATAGTCAATCCCTGTTACCAACATTATACATCACTGTGATGCATGAGTTGTGTTAGTAGGTGATACCCCTTCCCCTGGAACACACTTCACCCATGTACACAGTATTGCTGTGCACCTGTTCAGCACCCTGGCATACACTGTGCACCATACCTCACGAGTGTACACACCATTGCTGAATGTGTATATGTGTGACAGTTATGTTTGCTCTGTTGCTTACAGCCCCTATGTGTTTGTCTGACACATATCTGGGATAATATGAGGACAAATGTCAATAGCGAATGCCTGACATCTGATTTGCTGATCTCATCATCAGCACTGAATTTATGAGCAATAAAATCCAATTATACTGAAACCTTCAAAGCTTACTGTGGCTATGAGGAGTGCACACACCCTGATTGACATGCCACCCTCTTCCATGATATGCCATGGGGCCACAATACTGCATATGTTAACATTACACACACCTGATATGTGACATATGACCTGTGCAATCAAATGCAGTATCAAACAAATGTGTTAGTTGTGCAGATGCTGATTGAGATGTATACAATATGTGAGTTACATAAGTGTACACACCCTTAACACAATGGTTTGTTGCAGCACCTGTTAGGTGAACTACAGCAGTCACTATTCCTGGAAGGGGTATACTAGCATGGCCCATCTTCACTTGCCATTATTTGGTCACTCCACCCTACAAATGTCCCCCAACTCTGCCAGATTGGAAGGTCAGCTCATGTGCACAGCCCTTGGAGGTAAAACAGTGCCTTCACTATTGCTGTGGAGTCAGGGTTATGTCTGGCACAATTCATGACCTTGACTGTGTTGAGATACAGCCATTCTTAGTGAGCTTTGGATGTATGCTTCAGTTCACTTTTGTGTTTCAGGATGACACCCCTCCCCATCCTTAGCCTTTTTGCAGATGCTTGACCATTATGGGCCACACATGAGTGTCATTTTGCAATGTCCCAAAATCAGAACACCATGTTTACCAGCCTAGTGCCTGCTAATGAACAGCAAACTTAAAGGTGTACACTGGCACCAGCAAGGTACAGCTGGGGATGCTGGGCCTGAGGTGGAGTGAGGTGTTGCTTGTGCAGCACATGTATCTTTATTAATACTGTTTGTAGGTTTCAGCCATCATCTCGGTACACCATTACACGTTGCAACACATGCCTTTGAGAGACTTGATGTTATGCATATGCTACCTGTAGAGAGCCCTGAATGATGTTTCCTGTGGAACATCTCTTCCATCTGATTACCCTAACCCATAGGCTAACTTATGCAGAGTCCAGACAATTGTCGACACAGGTACTGCACAGGCAGTACTTGCTAGACATTCATGCAAGTCCCTCAGTGTTGCTGCATGTTTCTGGGCAGCCTCCATGACCAGTTTGCAACATGTGTTGTCATCTGGCTTGGATGGGCATTTGTTTATTTTCTACATTAATGTTGTCCCATACTTCATCGTCACATAAATGACTGTCTACACTGTTTGCCATAGTGAGGTAAGGCTATGTCTCCCACTCATGAATGCTATCTTTTGGAAATGGGATCCATTCCATGGTTTGTAAGATGTGTGCAGGCCACAGCTGCCTCTGTTGCAGGTGAGTGGGCAAATGTCATGGATATACTTCTTGGACAGCCGACCATTACTTGGTGTGACATTGAGGACCTGTACTTGATGGAAGGTGTGTACTCAAGAAGAGTGAATGCTGTCAGTACCTCAAAAGCTGCTTCCACAATATGTTATTTGGAGTGTGTGCACACATATGCTTCCAGTGTTTGTTAAGGTATGTATTCCCCATATTTGTTGTCCTAACATAGGATTCCATAATACGCATCCATTGTTCATGTTAGGATCATATTACAGGTTGTAAAAGTTGTGGAATCTGTATTGTGATATACCGTTGTGTAGTTCTGTTACAGTTGCCATTGTATTAGTGGTATATACACTGTTGTAGCCACTATGTAAGGGTAATGTCTCAGACATGTCCCTACTGTAGGCCATTTGTCCCACCATTATGTTCATCTCTGTCCACACATCTTGCACTGACAGGTTGTTAGTTATACTGCAGGACTCTTACATACCCTTCAGATATGCCACCATGGTGACCAC